>NW_011888843.1:5617053-5641422 GCF_000151845.1 Pteropus vampyrus | reverse complement strand
ATTTAACCCCCTTTACCCCACCTACCTCCCCCCTCCTCCCTCACCCCCTACCCTCTGGTAACTACTTCATTTGATTCTTGAGTAGCAATATCTGTATACCTTGAATATGTATGAGGGCCAGGCACTGAAGACATTCAGTAAAATTAAAATGTTTGTTAGTGGATTCTGTACAGCGAAGAAGTGGTTATTTATACAATGTTAAAAATGAATTTTCCGGCTAAAATTCAGAATATTAGAATCAAAAAGAAAGGAGGAGGATCAGACCCACTGCAGGTCATAGAAAATACCAATGCACATCACTTCTCACTCTGTGTTGTGCTCACAGAGGATGTATGTGTCTCCCCACCAGACCATGAGCAACTTGACCACAGAACCAGCAATCTGCGTTAGCACATTACCCAACCCTGGATGTTGAATCAATGATGCTTTCTGCCTTGGAGAATTAAATTCAGGACAAGTAAGAGAAAGTACAGTACTATTTCATGAAAAGAGAGGTAAAGTTAAAGTACTCACAGCCACTGGCTCCCTCATCCCAGATTACTGTGGAGCAGATGCCAAGCATCGTATAGTTTCATCTGTAAATATTGCACCTGGCCTGTCTAGGAGATAGGGATCCTTTTAAAAAATATAACCAAAATACTATTGTCGCATCTAAAATGTTAACAATGCTTCCTTCATATTACCAATATCCACAATGTTAAAATCTCATGTTTCTACTAATTTGTTTTATAACTTATTTGAATCAACATCAAAATAAGGTAGATACATTGCATTGGTTGATACTTCTGTCTCTCATCTTTTATTAAAACTACTTAATCTTTATTTCTTTTTTGGAATTTTTTTTTTTTTTGAAAGAATTCAAGTGGACAGAATAGGAGGAAGAAAGAAAAAAGAAGGGAAAAAGAGGAAAGGGAGAAGAAAATGGTACAGTAAGAAGGGTACCCCTTGGTAGTCATCGACTGGGGCACTCCCCAAGTGTGCCCCTAACTAACTTCTCCCTGCTCAGGCATGTGCCTCGGGCTACAGTAAGAAGAGGTAACCTCAGCTGGAAAGCTGAAGTGACCCTGAAGAAGCTAATAGCAGGGATAGTGAGCAAACCACTCTCCATGGAGCTGGGAAGGGTTTTTTTTTTTCTGGTAGGGGCATCTAGGTAGTGCACCTTTGTGTTTTCCACAGTCCACTATTTGTAGCACATGGATCCTCTTCTTTCACACAGGTTTGGGGAGCTACTCTTCCAGGGCTCTGGTGGTCCTACCATCATGATAGGAAACAGAAGAGGGAGGTTAGTGGGACAAACTACAGCCCCTGTTGCTGCAGCTGGCGACAGGGCTACAAGCAGCACTCATCACTTCCTTTACTATCCTAATTTCCCCTTGCTGATCTTAGTCGCTTGGTGAGGGGCCCCCGATCCCTCACTTGTGAGGAGCTTGGGGACCTCCAATCTTATCATTATTTTTTAGAAGGCATGAGTATGGAGCAAATAGAGGTATTTCTAGAAAAAGATATCCTGTTACTTAGAAAGAAATGGTTTGATTCAGGGGAAGTCATGAGATAGGAAAAAAAGAGAAGTTTTCAACAGCTGACATTCATGTCATGTGAGAAAGTCCAAAGACTTTCTCAAGTAGTTTTAATCATACAAAACCATGCAAAGAACACTTATTAAACTATTCTTTTGCAACATGATGAACTGTGAGGACTCTCAGTACTAATGTGAAGCCCCCAACCATGACATGACTTTTAGGGGAATGAGTCCACTAAGGAATGGACAGAATTAGCAAAGTACTGGGCACTGTGAGGAAACACCAAACCACAGATTTACAATTCAGGTGAGGAAAAAAATAACAGCACGCATGAAACAATCCAAAAATGGTGTCAACAGCGAGGTTACCGTTAGACCACTGGGCAGCGTGATAATCTCCCTTTTTTGAAGTTTGTAAAATGGAGAGACAATTCTCCTTGTCTTTGGAGAATTAACTTAGAATTTAGGAAGTTTAGGAAGTATTAGTGTGTTGTAGGGTAATTGCTACTAAATTCTAAAGACAGAATAATACTTAACTTTCTTTAATGCCTATAGCATTAAAATGTAGCATATTGAAATTCCTGACCCTTACCCCATGGGTTCCATTTATGAGTCTATTCGGGTAACAACTATACATTTTTAGTTAAAATGACGATGATAACTTGTCTCCTTGCCTGTCTTTCTCACCTAATTTATATGATGCATTTCTGCCAGACTAATATCTGTGGCTGACACACCCTATGGTGACCACCCAATGAGTCACACTCTATATAATCCTCTCTCCTTGAGTGCAGGTGAAACCTGTGACCGCTTCAAACCAAGAGAATATGGCAAAGGTGACAGGATGTCATTCCCTTGGTAAATTTACTATCTATAGCTTTATCTATATTGTCTATATCTATAGCTATATGATTCCAGCTTTCTTGTGCTCACTGCAGCGATTCTTTGCTGGCTTTGAAGAAGTAAGCTGCCATGTTGTGAGAGGACCTTTGGTAAAGCCCAAGTAGCAAAAAGCCGTGGGTGGCCCTGTAGGACCTGGGGCCCAAGCCCATACATAGTCGTACAGCCACAGAAAATGAATGAGCCTGAATGAGTTTGGAGTCAGAGGCTTCCCCAGTCAAGCCCCCAGAGGAGAACGCATCTGGCTGACACTTCAGCTATAGCCCATGTGAGCACGAGCACACAACCCAGTTAGGCTGGGCCTGAGCTCCTGTCCCCTGGAAACTGAGGCAATAAATGCATGTTGTTTTAAGCCACTGAATGTGTGGTAATTTGTTATACAGCAATAAAAACAAACACAATGCTGTTAGGAAAAGCACCACTCTGTGTATTGGTTGAGAGTCTTCAATGGCTTTTCATTGCATTTGGAATAAAGTCCAAAAAGCTTATAAGGACATTGAAGCTTATAAGGACATCCTCTTGTTATCTGACCTTATTCAGTTTTTCCCAGGATACTTTCCATTACTAGATCTAGACCCAATCTGATAAAGACCGTGTCAAACTAAAAGGGAGCCCCAGGGCAAAGACTGCCTGTTGAAGGAGTCTCAGTGCGCAGCAGAAATAGCTTAGTCCCAATACTATAATCTCCCATTATATCTACGTCGTGTCCCCTGAACGTCCCCCCCAATTCAGCTTTCTGCTTATTGTACATACCCATGTTTTCACATTTTAATGCTAGCAACAAATTTATTTTCCTTTCCCAATTCTTCTTATTCCAAATCCTACCCATTTTTCTAAAATCAAATGCGATAGCCTTCCTTACCCCAAGCCAGAAGTAATTCATCCATTTTCTCCATTATTTCTTATGTTGTATATTTTTCATACTGCACTGTATTATAACCATAAATCTTGGTAGACAGTTGTCATTCTTTTAAGGTGCCCAACATCCAACAGACTGTCCAATGTTTAGGGAATTCCCTATTTTGTAAGTCTTGGTGGGAAGCAGAGCGTGCCTTCCTCTACAGAAGCTAAACATGCCAAATCCTCACTTTCTCAGCTTCACTTTCAGTTAAGGTTCAATAAATATATGTTGAAATGAATTTATCATTTAAATCTTTTAAGATTTTTGTATAATTCTTCCAGAGGAGAGGAATAAATAATTTATTCAAATAAATATACTCAGGATCATCTTACTGAAGATGATCATTTTACTGATTATCTTATAAATTTAATTTTTCTGGAAGGCTATACATGTAAAAATATATATATGTATAAACATGTTTAAATTTTCTGAACCAGAAGCATTTTATTCACTAATATTCGAATATTTATTTTAGTCCTGTGGCTCAGATTACACACATATATATAGACCCTGGAAATAAATTTTGTAAACTTGGTAGAGAGTGCCCAGATTGTTAATAGTCTGAAAGCTTCTCCTTAATATTCCTGTTAACCTTTGTATTCCTAGAAAGGTATTTGAAGAATAGTAAATGTTCAATTAATAATATCTGCTCAATACAAGAATCAGCTTTATCTGGAAAAAAAACATAGATTTCATTTACAAGCCAAAAAAGCTTTAATGTAACATAAGATTCTCTTGTGGTAACCACTCTGTGTTCCTATACCTCCAAAAATTTCTTATAAATTGTAAAGGGGATTATGCACTCAACATCTTAAATGTATTCATCATCACACCACATGGACTGGGTATATTGAACCCAGCAAGCCAAGGAATTAATTTCTTCTATTTAACATCATTTCTCTGCTCCTCCTTCCAACTCCAACTCATGTGATTGCAAGGCAGTTTTTTAAAAGTAAAAAGAAATCATAGAATTTCAATTTGCAGTATAAGACAATTTCAGAATTATTGATTTTCAAGTGTTCTATTGACTTCAGTGGTCAATATTATTTAGTTTTTCTCATTATGATGGCAAGCAGAGCTGGTCTCTACAAATGAACAGAAACACCTGAAAGTCTAAAGGATGCTAAATGGCCTAGTGAAAGAAAAGGGGGTATGCCACCCAGAACCCTGATGGCTGTGTGATGTGTTGCTGAGGAGGACTTCGAAGCTGGGGAGAAGGAAAGTGAAAAGTTTACCATTTGCAGGAATAAGAAATGTTGCCTTTCAATAATTGTTGAATAATAAATTGAAGCCTTTTGCCCAAACCAACACTTACCTCTCTTTTGGCAAATTGGCAAGGACATTACCCTGTCTGAAGTAGTTGCTTTTGCCCTGTTCTAATGCCCTAATCCCTTGCTTCAGGCCTGTCCAATAATATTTTGCTACTCGAGGTGTGGTCCAAGGACCAGCATTAATCGGCATTGCCTGGAAACTTGTTAGAAATGGAGACTCTTAAACCCCACTCCAGCCCTACTTGAATCAGAAACATCACTGTGACAAGCTCCCCAGGTAATTCAAATACACAGTACCTTTGGGGACTACTATAGACGTCTTACTTGTCCTGTGCATCCATTAGTGAGATTATAAAGGAAAAACAAAGCCATAGAATGGAAATCTTTTCTATCTTTTTAAAACAGAACTGATCATTGGCTACCAGAATGGCACCAGTTTTCCCTTGGCCACCATCCATTCATCCATTCAACACATATTTCGGAGGAAGATAGGCAAACATAATAAGCAATTAACATTTGTTGAATTGGTTTCATCCCTGAAGTTATTGTGCCTATTTTGTATACGGGAAAACTGAAAATGAAAAGAAGCAACATGTCCCAGATGACACGAACAACGTGCAGTGGATAAACCAGGACAGAATACACGCCTCTGTGAATGCAGAGCTCACGCTCCACCACTCTTTGCCGCCCACACGTAGGCTGTATATTCATTCTCCCTCTGCAGGAATGTTGCACAAGGTCAAACTTCCCCTAGTCGAGTAGCAGAGCTCTTCCTCTGACCCTCTGTGTGGTGGGCAACAGCTAAATTTGGAGGTCACAGGGAAACAGTAACCAATTCTAGAGCTAACACTTTCCATGCGCTTGACTGAGTTACCGGGCAGAAGAATAACCTTGCAACATCCTGGCCACAAGGAACAAACACCTAGACTTGCCACTTCATGCTTTCTTCCATCTTGGTCCTCCCAGCCTGGGCATTCGAGGCGAGAAGAGAGCCTAGACCACACTTCCCATAACCAAAATGGCAGCCGTGCACTCCTTGCCCACAGTTGACCACCTTCGTTCCATCTCCATGGTGCCGGCCTAGGCCAGGCGTGTATGGAAACGTTGAGCATTTCTCTCCCCTTCATTTTTTGCGACAGTTGCAGCGAAAGTCACGGCAGTTGAGGCTGGTGTCAGCTGATTTACTGCAACGGCGGCGGCGGCGGCGGCAGTAGCGGCATCCTGCAGCCCCGGTGGAGAGACGGCAGCCGGGCTGGGGTTGTGGTCCCAAAGGTTTTCCCACCCGGATTTTCGCACCCCACATTCTTCTTAGATACGTCCTTGTCTTGTGCTCCCTTGCTGGTGCGTCCGCTCATGGTCCGACAGACAACATCACGGCACGAGATGAAGCTGTGACAGGTAGGGGGCTTTCGAGCTTCCCCAGGGGCATCTTTGACGCGAACGTGCGGGCGACGTGGAGGTCAGCGGGGCCGGGGGTCAAGGGTTACAGCCCCCTCCCTCCGTTGGCGGTGCCAGCTGTCAGAGCTCTGCTGCTGGAACCTCTGCTCTGTGCTGCGCCTGCCAGGTTCAGGCCCTCAGCTAGGCGCCTTTGCTCGGAGCGTGGGTCCTGACAGGGGTCTTTGGGGCTCCTTGGCCTGGTAAGTGACATTTACTTCTGGTGACACTTGCTTTGGTCTTGAGATAGGACTGCCCTGCTCTCAGTGGCAATCTAAACGGGGTGAGGTGGTTGCGATGATGGGTGGGTACTTATTGACTGTTTTCGGGTAATGTACTTGCTTTTGGGGTACGCACGGTCTCTTTTTACCTGTTGGTACTTCGCTTGCCTAAGGTATTGAGACGTCTGTTAGTTTCATCTTTGAATGTCATCTGCTCATTCTTATCACTTTGCTCTAGAACTTGCTCTAAGAGATGACCTGCTGCTCCCTCTGCTTACTAATGGAACACAGCGTTCTGAAACGATATGGTTGGAGTCAGCGCTACCCTGCCATTTATTCAAAACTTGGCGTTTTACCTTTTGATTCACTTGCTATGTCTTTTTCTAAGGTGCTAGGGAGAATTTGCTGATTCTTATAGTTTGAAATAATGGCAGCTACAGTTGCATCGCAGACTGCATTGGTATTGTTGATGCTGTTGATTTTAGGATTCAGTGAGAACTACAGCTTATTTTCACAGTAACATTTGCCAGGAGCTAAGAAAGACAAGCTATGACTCTTTCAGATGTTTATTGCATAGGACTTTGACAAGATGGCAAGAATCACCTGTTGTGTGAGAAATTGAGTTTTGGAAATGTTACACACAGATTTTCTTGCTTTATAAGCAACTTATGACAGGTTGGAGTAGAGGGCAGTTTAAAAGTGAAAATAATGTGTTGAAATGTCTCTAGTATGAAAAATCAAACACTGCCTTGATTTCATCCAAAATAACAAGTCATAGTTATTTTAAATTGGGAAAATGAAACAATATAAATAGATGGTAAATGTCTTGTTAACTTCAGTTAGAGATCATGGTAGAGAAATTAATTTATAAATAAATAGTAAATCCCTTGTTAACTTCAATTAGAAATGATGGTAGAGAAATTCATTTGTTTAAATGTCTATATTTAAAGTGCTCCAGAGTCCAACTTAACAGCAAGAGTATACACTTTATTATTTCTTATTGCCATCTGTAGCTAAATTTTAAAAGATCTCAATAATTAGATAAATCAAAGGGCCTTGTTAAAGTATTACTGTGGGAACTTAAATTTTGCAGTAGTGAGCCATGTATCTTATACAATTTACTTTTATTTTTATCTTGGATATAAGTTCTTTTTTAAAGTGAAGGAAGTGGGATGGTTTATCTATGTAACAGGCTTAACACTGAAAACTTTAAAAGTAACGAGCTGGTTTTGTGCCTGTGTCATGAGAAGGATAGGATGTCATTTAGCCTTAGTGGTGTGCTCTGTGTAAGGTGTCTGAGTTCTTAAAGTTTGTTTCGATCTCAGGTGCAGAGAATCGAGTTCATCTTTCTCAATTCAGTGATCATAATTGGGCTGTTCAAGGTGGACCTCCTATTTTTTTTTCATTCATTGTCTTTTATTTCCAATTTCCACTCCATTCTCTTGCCCATAAACACATCAGCAACCATTCTAACATGTTATTAAATGTATATTGTTTTGTGTGCCCACATTTTTAATTTATAGAGATATCATGCTATATGTCTCATTAAAAAATTTCCTCTCCTTACTGTGTTTTAAAGATCTATTTGTGTATCTACTGTTTCTAACTGCTGCAGAGTATTTCAGAATGTATATCTACTACATTTTATATCTACTCTCCTATTTGTGGATGCCCACATGCCTTCATTTTCCTACCGCTATTGACAATATACTATGATAAACATACCTTTTTGATCTCTATGGTGCTTTCTTTGAGATTTATATCCAGGAATGTGATTTCTGGATCATAGGGTATTCATATACATATTTTATTGAAGGACTGCCAGATTGTGTTACAAAACAAGCTGCAATGGTCTATACTTCTGCGGGCAGTTCACGAGACTTTCTATATCCTTATATCCCCACGAGACTGGTAGATAAAGTAAAAACTCATTTTAAATTACATTTCACTATATCTAATGAGACGGAGCATTTCTTCATGTGCATTTTACCAGGTTTTCTCTTTTGTAAAATCGCCTGTTTATTTCCTCCCCTATTTTTAGTTTGAGGTTTCAGTCCTTTTCTTGTTGATCTGCACAAGTTCCTGGTTTTTCCTAGATATTAGTTCTTTAAATTTTACAAGTACGTCTGTTCCTATTCTGTCATTTATAACTTTTTTCATGATGTTCTTCATTGAACAGAAATCTTCAATTGTAACATAAATTAAATTAAAAAATGTTTTTGCCTTTATGTTTTGTGTTTTGAGGGTTTTGTTTAAGAAGTCTTTTCCCAGCTCTTTGCACAAAGTTACTCTGCTGTCATATGTACTAACTTCATAGTTTTCCTTTAAATTTATAGGTTGATACATCTGTTTTTTTACAGTCAATGCTCTGTGAAATGATGTTTTGGTCAATAGAATGTGTATACAATGGCAGTCCCATAAGATTATAATATAGCTGAAAAATTCCTATTGCCTAATGATATCAGAGCTGTCATACAGTCATAGCGCAGGGCATTACATAAATGCTTACCATCGTGTTAAAATTGCCTACAGTGTTCAGTGCAATACATGTATAGGTTTGTAGCCTAGGAGTTGTAGGGGAACAGAATTTATCACCCCAAAATATGTCTGTTTGGCATAAGGATTATCTTAGGCTGGGTAAATTTAAGGAACAGACACAGAAGTTCTGAAAACCAAGT
The DNA here is from genome assembly GCF_000151845.1 of Pteropus vampyrus. NCBI lineage: Eukaryota > Metazoa > Chordata > Mammalia > Chiroptera > Pteropodidae > Pteropus > Pteropus vampyrus. The sequence continues at coordinate 5,632,498 of NW_011888843.1, read as the reverse complement.
AGAAGTTATCCATTGTAAAGATTTCTTCATTTGTAAGGGTTTCTCTCTTGCTGGAAGAGGGGCTTGACCTTATTTCAAGAAATTCTTTATCAGTTCATAAGACAAACTTACTATTGTTTTCCTGGTAACCTCCCATAACTGACTCCCCACCCTCAACATCTTTTCTGCTGAAGATGGTACTTAAGGTGGTGGCTTCAGCCATTTTGGCCAGTTACTCAGTTTTCATGGGTCTCTTCTGTGTATACAGGAGGTATATATGTTATTAAACTTTTGTTTTTCTCCTGCTAATCTGTCATTTATTACAGGGATGTCTCAGCCAAGGATAGAGGGAAATTATTTTTCTTCCCTTATAGAGCAATAGGCCATACCATATAGCCTAGATGTGTAGTAGACTATACCACCTAGGTTTGTGCACTCTGCGATGTTCCTACAAAGATGACCCAAAATTGGATCTTTGGCACCAATTCAACACCAACAAGAATCCCCGATTTGGGGCGCAGTGAAAAAGGAAACTGTATTCAGTGCAGATTGTGATATAGCATGGCTGTGGAACATCTCAATAGTGACGCAGCATGGCTGTGGAGCATGGCTGTGGAGCAGCCCTAGGGTGAGCCAGCCCTGGGGTGAGCCAGCTCTGCTCTGCCCGACTTGCTCTGCCCCACCCCAGCAAGACTTCTTTGGTGTTTCAGTTTTGGCTGTGGGAAGTCTTCAGTCTTTGGTGGAAAGGGAAAGTGCATTCTCCCAGCCAGCGGGAGCTGTCATATACAGAGAGAAGTCCCCAAGCCTGGTCCCTGATTGGTCCATCCTTATGCAAATGAGGACTCCTAGTTCTCGCAGCTTGGTTGGTCCAAAAAGCACTGTCCTGATTGGTCAGAATGGAGCTGCTCTGATTGGTCAGTAAAGATGCCAATGGGGGAGTATAGCTGCACAGCTCTGATTCAATGGGAAAAACCTCAGTTCTATTGGTTGAAATGCAATTCCAGGAACTCATTTATAAGGGCTGGCTCAGAAGGTAGGTCACATGGTGTAAGCAAGCAGTTCAGTGCTGGCTTTTCCCTAAAACATAGCTTCTGTGAGAGGACTCTGTTTAGAAACGTCTACTGAACTCTATTATTTTTAATTTGAGCCCAGTGAGCCACTAGGCAGGAGCACTTCTTGGTAGGTATCTTCTTTCTCATGGTGCACAGGATGCATTCTCAGAACATATCCCTATTATTTAGCAATGCATGACTGTTATATGTCACAAGGTAGAGATCCAGTTTATTTTCCATATAATGTGCCAGTTTTTCCAGCGTCCTTCTCTCCTTTCCCCATAGATCAGTGGTGCCACATTTATTGTATATTAAGTTCTCATATATACCCTGAACACTGTATCCTGTTCCTTTGGTTTGTTTGCTCTTGCTCTAATACCATGCTGTTTTAGTACTATGGCTTTGTATTTTTTTCCCCTACATGAATAAGTCTTCCTATTTATTTTGTTTTAGCTTTATTTTGAAATAATTATAGATTCACAGGAAGTTTCAGAAATAATACAGAGAAGTCTGGTTTCCCCCAATGGTTACATTTTATACAACTTCACCCAATTTCCCGTAATGATTACATTTTATACCACTATAGTACAATAGCAGAACCAAGAAACTGACATTGATACAATGCCTGTATATAATTTTGTGCCGTTTTGTTACCCATGTATCCTTGTAACCACCACTGCAATCAAGATAAAGAACTATTCCATCGCCATAAAGATTTCCTTCCTGCTGCCTGCTTCTGGTCACATCCATCTCCCTTGTTCCTACTATCCCTAACATCTGGTCATCAATCAATTTTCCATCTCTATAATTTTATCATTACAAGAATGCTATGTAAATGCAGTTGTACAACATGTGACTTTTTGAGATTCAGATTCATCCAAATTATTGGACAAGACAATTTTTGAGATTCATTCAAATTGTTGCATATTTTGAGTACATATTCCATGCTATCTATATATTTACCACAGTTTGTTTAACCATTCACCTGGACATAGGGGCTATTTCCAGCTTTTGGCTATTACGAATAAAGCTGCTACAAACATTCTTGTAAATTTTTTTGTAGATATAAATTTTCACATTTTCTGGGATAAATGCCTAAGAATGTGATTGCTGGGTGGTATGGTAAGTGTATACTTAGTTCTTGGAGAAGATGCCAAACTGTTTTTCAGAGTGGCTGTACCATTTTACATTTCCACCAGCAGTGAATGAAAGATTTGAGTTTCTTTGTATACTTATCAGCATTTAGTATTATCACTATTAAAAAAAACTTTAGCTATCCTAATAGGTGTGTAGTGATATCAAATTGTGGTTATAATTTGCATTTCCCAAATGGCTATAAATATTGGTAGAGCAAGCTCTCTATTCTTTGCCCATTTTCAAAGTTGGCTTAGCTATTTGTGAATTTTTATTCTTTTCTGTGTATGTTAAAGCTAGAGTTTCTGAAAACAACAGAACTAGAATTTTGATCGAGGACACACTGAATTTATAGATTTAGGGAGAATTGACATTATTAGGTCATCCTATCCAAGAGCATGGATGGTCTTCCACTTATGACTAAGCAGAAAGAAATTTCTCGTAGTTTAAAAAAAATATTCTGAATAGATACTGTTTTAAAGTAGATTATTGCTGCTAGAAGAAAATGCTACTGATTTTAATAATATGTTGTTTTTTTTGCGTTCTACTAGAGAAAGATCAAAATTCATAATATAAGTCTTGAAATAATTTTAGCACTTGTAGAGTTAGGCATGGGACTAGGTAGTGCTTTTATTCCTGGATTTATCTGTTACATTTCTCTGTTAACACTCTATTTATTGGGACAGATCAACTTGATGATTAGAGTATGGGGTCAGTGAGGTTTGTAAGTTCTGTTCCTATTTTGTCTATTTCATTGTTGCACTTAATAAAGAGTTAGTAACCTTACATATATGCATGCCATTGATTATAGGCAGAACTAGCTTATGTGTGGCTTAGTGAAATCCTGTCATCAATAAGTGTATACCTAATGTTCCTACTTACAGTTAACTATGATAGTGATGTTCACTTAGAAATCGAACTTCAGGCATGTGGTTCGTCTTGATCTTTATCTGACACTTAAAGCTACTTGTGGATTAGAGCACATAGATTTTGTTGGAAGGATAAGTCCTATATCATGAGTGCATTCAGAAAGTCCTTGTCCAAGTTGAATTTTTCTTTCTTTCCTATTAAAGAATATATACATTATATTCATAAAATATTATTTCGTGTAAAATTAGACATCTTTTCCAAAATGTGTTGGTGATGTTAAATGAAAATGTAGGGTTTTTTTGGATGACGATTGCTTGGGTTAGTGGGAGCCATAAGATGATGGATCAGTAAAATGTTTTGGCACTGGTGAGTTCAGGGCAGAGAAAATTTCTAAAGTGCTGAGGCTCTTTTTTAGAATCGAAAATTGCTGGAAATACATGATTTTTTAACCACTATCTTTCATTCGGCTTAGCACTTGTAATTTATGAACTTTCAAACTCCTTCAAAATATTTTACCAGTGTTTAGCACATATATATCTCTCTCTGAATGTCAGTAGCTAATATACACGTCAATGATAATAGGTTGGTAGAGTGTGCCAGTTACCTTCTGTTTTCATGTACAAGTTTTCTATTTGGCTGTTCTTCAAGGGCTCTCTCTTTTTTTTTTTTTTCTAAATGTTTCAAATACAAACAAAGACCACCACTAGTGGAAGTAAAAAGTTCACACTAATAAAATATCCCTATACTTAGTTTAAGAAACAGTTTTGTGATTCATTAACAGGCTCACTTTAGTGAATCTAGCAGCGATTAAAGTAAACCATGTCAGCTGATTTGCTTCCTAAGTTCTAAGGTCTGTCTTGCTGTGTATGTGTCACAGATAGAATAAAAGAGGCTGAAATGGAGGCAAAACCTTTAGCTGGGGAGAAACAATTAGTACGTTAATAGGGATTTGATTAAAATCAAGGTATATTTTAATTTGCTGATGAGTTTCTTAAACTGAGGCAAACATACTGCATTCATTACTTTGTTCATTTATTCAACAAATATTTGGGTACTTTTTATGTGGCAGAAATTCTAGGCCCTGAGAAAACAATATAGAACAAAACAAACATAAATCATCACCTTCATGAAGCTTATGTTATAGTGGGAGAGAGAAACAAGAAATAAATAAGTAAAATGTTTGGTACATTAAATGATTTTTAGTGCTCTGGAGAAATATAATAAAACACTGTTGGGATGGTGGATTTTGCGGTTTATGATGGTTAGGAAAGGCCTCATTAGGAAGATGACATTTTAGCTGAGATCTGAAAGGGGCGAGGGAGTGTGCCTTGAAGAAGTCTGGGGGACACTGTTCTGAAATGAAACCCTGACTGGTGTTTTTGAAGAAAACCAGGAATCAGAGCAGATGGAGAAGGGTAAGCAAGGAACAACAGCAGTCTTGTTCATGTAAGTTAGACGGTTGTATAGAGTTTGGCTTTTATTCTGAATGGGACAGGAAGCCACAGGAAGTTGCTGAGTAGACTTGTGACATGGTGTGATTTTTTTTTTTTTAAAAATAGCATCGTTCTTCATGCTATGTTGAGACTGTAAGGGGACGAGGATGGAAACAGGGAGCACAGTTAGGAGACTGTTGGGACATCCCTGGTGGGAGATGCTGGTGATCTGGAAGGGGTGCTTTCAGTGAAGGTGTTGAGGAGCTGTGTTCTGGATATACTTTGAAGGTCCAGCCAGTAGAGTGACCTGATGGATTGGGATGTGGAACGTATGTGTGAGGGAAAAGTCAAAGATCGTTCTAGGATTTTGGCCTGTGAAGCTATAAAGATGGACTCGTCATTGCTTGGGGTGGGGAATACTGTGGGGAGAGGCAGGTCTGGAGAACAAGACCAGGGACTCCCTTCTGAACATGTCAAGTTCGAAAAGTTTGTTAGCTATCCCGATGGAGATGTTGAATAGGAAGTTGGACGTGTGAGTTTGGAGTTCAGAAGAGACCCTCACGCCATAAACTGGGGAATTGTTGAGATATATGTTGACATCTATAGATGGTATTTAAAGCTCTGGGACTGGGTGAGATCACTGAGGGAGCAGGAAGGGGATGGTGTTGCCAGAGAAGAAAAGTCTAACATTTAATGGTCAAAAAATAGAAAAAACAGACTGAAGCCAGAGAGGCGGCAGGAAAATGTGAAGACTTAGAGGCCAAGTGAAGAAGTGTTTTGAGGAAAAGGAAGAGGTAATAAGAACTATGCCATATGCTGCTAATAGGTCAGGAAAGATGAGGGCAATGGGGAGATCATTGGTCACCTTGTCAGGAGCAGTTTTTGACAGGCAGAACATTTTTCTGTAGTCTGTGTACAAGGAGGGGAATGTTTCAAATGAGAACATTCTGATTTGGAAAGAGGTTACATATCTCCTCAAGGTTAACAGCTAGTAAATGGGGAAGCTGGGATCTTTCCTAGTTAGTGTGATTCTCAAATCTTCACACTTAGCCAGCACACTTTAATGAACCCCAGAATATTGTGACGATTCAACTTCTAGTTTGGGAAAACATGTTTGTTTCTTCTGGGTAGTTTAATTTCTGAACAATGAGAAACTTCAGTGCTCAGATTAGAATTTTAATGGCAATGTGAAAGGAAGAAGCAGGAATGATTGGAGAGGTAGGTGAGAATAGAGGTGGGTGTGGGATAAAATTGAAGTTGGTTCTACCAAATGGGATCTGTTTTTCCCTAAAATGCAGGGGCTTAGTGGCTGTAGTTTTCTTTTAACTTAAGCAGTAACTCTTAAAACTGAGGCAAGTCGGTGACGGATAGAGCATAAATAGAAGAGCTCAGGCATCTTAATGGCAGCTGCAGAAATCTTAAGCACAATTCATATGCCTCAAAAATCTATGAATCATTTTAAAAATTGTGATTTATTTTCGACCAGATAGCTCTACATTTCTTCAAAACCTGACTTTCATGTGCTCAGAGCTGTTTTAGCAATAAGAAATAAGTGTAGTCTTCAGTTGCCATCTGCTTCTTCCACATGTCCTTTTGAAACTGAATACTGGAACTTCCTTTTACAGAGCAGTCCTAAAATGTCAGGTTCATCGGGAGTAGGTTTCTTGCCACTCAAATATGAAAGTATAATCCTGTCAATTTAGTGACAAGTTTCGTGTTCAGAAGGTTGTGTTCTTCACGACTTTTTCCTTCTAGAAATCCTTTGTTCTGAGGAAGCAGCTCAGTAATTTCTTAAAGATGTTTCATGACCTAGCTGTCTCATGGCATTGTAACAAACAGTCTTCATGATCTGATTTAGTTTTTTCCAAGTCTTCGATAAAATGGTAGCAAAAGCACAAGCACAAAGAAAATTCGTAATCTTAATGATTACTTCCTTCATCACATCAGACAGTGAATTTGACTTGAACATACTTTTATGGCAGATGATGTTGGAATGTTGTCTGAGAATTTTAATAAACCTTTAAAAACTTTTCTTTCCTCTTTCATTGCAACTGTGGCAAGTACATTTAGCTATTTGTGTGTAGCCCCTGCTTCTCATATTCCCCATTGGTAGATGGGTAGTGTAGGCCTACTCTTTTTCATACATGGCTATTCTCATGAGAGAAAATTTGAGTTTGTTTTTGTCTGCAAGTCTCAGGAGGCCTGCCTGCGGCACTGGAAGTACATAGACCAGGACAATATTGGTTCTCCTGTGAAAATGCCTGTGTGCTGGATAGAAACCTGTCTTGCTTTTGCATTTGAGAGTTAGAAAAGCAATGTAGAGAAATTAACATTGATCTAATACTAGATTTTTCATGTATAATCTTTTCTAGCTTTTAGAAATCACATAGGATTCAAATATCACATGTGATATTGTAGAATAGGAAAGTCTTATCAGAGTATCACTCCATAGGTTATTGATAGTTTTAAAGGGCAAAAAATTTAATTTTTTAAATTAACAAATTTTTCCATAATAATTAGGGAGAATCACAAAGGGAAAAGTAAATTTCATCTTAAGCTTTTATTGAAAGAAGAATCAAATGAAGAAAATATTCCAAATCTAATGAAAAACAGGGATGAAAGATCTTTCTTTGTCTGTTGAATTTTTCTTTGGGTTTTCTAGACCTTCATATATCTAGGCATAAGAAAGGTGAAAAACTAGGAAGAAGATAATTTGGAGAGTTTGCTGTACCAAAAACCAAAGAGAGAGGGTTGAAGATTAGCAAATGATCAGCCATGTCAAAATAGCAGCTCTAGAAGACTGTAAGGATTGAATAAGATGGTTGGATATAGAAAGAATAGATAGCAACAATCTGCTAATTGCAAAGCATCCTCTCCTCACCTCTCTTGTAAGGCATCCTTTCTCTCTGCAATATTGGAGAGTTCCGCCTTGGAGTATCATATTGGAGAAGTTGTTGACCACTTCAGGTAGAGGGAGATTTGAATGTCCTTAGATTAGGTCTGTATGAGGATAGAGACCAGAATACATGAGGCCTTTTGTAATAAAGATATAGAAATAGTGAGTTCAAGACCACAGGGTTCTAAACGTTGATTGTAATTAGAATGACTGGGAGAGAAGGGGAGAGGAGGAGAATAGGACAGAGGCTGAGAGAGACAGAGAGAGGGAGCGATCGCAGATTCACAAGCAGGAGCCAGTAACAAGTGAAGGTGTTTTGGACAAAATGAGATACGGACATGTTTAAAGGACAAAGGCTAATTTAGTAGAAAGACATTAAAATGATAGACAGTGAGAGGATAATTAAAAGAGTAAGAATCCTTTAAAGAGTTCAGGAGGAGTTAAATTTAGCAAAAAAGAGGAGTTAGTTCTTTCTTGGAAATATCTTGCTTGCCACACAGTGAGAGCTTAATAAATGCTAGTTGTTGTTCTGTGTTTATTCCTTCAGTAAATACATGTTGGCCACTAGTAAAAGTCAATAATTATTTTAGGTGCTGGTAAACCACCTCAAAACCCAGTAGAATGTAGTTTGCTTGATAATGACTAAATAATGGTGATGGGCGTACTTAGATGATCTATCTGGTTTTACCCTTGAGGAACAGGTTTTAGTGGAACAGATGACTTTCTAAGCAAATAACTACCCACAAAACGATGAGTGTGATGCACCAGTATATAGAAAATGTAGTGAAAATGTGGTTGCAGGAGTAGTGAGTCATGGGGTTTGGGACAGGGCACTCAGAGCAGAGAGGAACTAGCATTTGAAAAGATTATAGGTTAAAGATTCTTGTTAAACGTTTTCTTAAAAACTTCATGTTGTGTTATGGTGAATCAGGACCATTTTATTCCTTTATTTATTAAACTGTCTTTTTGAATACAGTGAAATACCCAAAGGTAGGGGAAAACCTTAAGACCAAAGGATTTCCCCTGAGAATTAGGATTCCTGCTCAATCCAGTCTCATAGTCATCATTACTGGTTTTTGTTGTTGTTTTGGGGATTTGGTATTACAGAATTATTCTGGCAGTTCTATGTGATTCCCTGCACCTCTTCCTTGGTTAATTCCTATGTATGTATAGATGTGTGTATACATGCGTATATAAGATAGATACATATCTATGTCTATTTATCTATCAATAGGTAGGTAGGTAGGTAGATAGATAGATAGATAGATAGATAGATAGATAGATAGATCCCCCTTTTAAAATCCAAAATGGAAGCGTATTTTACATACTGTATTGGTGTATTACACCTTTCTCTCCCACTGGAGATTATTTTGTATCACACTGCAGTGTTCCATTGTAAAGCTCTGTCATGATTTATTTAACTAATCCCTGATTGATGAACATAAAGTTCTTTCCATGTACACTCTAGGAATTAGAGAGATTTCCAAACATAAAAATAGAAGGAAAAATGTAATGAACACTCTTGTACTAAAAAGAGCTTCAGCACTTACTTTTACAGTTTGGGTTCCCTGGTGAGCAGACTCTGAGAGGGAGATTCGCATTCAGGTTAATTAGGAAGTGCTCTTAGTATAGACAGCCAGGGAAGGGAAGGGCAGGTTTGACCAGAAAGAGAAGTTGGGCTGTGATAAGTCTCAGTGGAATCTCAGCTGACCCGGGGGAGTTCTGAGGATGGAATGATCCTTCAGAGCTTATCCTGAATTGATAAGGCTTTTATATCCTCAGATTGATTAGTCATTGGATGTGGGCTGTCCCACTGGCAGGCAGCAAGAGCTTGGACAAGGCATCTACCTTTGGCTGGGGCTGAGGACCCAGCGCTCTCAGCAGCTGGGCAATAAGTCCTTTTTTCCTGAGGAGGATCTGGACACATACCATTCATCACCCTGATCTTGTTTTATCTTCATCCCTTCCAATACCTCTTACCTACATTCCCCCAAGTGCCACTGAGCCCAGACATCATACCATTTTATCCATCTATACTATACTTCTATTTTCCTCTGAATGATATGTTTTAGTAAAATCTTGATAAACCAGACTAAGTGGAAAATGAAGTTTTCTGGTAAGTGAAGACAATATGTAATGGTGAAGAGTATTTATTTCATTAGAAACCAGGAGGGCTATGTGTGCCTCTGAGCTCTGAGATCAGTTTGCAGTGTGATCTTGAGAGAGTTTCTGATGGATCTGAATATCCACCAAAATGAAGATCTGTAAGATGGTAACGAGCTATGTTTCTCTCCATTCCTAGATTTGGAAGCCATATTATTTTTTGTGAATTACAAAAGCCTTTATTTTACAACTGCTTAAATATAGTAAAAGCAAAACAGCAGGAAGTGGTTCCATGTTTCATCAACCTTTACAATGACTCGACTTACTGATACAGGCAAAAAGTGATTGAATTTTTGCTGTTCATGTGGAACACTTTCTTGAGTTCTCTGGTACTGCTTTATGAACATATTTTCGGAGTTATAATTTCTCTGAGACCAGATTATGCCTCTGTTCCTCTTTTGCCTCATTTATGTTCTCACTTTCTTCTGTCCTCCCTCTTTCCTTATCACTGTTTGGGAAGTAATAGATTTAAAACACTTGGCCTGTTTCCCATTGCTGTCAGGTTAAACTCTAAATTTCTCAAGACGGCTTACCAAGCCCTTTCGGATTTGGTGCATGTTGATCTGCTGGCTCTTGTCTCTTCATCCTGCCTTTGTGCTCTGAATGCCAGTCCTAGTTTCACTGTCTGGAAAGAACTGAGATCTCTTACCTGTGGGACCTAGAACATGTGATTCCTTGTGCCTCTTCCTTAGTTAATTCCTATTCATTCTCACTCATCATTTCTTCTAAGAATCCTTCCCGGACCCGTTGAGGTCTAGATTAGGATGTCCATCTTTTGTGTCTGCATTTATGATTTATGGTCTTAAGATTTCTCCTTTATCACACTCTGTGGTAATTGTTTGCATGTATATAAGCCCCACTGGATAGTTGAATTTTGTCTATTTTATCTACCTTTGTAATACCATGGTATAGGCACAAAATGGAAACTTGGGAAATCTCCAAAATGTATACTAATTATTGTTATTATGAGATCGGAATTTAATTTGAAAGCTCTTTTAGTATTGGGATGGGAGTTTGTAGTATTATTTCTGATAAAGTCATATAGATAGAACCAAATTGTCATATTTGCAGATGATAGAATTGTGTTTGACAGGCATATACAGTAGTACTTTAATATTGTGGCAGAAAATCAATGAAAGATATTAAGCTGCTTAAATGTGTAACTTTATTAAATATTAAGTGACAATGCTGGAAGAAACCAGTAGCCATGGAAGCAGAATGCGAAGAGGTAGTAAGATCTGTTTTTTTTTCAATTAATATTTACTGAGCATCTGCCATGTGCTAGGTATTTTGGTAGTTACATTACATATATGGTTTCTCTCAATCTTTATGACAGCTTTATGTAAAGAGAGTGTTATTGTTCACCTTTTACAGATGGGGAAGCTGAGACCCAGAGGGGTAACTTTTTCAAGATTGCATAAAAGAGTCAGGACCTGAATACCGTTCTTCTGATTGTAAGTTCAGTGTTCTTCCAATTATTATTTTCTGTTACTGTTGTTATTAATGGAAGTACAGTTTTATTTCAGAATTGAGAAATAGGTGAAATTTGGTGAAATAGAGAAATACATGAAATTAAAGTAACCAAAAGAGATGACTTAATTTTTATCACTAAGACCCCTCCTCTTTATAATTTGATTTCTTTGACTTAAAAATGATTCAAAATTAACTTTACAAATAGCTCTTGATGAGAAAACTAAGCCTCAGAAGTGAGATGATATGGTCAAAGACTTCATGATGAGTGGCAAATAAGAAGTAGAATCTAGAACTCCTGATATCTGATTCTAAAGCTTTATCATTAAAAAATCTTTATTTGGTAGCCAATCTCTAAATGTAATTTTAATCCAGATTTTGATATGAACAAAAATTGAATGTTCCCTAGTCTTAGAGCATATCTATTTGTAAATCTAAAATTTGAAAGCTAGCATTTCACCTTAATATATTTGTTGCAAAATATGAATATATTGTACACAATATTTTGGAGAGTTAGTAAGATAATTTTCTTAAGCGAGTCTATTCAAGTTAATACTATATCAGGTTATTTGTTCTCTTAAAGAGTTTTTATTAAAATTAATACTATATCAGATTAATCATCTGTTCACACTTTTGCTTTGGGGCTTTTCTATGAAAATATGAATTTTTTATCTCAGTAAATCCTGTTCTAGGACTTTTTTCATTTCCATTTAATATAAAACTTTTTTGGAACACATTTAATTTCCTTTATACAATAGATGACAATGCTGCAAACAGAATGGATCATTAGCTGATAAATAGAATAGTTGAATGATGATGGTTGAAAAACTGCATGCTCTGGATTTATATTTTCTTTTATTCCTTATTTTAATTTTTTAAAACTCTCTCGTGGTGCCAGTTTAGTGTGTCTTAGCTTATTTGTTATTCAGTTTAAAGAAATGCAAAGTTAGATTCCTGTTTCTTACCTACTTAAATGGTTAGTCCTGGCTAATTAGCCCTTTTTTTGTTTTAATCAGTTCCTTAGAACTGGTTTATCTGGTTATCAATTCAGTGGTAAGGTTGGTTAATCCTTTTTTTTTAGAGGTATTTGATTGTGATATGCTATTGTCATCATAAGCCATGTTGTTCTTGATTTCGCATTATTTCATTAGTGCTTTTGATGGCTTTTATAAAGTTTCACTTTTATTAGATTTTTAAAATATTAGAAGATGTTTTGAGACATTTACATTTTTGATGTACTGAGATTACAGTTTTTTCCTATGTACGTTTCTTTGTATTAAGGATGTTCACACAGTATGCTCATATAATGATCTAAAATGTGTCATTCCCTTCCTCCTCCTTCCTTTGATCTGTTATATATTCACATGTATAGAGTCAAATAGATCTAGAAGACTTTATTACAGAAAAAAGCATGAGGAGATGAAAAAAATGTGTGGAAAGCAAAGGTCTGTGGTGTAATGATTGCGTATTATGTGGAGCTTTAGGTAATTCATTGGACATCCATTGGTTTGGTTATAGGTGACAAGTACTGTGGAAGGCAGAGACTGCCTATCTTAGGTTAAGATAAATGAATTAATCTCTAAAATGGTTCAGGTTATTAAATAAATGCCAGTGACTGAATTATAGAAAGCATCTTTTAGATCATGTTTACTTATAATGATGATTTCTTTAGTAGATGTTCAAGAAATTTATTGCTTAATTAGTACACTATAACCAGATTTCTAGATTTTAAAGAATTAACACTCATTGAAATGTATTTAGGTGAAAACAAGTACTAAAAGTATCTTTTTAGTGAAATTTGAAAATAAAAACCAGCCCATTTCCACGCCAGAAGGAAATATCACTGTGTTCCTTTGGGGTGTAAATTTCTTGACTTCTCTTATAAATTAGGCAGGACTAGTTTGTTGGACTTGTATGAAACTTACATATACCCACATGATACAGTGACCCACCTAAACTATCTAAATCAAATTCATTGTTCACATGTTGGTCACCAATGATGAATTTTCATTACCTTAGAAATAAGACTGTGCCCCTGCCCCTAGCCAAGATCTGAAACCTTATTGTCCTGTTTCTTTCAATACCATCTTCCAGTTGGTCACCAAGCCCTTTTGATTATTATTTATTTAGAAGTTGTTTCTCTTTCTTCCATATTTCGCTGGAAGTACCCTAATCCCAGCAGTAAGGCATATCAATATCAGCTACTGATTGTGATTCCCAGTGCAGCTTTATTTCAGGTATTCTTTATGATTATTTACCTTTTAAATGTTTCACCTAATAGACACTTTCTATTTAGGTCTTTTGTTATAGTATACCAGCCAAGAAATTGCATTGTGCATAATTTAAGGAACTTTGACGGGGAATATATATCTCGGGGTCAGGACAGGTTAGTTTTTACAGTCTAATTTCCTTGAAAATACAGCAGTGAATTTTAGGTTCCCTCTGCCCACCGCCCCAACTCCCGCCCCTGCCCTGCCACCGCCCCCCGCCCCACTGGCCTCCTGGCCACACACTCAACGTGAGGTTGTAACTCCTTACCTTGCTTGGACAGAACTTTTTACCTTATTCCTCAGATAAAGAGTTAACTAGCTGATGTAATATGATCTCCTGGAAAAGATATGGTGAAGTTCTTTATCATTATTTTTTAAGAGGAATTATTTGGATAATTAATTAATTTTAGGTTATGTTCTTTTAAAGGATATATTCCTGTTGATGGATTGAATTGTGTTCCTCTAAAATTCATATGTTAAAGTCCTAACTTCCAGTACCTCAGAAGGTGAACTTATTTGTCTTTATAGAAGTAATCAAGTTAAAATGAGGTTATTAAGTAGCCCCTAATCCAATCTGATTGATGTCCTTATAAAAAAGGAGAAATTTGGAGACGGACTTGCACAAAGGGAGAATGCTGTGTGAGCGTGAAGGTGACCTACAAGCCAAGGAGAGAGGCCGGGAGCAGAGCCTTCCCTTCACAGCCCTCAAGGAAACAACCATGCCTACACCTGGATCACAGACTTCTAGCCTCGAGACAATAAATTCTGATGTTTAAGCCACTTAGTGTGTGGCAGCCTAGAAAACAGACCCAATCCCTTATGAAGATCCTTAATTGCCCTTAATGGGAAGTCTTCTCAGATTTTGATTGACTCTCAGTTCTTGATTTTTGTGAAGATGAGAGGATTGGTTTTTTTCTAAATCTTTGTAATTATTTTAGCTTCTGGAGAAGCCGAGTTAGAGATCAGTGTGTGTTCTAATGACGTGTAAGCTATACTTTTATCAGTTATGGACCATTCTTTTTAACTTGTTTTAAGGACTGTGCAGTGCATTACACTTCCAGATCACTAGAGTTGCCTTGTCACCTGAATACCAGAATGTTCTTTCCTGTTGCATCAGAGCAGGCACATTTCTCAATGGCACACATGTTCCTTAGTCCTGAATCTACATATTTGCATCCTCTTTAAGCCAGGCGGTATGCATTGAATACGAATCCTCAAATATCTAGAGAAATGGTGTTCTTTCCAGATCTTGCCATATTGTGCTCTGTGCTCTGAGCTTATTTAATTGAGAGAAATCTTTGGGTGATTTAATTTAAAACTGAATGTTGTCACCATGGAAAAATGAACTCCTTCCAGATTCTCTGTTTGAGAAAATCATTGTTGGATATGTTATTCAGCCAGGAACATGCTGTACCAAATTTATTAAAATTGATTCAGGGCTTTGTTTCATTTTCTGATATTAAATAGGAATATGGAAATATAGTGTTGTGGTAGTTTATGACATGGTGAACATGAGGCATACAGCGTTTTGTTAATGGGAAGTAAACTTGGAATTTTTTCTTGAAATGTATAACTTACTTATAGCAAAAAGATGATGTTTTGGGAGAAAAAACTAACAAAAGCCATTATTCTAACAAAAAATAAAATACATAATATAGATTGTTTTTTAGGAAACATTACAACATCATTTATAATTTTTTGCTTCCCTAATTTTCTTTCTCATAACCATTTCTTGTTTTTAAAGAGATTTTAGTTTTAGTTCTTACCTATTTAAGGAGTGTAGGCAGTATTTTAAAAAGACTTACTGAAAGCAACTGGCAATAAGACCATGGCTATCAAACTAGTTTCTGTCACAGAAAGTGGCAACTCCTTCAAGTATTACCGAAAATGTCTTAGGACCATTTTAGCATTCCGAACAGTCTCTAGTTATACACATATTTTTTGTTGTCACTTAAATATTTAGTAGAAAAAAATCACTACAGTAACATTTCTTTTGATTGACCATCCATCGAGCTTTATAGCTGGACCCCCTATCCCCCAATGCCTCCTAAGAGTCTCGTAAGATCTGGTAGTCTTGTTTTCTGTGGAGCCCTCTTTATTTATTCCAATCTTCATTTCTCTAACTTCTCTGAACTAGTATTTAAGTTTTTGACCACACAGTTAATAAATGATTAAATG
>NW_011888843.1:5600232-5617003 GCF_000151845.1 Pteropus vampyrus | reverse complement strand
TGATTGATGTCCTTATAAAAAAGGAGAAATTTGGAGACGGACTTGCACAAAGGGAGAATGCTGTGTGAGCGTGAAGGTGACCTACAAGCCAAGGAGAGAGGCCGGGAGCAGAGCCTTCCCTTCACAGCCCTCAAGGAAACAACCATGCCTACACCTGGATCACAGACTTCTAGCCTCGAGACAATAAATTCTGATGTTTAAGCCACTTAGTGTGTGGCAGCCTAGAAAACAGACCCAATCCCTTATGAAGATCCTTAATTGCCCTTAATGGGAAGTCTTCTCAGATTTTGATTGACTCTCAGTTCTTGATTTTTGTGAAGATGAGAGGATTGGTTTTTTTCTAAATCTTTGTAATTATTTTAGCTTCTGGAGAAGCCGAGTTAGAGATCAGTGTGTGTTCTAATGACGTGTAAGCTATACTTTTATCAGTTATGGACCATTCTTTTTAACTTGTTTTAAGGACTGTGCAGTGCATTACACTTCCAGATCACTAGAGTTGCCTTGTCACCTGAATACCAGAATGTTCTTTCCTGTTGCATCAGAGCAGGCACATTTCTCAATGGCACACATGTTCCTTAGTCCTGAATCTACATATTTGCATCCTCTTTAAGCCAGGCGGTATGCATTGAATACGAATCCTCAAATATCTAGAGAAATGGTGTTCTTTCCAGATCTTGCCATATTGTGCTCTGTGCTCTGAGCTTATTTAATTGAGAGAAATCTTTGGGTGATTTAATTTAAAACTGAATGTTGTCACCATGGAAAAATGAACTCCTTCCAGATTCTCTGTTTGAGAAAATCATTGTTGGATATGTTATTCAGCCAGGAACATGCTGTACCAAATTTATTAAAATTGATTCAGGGCTTTGTTTCATTTTCTGATATTAAATAGGAATATGGAAATATAGTGTTGTGGTAGTTTATGACATGGTGAACATGAGGCATACAGCGTTTTGTTAATGGGAAGTAAACTTGGAATTTTTTCTTGAAATGTATAACTTACTTATAGCAAAAAGATGATGTTTTGGGAGAAAAAACTAACAAAAGCCATTATTCTAACAAAAAATAAAATACATAATATAGATTGTTTTTTAGGAAACATTACAACATCATTTATAATTTTTTGCTTCCCTAATTTTCTTTCTCATAACCATTTCTTGTTTTTAAAGAGATTTTAGTTTTAGTTCTTACCTATTTAAGGAGTGTAGGCAGTATTTTAAAAAGACTTACTGAAAGCAACTGGCAATAAGACCATGGCTATCAAACTAGTTTCTGTCACAGAAAGTGGCAACTCCTTCAAGTATTACCGAAAATGTCTTAGGACCATTTTAGCATTCCGAACAGTCTCTAGTTATACACATATTTTTTGTTGTCACTTAAATATTTAGTAGAAAAAAATCACTACAGTAACATTTCTTTTGATTGACCATCCATCGAGCTTTATAGCTGGACCCCCTATCCCCCAATGCCTCCTAAGAGTCTCGTAAGATCTGGTAGTCTTGTTTTCTGTGGAGCCCTCTTTATTTATTCCAATCTTCATTTCTCTAACTTCTCTGAACTAGTATTTAAGTTTTTGACCACACAGTTAATAAATGATTAAATGTAGTTGTTTCACCAACTAGATCTTAATTTTGACATATGAAGGAATAATTCCCTATATGTGTGCTCTCCTGTAAGAGGTGTATTGCAGCATACATTTGTAAATTGATTATTCTCAGATTTAAATCTTTGTACTAGAACTTATTTTTATTATGCAGAAAGGAGTTTAAAGAGAAATTCTTTTTCTCTCAAGTACCTGACTTTACAATAGAAGACATGCGTGACCTTGAGACATAATAGGTTTGTAGTAAATATGGTGGAATAAGTTTCTCACTGAACATACAGTTTTTATGTTTAGCACACTGTGAAACAGCATTGAGCTTTTCTTGGATATTGATGTTTACTACTGGTTTGGAGACTTAAAAAGATTTCGAGTCCTCGCTTGTTTTCAGTAGCATAGCAGAGTTAGTTATTCCACAAGTTCTGAAGTCAGGCTGCCTGGGCTTCTGACTTGGACCCTATTACTTCAGTTTTCACTTTATGACTCTTTATGACTCTCTGTCTTTATCTGTGAAATAAGAGTGATAATAGTACTTACTGCATGATTTCTTATGAGGACTAATTGAGGTTTTAATGAGATTTTATGTGGATATAATAAGATTTATATATTTTTGTATATGTGTATATTGTATATATATAATATTTAGAAGAATTCTTGACACTTAGGAAGTTCAAGGTGGCTTAATAATAAAATGTATACTATGTTTTAGAAGGAAATATTGTAATATTTGACATTATTCTGGTAACATTTCCAGATTTAAAACACAATGGCAGGAAACAGCCTTGTTCTACCCATCGTGCTTTGGGGTCGCAAAGCACCAACTCATTGCATCTCAGCAGTACTTTTAATGGATGATGGAGCCACAATTGTAACTGGATGCCATGATGGACAGATATGTCTCTGGGATCTCTCAGTAGAATTGGAAGTGAGTGTTTGAAATGCCTATTGTATTTTTTTTTTCTGAGAGAAAAAGTAATAATGGCAACATTTACTGAGCATTTACTGTGCCAAGCACAGGTAGTCTTTGAGACAACTCTGAGGTGTGTGCTGCTGTCATCTCCATAGTGTAGTTGAGGAAACCAGGGCACCGAGAGGGGAGTTGACTTGTGCAAGTCACACAGCAGAACTGAAACTTAAACCCAAGCATCTGACTCTGGAGCCCATACGCTTGAGGGTGATTTTTGTTTCCAATGGTCTGGCCTTGAATTTCAAGAGTCACAGAATAGCTCTATCCGTCTCGCACCCCAAGGTAGGCCAGGGTGGCCTGCGAGCAAAATGAAGCAGGAACCTGGAAGTGAGAGGGTGGAGATGAGCCCTCCCCTGACACTCTTGCGAGAGTGCCTAGTACATGATGGGGGCTCAGCAGCAAGCGGCCCACAGAAAGGAAGAGGAGGCTTCCTGAAGGCAGGGTAAGGGGGTCACCAAAGAGACCAGCTGGGAGGGGAAGACACAGGGGTGGGACTGTTGATAAGAGCAAGAAGAGAACGTAAGAGTCCTAGAGAGGAAGCCAGGGTACCGGCTGCTGGCCTCCTTCCCTGTGTCCTGGGCTGGCCAGGGACCTCTGTTTTGGGAGGCATCCTTAGCTCAGGGGAGTGAACCTGCTGTACTTCTTAAATACAAGAAACTGCTCAATAGAGAATAACGCGGTTCCAGAATAACACTTGGATTCACAGTATGTTTTCTATAAAGTACATTTCGACTAAAATTGGTCTTATGCAGATTGATTATTTACATGATTCATCAGAGTTGAGTTCTGCTGGCTTTTGGCTGTTTTCAAATATAATATCTACTTAAGTGGCATGATATGTTACATTTACAATTTTTCAAAAGATTTTTACCCTTTCTGAAGGAGGCTTCCAAAAAGATAGTAAAAAAACAATTTTGAACACATGCCTTTTAGGGTAAATGTCTTGAAGAGAGCAAAATTTTTTATAAAGCGTAAATTTTATTGTGTTTATTTTAAAGATCACTTTATTGCCATTTTTTACTGTTATAGATATGAGTGCTCAATGTGCTCTGCTCAGTAGACAGACTGGGAAAATAGGAATTAGGGGGAGAGAGAGAGAGAGAGAGAGAGAGAGAGAGAGAGAGAGAGAGAGAGAGAGAGACACACACACACACAAACGTGCGCGAGTACCCCCCCCCCCCCCTTACCTCCAATTCCAGTATAACATCGCAGGGTTTATTCTTTCCTCTTTTTCCATATTTTTAGCCTTCCCTCTCTGGCAGCTCTCCCTGGGAGTGCTTCTGTGAAGGGGAACAGAGAGTGAGTGGTAGCTGGCGTGGAACGTAGTGGCAGGAAGGTTGACTTTTTAAGAGGTGGGACTGGAAGTGTAGGAAAACTTCCTAGGCCTATTCTAACCGTAAACAATGATTGAATTTGTCTCTGATTATAGTTGTAAAAGATGACTAAGATATTTGAGTTGGAAAATCTCTTCAGTTGTCACATACCAGAACTAGAGAACAATCTCAATACCTTTCCCATGCAATATTTGATTTTGAACAATCTAGTTTTCCTAATAAATTAGGGTAAAATTAGGATAAAATTCCTAATAAACTTGCAAAAAGATGCCATGAAGGTACAAAGGAGCTTTAAAGGTATTAGTCATATTGTTGTTTTTTTTTTTTAAACTGGGTATTGAGTATGTGGCTATTTAATGCGTTCTTTATATCTTATACATGTAAGTATTATTTGTATATAATAAATATTTAAGGGGGCAGGGGGTGGGTGAGATTCCTTGTTCTCATTGAAATAAAAAGCAGTCATATCAAAAAAGATTTAATTAAGAAATACGCCTTGAAATAACCTAAGGCCCTCAAGTAACCTGAAGTAATAACATGCCATTTGGTACAAAGTAGATAAATTTGGGAGCTGATTGCTAGGCTGCTTTAGAATAGTGGGTATTCTGTGTAGCTGTGTGACTTGGGGCTGTCATTTCTGTAAGGCACTGTGTCACTGAATCATTAGTCATGAAGATTATTCTTCATTCCTGATAGTTTAACATTGGTATCAGCATTTGGGAGTATACCCGTCCTCTAACTTATATTTAGAGATGATAGTCTGGAGACTCTGTGCTTTTGGGTCGATGAAGTTATTATTGAAAAAATAAGTGAGGTTAAATTATTCTATGTACTAATTCACATTCTTAACCTGATTTCTCAGTATACTGTAGCTTAGTGCTTAAGACTGCCCTCATTTGAATCTTGGCTTCATCACTCTATGATATTGGACAAGTAATGTCACCGCTCAGAGTTCCAATTTTGACCTTAAACTACTTGGTAGGGTGATAGTGAGCGCTAACTAGTGTTTCATTGCTCTTACTTTTCGATGTTCTGAGCAATTCTTCTCAAATCCATATCTGTAAATTTATATTGAGTATTTAACAGGAGTCCTAAAAAATATTGGTTTTTAAAAGTTGGTACTTATTTGTGTCTAGGTTAATCCTCGAGCACTGTTATTTGGTCATACAGCTTCAATCACCTGTTTATCTAAAGCTTGTGCTTCTAGTGACAAACAATATATAGTGAGTGCATCTGAAAGTGGGTAAGTATTTTCTTTTTCACTTTTTTGCATTTATTGCAAATAGTACCAGTATATTAATAAGTAGAGATTTCTTTCTTTTGGAATATCTTTTCATTAAATGCTTCAATTGTCTAAGCTTAAAGATATTTGAGATATGGTTTTAAAAATGTGAATTTTATCTTTAGTAATGATTTTTATAATACTTTACTTTGATTGTAATTTATGACTGTATCTTTGCCTTGCTTTTGAGAAACTCAGAATACCATAAAAGTTAAAGCTTAATTAATCCCCATGGCATTGTTGAGTTGGCAGACAATTTTGAGAGTTTTAAAAAACCTGTTGATGCTAGGCTAGCATAAATTTGGAAGATAAAGCCATGTAAAAGTTTGTACAGTTATATTGATGGGTGTTAATACACTAGTGTAACTACATATATTCCCGAGCCTCAGAATACAGCTTGATTTTGGAGAGATAGGTCATTGGACAGTAGTTGTAGGATCTAGAGTGTGAGAAAGTTTTAAAACTTTTTTGGTGCTTAGAAAATTGTCTGTTCGCGTGATAAGATGTTCAAGAGAGTTGGGGAAATGGAAGAGAATTATTTAAGAGGTTGTCCCCTCCACCCTCCTTTTATTTTTTTGAATTAGAAAAGAACTTTATATAACTGGAACAAGAAGAGGCAGTGTCAGGAAAAAAATATAGTAACCTTTGGTCAATTAAAGGATAAGTCACATTAGAATACAGAATCTAAATAGATTGAGCATTTTTTGAAAAGTTGTTTCATAGCATGTGAGATACAGGAAAAGGCATTTCAAAGAAAACCCTAATATCAGGGTCACTGCATTTTGCTAATGTTGTTTTCTGTTAAACAAATCTTAAGTTTTTTTCTTTAAAAGACAGGGCATATTGACCTTTCTGATTTTGAATATTGCGTCTTAGTTTGGAGTAAAAGCTTTTTTGTTTGTATGTGCTCAGTACAATTTCTGCAATAAATACAGAATCAAAAACTAGAACATTATATTTAATTTGAAAAAGTTTAGAATTCAGTTAACTTTAACTTATTTATTTATTTTTGCAGTGCTAAATTTTCTAGTTATGTTCATAACCAGTGGAAAAATCTCAGTGATTTAAATTAAAAGTTTATTTCTTGTCTTTGTCACTCATCCCTCATATATCTATCACTTGGGGCTCTGTTCTGCTTTGTTATTCCCCTAACTCTGAGGTTGAAGGTAAGAGAGCAGCCACTGTCTGAAGTAGCCAGTATCTGGCACAGAGGCAGAGGAGGAAGACAGTTCTGGAGGGCCTCGCATCAGTGCTGGCCAAAACTGCTCACAAGACTGCACCAGCCAAAGGGGAGCCAGGAGATGCTCAGAAGGAACTGATCTAGGTGGAGGTGGGCAGGTCACAGAGGATGTTGGGATAGTGAGTGGGGAGGACCAGATTTTTGATGAACAGCAAAAATGACTATATACTACTTAAAAAAAAAAAAAACAGTTTTAATGGAATATTACTTTTAAACCGCTGTGACAGAGTTGAACAGTGCTTTAAGAAATCTGATTTAAAGTTAGCTGTTATTTTGTTTTATAGAGAAATGTGCCTCTGGGATGTGAGTGATGGCAGATGTATTGAATTTACAAAATTAGCCTGCACACATACTGGCATACAGGTGAGTATTTCTATAACTGTCCAAGCCAGCACAATTTTTATAGATATACAATTTTAAGATGTTTTTTAAACATTGAGCTATATTTTTATGTGAAAAAAATGGGTGGAGATGACAAGACTGGAATTAGAGTGGTAAAAAGTCTTCCTCAAAGATGATATGGTGGAGGAGTGTAATAAAGTAGAGAAGAAAGACTTAAGGGAAGCCGATTGCTACTGCTATTTCTGCTCTTTCTGGCTGTCCTGGTCACCCAGGGGAGAGCCTCTTTACTGGCTGGGTTAGGTAAGTCCTCTACCTCCAAAATAATGGAATTCTCTCTTTCTCAAGCCTTTATGGTTCCACTCATGACTGACACCAATCGACCCACTCTACAGATCATATCCTTTTTATTGCTTGTGTAGTTGGTCCTTGGGTACATCCATCTGACTTTCCAACTCTGTAGAAGAAATAATTGTTTTGTATGCCTGGCTTACACAGGGATTTACATGGGAATTTATAGTTCCTGACTTGCGTTCCTAGTATTCCATTTTATACTTTCACACTTGTCAGGTTCTTTGTGCTTCAATTTACTAATCATTTACTGTGTTGAGTGTTGGGAAAATTACAAGCGTATAGAAAACATGATTTTTGTTCTCAATGGGGAAAGAGGGAGAGGAGAAGAGAAGAGAACTCACATTTATTGAGTAAGTATTGTATAGGCATTTCTTGTATGTTGGTTCATTTAGTCCTTCCCACATCTCTAAGAATTAAATAGGAGTATAGCATTTTACATACAAGGAAGCTGAGACCTGGAATGATTAAATGACTTTGCCTCAATCTCGCAGTGAGTCATTCCTGGTGCCAGGATCTCAAATCAGGTTTAACTGACTCTAGGGACTGTGCTCTTTCTATTATGTCATTCTGCCTTCCTTTAAAACAAACAAATGCAATCCTTTGATACAGGGGAAAAAAACCTCTGCCAACACAAATTAGCAAAGCAGTGGAAAAATGTTTTGGGGGAGGTGGTGATTAGCATGATAAAGGTCTTTGTGATGATTCCTTGCCCTGGCAAAGGCTTTTGAAAAATTGCTTTTTAATGCTATTAGGGTGTATGCTTTATGCGTGTGTGTGTTTTATTTTATTTTTATGTTTAAAAACGTTTTTATTTTTCAGTTAGAGTTGACGTTCAGTATTTTAGAATGTATGCTTTTTATTTAAAGGGCATATATTTTTTTCATCATATGAAGAATTATCAAGGTTTATAGAGAGAGAGTAAAAAAATGATGTACAGTTATTGACTTTGTGGATAATTTAATTGAAAAATTATATATAAATGTCTTGAACTCATTGGATATTTTGACTGTTGCATAATTTTATGATTTAAAATCTTTTGGTTTACATTTTAGGAAAAATTATTCAGCATATTTCCAATGTCTGCTGTTTATCAGATCCTTCTGGGTTTAAATTGGCAGCCATCTCTAAGCAGAAGATGCCTTTTGGCAGATTTATTAGTGTGTGACAATTGTTTCCTGTGTGATCCTCACCCTCTCAGGTCCAGAAGCAAGTTGTTTTTTTATACTAAGAAATGATAAACCTTGGTGACACTGGTACTTACTGAAATCACAAGGAAATGCCACCGTATTAAATTGTCCTGTGGGGGCATCTCTTTTTAATATTTGGAAAACTTGTTTCTCCATTTCAGATACTTTTCTTTGCCAGTATTACTGTCTAGGAAGCCAAATGTTAGTGTTCAAAGCATTGTTTGGGAGTGTAACCGGAAAGCAAAGGGTGAGGGGCTTTTGGTCAGGTAGGCTGCTAGAATACCCTGCCCTCAGGAGGCAGCTCTCCTCTGGTGGCTGCAGTGCCCCTGCCTCTCCTGGCTGGTGTTGGATGAACACGGGCAAAGTTTGCTTCTCTACCCATGCTTTCCTCCCTGACACATCCTCCCCTTATATGGGTCATGGTTACCAGTGGTCACAGTGAGTGCCTGGTGGGCCCTGGGACGTCTAGGTTGTGTGTCATGTTTTTTTAAATCAAACTTCAGAGGTCTAGAGCGCCCCCTGTGGTAGTCTGCATTTTATTAGACCCTCTCTTCCAGTTTTAGTAATGCTGCCTTGCACTTAATATGCTCCATGATCAATGTTTATGTTATAATCCTTCTTATACAAGGTACTCTGAAGTTGAGAGAAATTGTATTCCTTCACATACAATGTTGAGCTCTGAGTACAGGGCTAATGAGTGTGGGAACAGATTGGACTTGGGTTTCTTAGTTATTTCCCCAGTTGTGTTGTGGTTACATGCTATATCTAGTTGGCCCTCATGTGATTCATATAAGGTCCAATCTTTGGGAAGTAGTAGTCTGGGTATTAGATGTCTTCACCTTTTAGAAATCCTCTAGGAGAATCATTCTACTAAGAGAGTCACTATTTTTGAGGCTAAGGGAAGACAGGTCCTTTGATGAGTTTTTGGTCTTGTTTTGATAGCTACTCTTCCTCTGCTCTTTGATTGATGGAAACCCGTCTTATTCTTTTGAATTATTCTTGGCATGAGTAACCTGTAGATTGTGATTGTATTGGTTCTTCCCTTATTTTTCTTATACAATGTATAAATGTGACTGTGGGAGTGGTTAATACAATTGTCTCATACTATGGTCTGAAATAATGCACTTAATCAAAATTTACTTCTGATTATAATATGTTTGAACAGCAATTGTTCTAAATTTTACTTGATTATAACTAGTAATTATAATCCTATACCCACCTGGTCTCATCATCTAAAATTCATATTATTTTTGTGACCCATCCGAGCTTCCCTTTTACTTTGATTTGTGAAGCTGATTTTATTCAAGTGTTTCATTAAATCATTCAACAGTTCTGTGTTTGATGCTACAGGATGAAAAAAAATTATCATGAATTCTCCAAAGTAGTTCAAAGGGGGAGGAGGATAAGATGTTAGAGAAAGAGTAATTTTTGTTAGATATTTTGAAATATTAATGTAACCTGATGTGTGTGTATGCGTATACAGAGACATATAATATGTATCATCTAGTATATATCTGGAAATATTACTGAAGAAATTGAGCATTATAAGAAGCTTGGTGAATGCATGTGAATCAGTATCTAAAGTAAAGAAGCACATTAAAATCTTTTTCCTTTTAGTTCTACCAGTTCTCTGTTGGAAATCAGAGAGAAGGAAGGCTTTTATGCCATGGCCATTATCCAGAAATCCTTGTTGTGGATGCCACCAGCCTTGAGGTGTTATACTCCTTAGTATCAAAGATATCTCCAGACTGGATTAGCTCCATGAGTATTATTCGGTCCCACCGGACACAAGGTCAGTGTGTGGTGCCCTTTAGGCATTCAGCACCATGACTTAATAGTTAGTTTACTGTAGAGTTCCATAATGCATTATGTATTAATATATTTGGTTACTTTTTTTTTTTTAATTTAAGAAGGAACTAATAATTTATGGCCCGTCTCTACCTTCATAAAGGAACCTTTGATTGAATTAAGATTTGCAGTGATAATTATCTCCATTCCAGATCACTAGCTTTTGCAGTCTTAGAGTGCGGGGTGATTTTCTGAAGTGGGGAAGAATATCTTAGCCCCGTGAAGGTATGGTGGGAGGAACCTGTGTATTTCGTGGGCCTGGTTTTGTCACTTGTTGAGGCATAGGAAGCATTGCCATTTTATATGGAGATAATGAAAAGGAAGGGGATTATACATAGTTAAGTTTAATGAAAGTTCCTGGTAAGTTTGACTGCTCCCTTACCTAAAGCTTATGAATTTAGGTTTTATATCATGTTTTGTTCACTTGATCACAATCTGTGGAGGGTGTAATGTACAATAAAATGTCTAGAAGGCAGGCAAGGTAGGTGGGAAAGAGTGCTTTGAAGAAGTAAAGTGAATGTGCTTATTCATGATAAATAATTAAAAGTTATAAATTTTGAAGAATAAAAGTTCTTTAATATAGTGATCAAGAACATTTGAAATTATTAAAAATTTATGGATTAGAAATAAAAAAAGTAATTCAAGAAGTTAGAAACAAATTTTTGCCTTGTTGGAAAAGTTTTTTGTTCAAATTTTTCGTTATCTATTATGTTTTAAAATATGGTTTCTGTTATTTCATGAAATTCAGAATTATGTTTTATGACAATTGTAAAACATGCTATTATTTAATTTCATTACAGTAAGTCATGTCCCGTGTTACTATTATAACCATGTTACTGCTTAGAAATAAAGTGTATTCTATTTGTAACCTTGGCTTCTTGTTCCTTCTTGGCTCAGAGGACACGGTGGTAGCACTCTCTGTGACAGGCATCTTGAAGGTGTGGATTGTCACCTCTGAAATAAGTGGCATGCAGGTGAGACAAAGGAGACTGAAAATGATCGCTTTATTTTTCTTCTTACGGAGTCCTAAATTTTAGCAACAATATGCACCTTCTCTTTTTTTTAAAGGGGAAGGAAAAAGCTATTCTTTTTTGATAGTCTTATTGATGTAGTACAGATCTTCTAGAATGCTGTCTCAGTAAGTGAGTTAATTTTTTCACTTGATAGGAGACATCTGCTTTATCAAGGACAGAAATAGGGAAACATATTGCACAGGATAAGAAATAGAGGAACATACAGAAGAGGTGGGATTTTCCTCAACTGCTTCTAAGTTAAAAGTTAGGAGGTAGTTTTCTTGAGGGAAAAAAATAAACCATCACAAAAAGTATATAAAGCCAATTTAGGCCTCTCTCACTGTTCTTTGGACTTGAATTCCTTGTTATTTTTTAATGATAAAGGCAGATCGATTTTCCGACAATATTGATGCTAGTCTCTTCAGCTAGGGAATTTTTAAACACTGAATTGGAGAAACTAGAGGAATTGATTAGGTTTTTTTTTTTAAACTTTAAAAGCATATATATATATAGCTACAAAAATTAGGATCGACTCAAACTTTTATCATCGGTTATTGTTGGAATGATGATATTGATTCCTGTTAGTATTTTAATCTTGAGTAGCTTTGAAGCAAATATGTCTTGCCCAGATGTTTTTATAGTATATATTTGCTGTTTTTTCCTGCCTTGGTTCTCACATGAGGGGCTAAAATGATGAACATATCATAACATGCCTTTATTTTATTTTGTTTTCTTTATCATCATCTGATAATTTTAATTGACAACGAAACCATTCCTAATTTTACAAATTTTTCTCTTTTCAGGATACTGAGCCAATATTTGAGGAGGAATCCAAACCAATTTATTGTCAGAATTGCCAAAGCATCTCTTTTTGTGCATTCACACAGAGGTCGCTTTTGGTTGTGTGCTCTAAATATTGGAGGGTAAGATAATTTACATAAGTAAGAAGTTGTATTTTTACCCTTTGAGATGTTGGTGCAAGAATATTTTAACCATTTCGATTTCCTATGTGATTTTGATATCATATTTTGAGGTGTTGTGATTTGGCCATATATATTTGTCTGTTTTGTTTGTTTGTTTACAGAATGATTTAGGTAATGATTACTTTGTTGATCTTAATTTCTGCCATTTGCTACTGTTTTAGTCATTATCTTGTCAGTATGACATAAGCAGTGGTAGTGAGTTTTCTGCAGGTTAACATGTCTTAGTAGGTTCCTGTTATTCCCAACTGCCATTCTCTTCTGACCTCTTGGAGTCAGGCAGGCCTTCATTCATCACTGCAGAGCTGATGATGGAAGGAGTATATCACCTTCACATTGCCAGATGGTAATATTTTTATAATAGCAAAAGAGCCCGCATGTTTTGACTATTTGTGCCTAGCATATTTTTTAGAGGTTTCCATGTATTATTTTTTGTAATCCCTACTACTCAGAGAGGAGGCATATTAGTTATCTAATCCCGCCTAGCAAATTACTTCACAACACAAATGTACTGCCGCCCATCTGTGAGTCAGGAATCAGGCATCGCTTAGCTAGGTACCCGGCTCAGGTTTTTTCACAGGCTGCAATTATGGTGTCAGCTGGGACTACGATCTCATTTTAAGGCTCACCTCACTTCCAAGTTTACTTACTTGGTGCTTAGCAGTCCTGAGGTCCTCCTGCCTGTTGGCTGGAGCCTCTAGTTCCTCTCCAGTTGGGCCTCCGTAGGGCAGCTTACAGCATGGTCTCTGTCTTCCTTCAGAGTGAGCAAGCAAGAGAAGGTGTAGCCAAGACCCACCTAAGCTTGGAACTGAGTTCTTATCACTTCTGTCACAATCAGTTGTCTAGGAACAGTCTCAAAAGCCAGTCTACACTCGGAAGAGGATTATACAAGGATGTGGATACCAGGAGTCGGCATCAGTGAGGCAATTTGTGAGGCTGTCTGTAGTAGGAATTGTTACTTTCCCCATTTTGCAGACAAGGCAGCTGAGGCATAGGGAGGATAAATAGCTTGACTAAGATTATACAGGTGGTTGTGGAGTTGCTGGATTACAACTCAGGTAGTCTGACTGCAGCAGCTGCTCTCATCACTACCATTTGATAGTTATTTACTGCCTCAAAGGGGATGGGTTATGTAGTAAAAGGACTGACTAGGGCAGCAGTACCTTATCCTTATCCATGTCTTGGATCCTGTTTTGGAAGGCAGCTCTGCTCTCCACTATACCACCAACGCACACCCACTGCTACTATTTTGGAATGAGATTAGACAAGAAGAGCTAGCAGCTGCTTAGAGTAAGCGATATGGGTCCTTCATCTTAAAATTCAAAACCCATGCAAATAGTAACAAAAAACAGAGAGCAAGAGGATACAGTGAAATGTATAAACTTTTTTCCCCTGATACTTCCCTCGCCCTCTCCAGAGGCAGTACCTAATACCAGTTTCTTTTGTGTTCATTGTAAGCATTTTATAATCATGTGAGAATAGCATTTTCTTAAATGCATACATGAGAGTGATAAGGCAGTCCACAGAGTGAGAGAAGATAGTTAGAATATACACGTATGGTGACGGACTCATCTATTATTTATATGAAAAAAAAAACAACTATAAATCAAGATGAAAAAATGAAGATGAAAAAATGCAGACAATTTAATAGGAAAATGAGCAAAAACATTTCATAGAAGAGGAAAGCCGGGTGGCCAATAAATGTATAGAAAGGTGCTCAGTTTCATTAATCATCAGAGAAGTGCATCTTAAACAACACTAAGATAGTACGACAACCCACCAAGAATGACTTCTTCATATATTTATCACCATAAAGAAGTTTTCAATTTTAGTATGCTTAAATTATCACCTTTTATTGTATGGTCTCCAAAACAGTTAGCGACATGTTCTAAAGAGCTCACCCCAAGCTAAGATTTATTTTTAAAATCTTTTTTAGTTTTTCCTTATGTTTGTATGATTTTATCTTATATGTCTTTGAATCTTTAATCTGGAATTATTTGTATAAATTGTGAAATGTAAATCCAATTTTACTTTTATTCCAAGTGAATCCCCCACCCCCAATTCCTGATGCCATTTGTCGAATAATTCATTTTTCTTTTGTTTTGCTTGAATTTGTTTCTGGATTTGATTGATCTGTCCATTCATACACTGGTACTGTATTTTCTTTAGCTTTATAATGTGTTTTAATAGATAATAAGGTGGAAGGTCTGATCTCCCTTTATATTTTTTCTTGGACTTTTTTTCTTGGACTATTCGTGTAGTGCTAATGTTGGATACTGATAAATACGATAGCAAATCATGGTGAATTTAGCTAGGATTTGTTCTAATTTCAAGACTTTGTACAAGCAACTTCATTGGTTTTTCTTTAAAGAAAAGTAAAATAAAAGCTCTGGGCTATTGAATTAATTACTCATTCCTCCTGGGGAATTTTCTAGCAATATAGAATATATTTTTTATCAGATATTGAAAGCAGAAAATTTCTGCTAGGAGTTATAAGACCAGGGTTTTACTCCTAGTACTGTCACTGACTGGGCACTTGAACTTAAGCAAGAGATGTAACCCTTTTTTGTGTCAGTTGCCTGTCTATAAAGTAAGGTGGCAATACCTGCACGGCAATACATGCAGTGACTCTAAGGGTCACAGGAAATGATTGTAAAGGCATTTCGTAAGGCCCCAGAAGGTCAATAGCCTGTGTCACTGATGAAATTATAGGGACTTTTATATGTGAGAATTATTAAATAGTAAAACTGAGTCTATTAACTGCCTATTTACAGTGGTTTAGAACATTGATGAAATAAGGTAATTTCTCTGTTAATAAGGAGATATTCCGATGTCAAAGTTTATTGTTAGAAATGTTAATAGACATGGAAATGAAACCAGAGTCATAACCATGCATTCTAGAGGTTGGCTCCCTGTTGCTTGCCTTTCTTTGACAGAGCACGCCCCCTTCTAGACAAGAAGGGTTAAGGATTCCTGTCCCAGTGCAGCGGAGCGCCCCTCCGCACTGTCAGGGTCTGCTGCCTGACCACACCGCTGGGACCCTGCTTGTTTCCCTATCCAGGGTGGCCATGCCCTGGGGCTTGCTGACAAAATGTCTTTACCTGACGTAGCGAATGTGAAAGACCTGAGTTTGTTAACTGTATTTCTAGAAGTTTTTTTTATAGTTGAAATGTGCTATATCTTATTTAAATGGCACCAACATGACTAGACTGTGAATTTCTTGTCCCTTATAGGTATTCGATGCTGGAGACTATTCCCTGTTGTGTTCAGGTCCCAGTGAAAATGGACAGACGTGGACCGGAGGTGACTTTGTGTCAGCAGATAAAGTCATCATTTGGACTGAAAATGGGCAAAGTTATATTTACAAACTACCTGCCAGGTATTCAATAAATAATAAGTTAGGACTTTAATCAAAAGCAAAAGATTCCAAATTTGTAGTATAACTTGAAAGTATGAAAATGTATGTAGTGTAAATATTTAATTTATGTAAAAAAAAACTCTCAGAACTTCTTGTTAGATATGTAATCTAGTTTAACTTCTAAGTAGAAAAATTAGATGGATTTTTATTTGAAATAGGATATTTTAATGGCATTCATTATTTAATTTAATGCTAAATTAAATTAACTATAAATAAAAAATCCATTTTTTGTTCATGTCAAAAAACCTCACATGACATGACAAAATATTTAATGTCAGTATTTTAATTGAATGTGTTTTTCTTATTTTCAGTTGCCTTCCAGCTAGCGATTCATTCCGCAGTGATGTGGGGAAAGCAGTTGAGAATTTAATTCCTCCTGTACAGCATAGCCTCTTGGATCGAACAGATAAAGAGGTAAAATTTTTCGGGTATCATTTATAATTGAAAGTTACACTGAAAAATTTTCACAACTATGTTTTTTGGTATCTTTTGGTAGCTAATCATTTGAAAAGTTCAATATAATTCAAGGCACTTCGTTAGACATGGTAAAACAGTCTGACACAGTCAGTTGTAAGCATAATTTTAAAATATGCGTATCTTAAACATATATGCCTGTAAAGTCGCATTCATCATTCTCAGACTACAAATGATCTAACGTTGATAACATAGTAGAAATGACTTTTTGATAAAGTTCATATTGATAGTGTAAACTTTTTTTACACGATCATGCTATTATAAACAGTGACAGATGTAATGCCCTTTTATAAGGACAAAGCTAATCATGTAATAATGCTCACTAATAATAGTTCAATACTTGAACGAGGCGTTGCAGTAGCTCCCAAAAATCGTGTAGTGATTTAAATTATTAGACTTCAGAAATGAAGAATAAAAGAAATTTTTCTGTATAAGTTCGAAGTTTATTATGATTTCTTAAAACCTGGTTAGTATCAATTTAAAGTTGAAATGTAACAGCACTGAGTACTGGATTGTCAACTCTGTATTCTTTGAGCAGTTAGAAAGAAGCTTTGGTTTTGGAATAAAGTTTCCTTTACTTGTGCTCTGGGTTTCCACAGCTTTAACATTCTGAACATTTTGCTCCATCTTTATGTGGAGAGATGGTGAGGGGAGGGGAGCTGTTTTTCACCATGAATGTTTTGCATATACAGATTTATACATGTATGTACAATGAAGATCCTCTATAACCTGTCT
>NW_011888843.1:5589995-5596357 GCF_000151845.1 Pteropus vampyrus | reverse complement strand
ATATCCCATAGACATTCTATAGTCTCATTATGTTCAGGTCCATCTAAGCAAAATGAGAGGGAATGTATACTTAGGTAGAGGCAAAATACTTATCAGTACTCATAAATATAATTTGTTTAAATGGTTATTGGGACAAGGGAAAGTATAAGTCACTGATAATGATTTTGGAAAATTTTGTACATACTTTTGTGAAAGTAGATTGCTTTCTTAGTGCTGTGTGTGTCAGTTAGTTTATGATGTCAGATAAAAAGCCCAGTAATTTCAGAAATATGAGATTTTAGGAGGGCCTGGACTGGTAAGTAACAGACCCAAAATTTCTTCTAGTGTTTATTGATTATGAACTTCTTCACATGATTAGCCACCTTTGTGTGTCACATATGCATGCACACACACACATACACAGACACACTATCTTCTTGCATACCTATTTCATGCTTATAATCCATTCAGTTATGATCTTTCTGAAATGAAAAAATTTGTATGGGATGCAGTATTCACAAGGTGTCTTATTCCAAAACCCAAGAAATTTTCCTTGGCCTTCCTGCTTACTTAATCTTCCTGATAATGTCTTTTATCTGCCATGTTCTGCCAGTGCTAGATTTTGTTTGATTTGATATCGGTGGCTTCGTAAGAAGTCTTAGTACCAATGTCTCTCTTTTTTTCTGCCAGATTTGAAAATTCAGGTTTTTAATCATTCTCAGCCTTCCTTTTTATTCTTGTTCTTTCCATTCCTTCCAATTTGGTCATTAGTTTATCTTTGCCACTGAAAAATTGCTGTGTATTTATTTGAATAACAAATTTTATGTCAGACTTTAGTGAAATAGATAATATCTTTCACTATAAGTTATAGCACTGTTACAACCGCTCTTCTCAACTTCATTTTCTCATACTTATGTGCTACAATAAAACATGAGAATTTTTATCTTTGCACACATTTAGTGAAATATCTAATTTTTGATGCTGAAATTTATTTAGATTATTTCATATCAGTTTAGAACAACCATTTCTGATTTGGCTGATTTCTGTTTTTATAAGAACAAAACATTTGAAATGTTGTAGTTTATACATATAAAATTATGTATACAGTTAAAAGGAGGAGTTTACATAATGTCATGGTTTCTGTTTGAACTACATTAATACATACTTTTTTTTAGCTTAGATGTTAGTATGAGAGGATTTTCTGGTTTCTTTTTAAAATAATTCAAGCGGTATTTAATATAGTAAAATGTTTTGACCAGTTGCATTTAAAAATAATTTTTATGAGTAAAATCTACTTAGTAGACATATATGTAACTAGAGAATGGGCTCCCTAGTAGACTAGGAATGGGCCAAAGGTGCTAGTTGCCTGGGGAATGTGAAGAAGAGAGACCTAGACAAGGTACTAGGAAAATAATGTATGACTTGTAATTTACTTATTAAAGGCTCACCAGTAGAGATTTTCTAGTTTTTAATTGACATTCAAAAGTACTCTAGGTAGAGAGCCAGAGGAGAGAAAGAACAATTAGGGGGATCGTTTATAAACTACATCCATGTCTAACCAATCTACTGTATATTTGAAACTAATAAAAAAAAAAGTACTGATGAAGACAGAGAAACTTGCTTTTATGGCTTTGTGATAATTTAACAAGTAAATAATGACTGCCTAGTTAATAACTTTTTCATTTAGCTGGTGGTTTTAGGTACATCAGCTAATGCGTTTAAAGATCAGATCGCCTACCTGATTAATAAAAAGCTAAGAAATATTGTGTATTTGCTAAATATTTAGCAAATGACTCTTTTGTTGAGATTAGAGTTAACTATATTACATACTGGTTCTAATGCTTGAATTGCTCATTTTATAAATTGATCTAGTGTCATTTTCTTTTAGAAGAAAATATTTTTATTTTAAAGTTGTGATCTCTGGTAGTTGGAAGATTATAAAATTTATCAAACAGCCTGATTAAAGATAAATGCTGAAAAGTTAGTCATCTACTTTTTTGATGAGAATAATTTCGATTCTTATCTTAGATATATTCAGAAAGAAATGGAGTTTTGCCTTCTTCCAATTTTTTTTTCAAGAAATGATGTTCTAAAACAATTGTTTTAGAAATTGTTTTAGAAGTTGTGTTTTAAAAATTACTTAAAAAATTATTTAAATCATAATTAAGAATGTTCAAGGTTGACGATAATTCCTTATAGTTATATTTCATGTTTCCCAAAATGTAGAAGGTTGGTAAGAAAAAGTACTAAGTAAAATCATTGTCTGCCTCCTAGCTAGGTAGACAGTGAACAGAAATGAAATCCTCTCTGCCAGGTAGAAAAGATGTACAGTTGGAGGCAGCTCTGCTTTGCTCGACTACTCTTCACTGCTGTGAGATTTGACTGATGGTGTATTGACTTTCTGAGGGGTGCTGGAACTTGTAGTTTTGACATTTCTAATATTAGGTTATTTTCCATTCCTATTTCTTTCTTCTTAAACATATGGAATGTAGAGGGAAAATTCTTCAGTTTGAGGTTGTTATTTTTTTGTTTTTATGGTGGTTTAAGTTCTGGATAAAACAAAATGTACTGTATATACATATTGAAGATACACATACATATAAAAGAAAACTAAAGTGAAGCTATCTATTTAAACAGTATTTGAATTATATAATATAAAATAAAGTCTTACACCATTTGTATCATTCTAAGTTGTGTTTATTATTTTTCAGTGAATGGTTTTGACCTTATATATTACTATTCAGATAGCATAGTTCTTAGGCAATTTTAATAGGATTCAAATTTAAAGTGGAACCTTTATTATTAAATTAGATTGCCACTTCAAATACTCACATAGACTTTTCAGAAAAATCTTTTTCAAAATGGGCTTTCTAAATTGTTAACTGACTTATTAAATTTTCATCTGCACTTAGAATATTATTTACCAGTGTCTTAAAATATTTTTATAAATAGATAATGATGTACATAGGAAAAATGCAAAAGGTATTAAAGGTTACTAATGAAAAGCAAGTCTCCCTTTCTTTCCTATTCTCCAGCTATGAGGCTCCCTTAACCCTGAGTGCAGTGTCTTATAATCCCTCAGAGATTATTTGTACTGTAATGTTTTCATATTTCAGAACTAGAGCATTTTAGTTTAATTTTATTCTAGTAAGTAAGAATTTAAGCAGCACACAGTGGTTAGAGAGAGAAAGCTTTCTAGAGTTGAATAGCTATCAGAGGTGGATTTGGGTGAATTTTCAAAATCTGAACCTGCAGGCCAGGGGAGGCCAAATGAGTGCTTAGGTTGCCTGGGAAGTCCAGGAGAGAGCCGTGGAGAGGAGACAGGAGTTCTTAGGGCAGCTGAGTGCTGCAGCAGGACACTTCTGAACCTCTAGCCTCAGGGTTGTATAGTCACAGATGAGAATGGTCTAATCTCTTCCCTTCCACTTTCCAGCCAGCTTATTTTACCTTACCTGCTTACTTATCATTCTCCCCTTAGTGTAGTGTCTGGTATAAAGGAGTCCATTCTCCAAAACCCAGGAAAATTTTCTTTTATTTCCACATAGTTTATTTCCAGAGAAAATGAAAAAACAAAAAAAAAAAGAGAAGAAAAAATTTAAATGTCAAGAGTGCTTTGAAAAACATTTTCCCTAATAAACCAGGTAGATGCGATTGACAAGGAAGAAAATTCAGAAATTAAAAAAATCACCCTAGAGACCCGATAGCGTAGTTTTTAACTATCGAACTATACTGCTATCTTTGCACAGAGCTCTTCACGTTTCTTTAGTTGATTTATGCAGCAGGTGGCTGCATTTAGAAGTACGTCCTGTGACAATGAACCTTTGTGTGTGTGATACAGTATGAAACTAGTTATTGACATTTTAAAAAACACACCACTCCATACTCTGTATTCCTGGGTACATGTATAGGCAGTGGAAGTATTAAAATTGAACTGGAAAGATAAGTAGTACCAAAACCAGATTCTGCTTTGCTTTGGGGAGTGAGAAAAATGAGTACGGAAGGGAACAAAAAATGTGACTTTTTAAAGTACTTACTTTTAGTAAATATATATTTAATAGTTATTTTCTTCTCATTAGCATGGATGATTGAATTATCAGAGCTAGTTTTTGCTCCTGCTAGAACTTTATTCAAAACAGAATTTTTGGAAGATGTTACAAAATAAATTATTTGGTACCAATAATATATTCCTCAGTTTGAGCATTTGGCTGTTTTTTAATAGATTAGTTTAAAATGATTATTTTTCATTTATAACATCTTATTAAAACTCTAATGTCACGTAATTTTCAAAAGTATCCAGAAGGGGGCAGCACGGGCCTGTGAAAATAAGAATGCAAGGTACCTAACCTGTGTGTTGGAGTTCGTGCCTTCATTTGACAGTATTAGATCCGTTGGTCTTAGAAGCAGAGGTATGATAATATGAATGGTTTATGTGACAATATGGTACGTGAGTGTGGCTAATGTTCATACCCTTAATTAAGAGCAATTAGCAGATCAGGTATTCTTTTAATATATTGTGCTTTTCATTCTGCAAAAGTAGCTAAAGCTTTTGCCTGAATTAGCTCTTACCCTACCTTTTTAAACTTGGACTTTTGTCATTATTTTAACTTGAATATTATATTTAAAATACTATGTCTATAATTGTAGCGTAATCCCTGAAGCCAAGCAGAGTAAACTTTGCTAATACAAATGAAGCAAAAGCAGGAAACACACCTATCATTAATTTTCTAAACTATATCACAGTAGACACAATGTTCTATAATGTCCTTTTTTCCCCTTTAAAACTTAATTCATTTAGATTTTTAGGCCACATGTTTTTTGGCACTGTCTTTTTGAAATTAATTTTTATTTTTATTTTAAATTAAATAATACTGTGTTATGTAAATACATATATTTTCTAAATATAGTCTTGTCATCTTTCTATGTCACTAAGTATATTCCAACATCATTTTTAATGTTATTCTGTAGTTTATTTTATCAGAAATTTTAGAATGTTGGTTTATTAATTTTTTCTGTGATCAATAGTGGGGATGAAAATTAGTGTAGCTAAGCATTGCACATCTGGAATGATTTTTTAGGATAAATTTTTAAACATGAAATTTGTATATAAAAGGGTGTATTAATTTTTAAAGGCTTTTGAATTGGTATTAACCAAATTGCCCTTCAAAGCTTAAGAGTAGATTTATACAACCACCATTTTACCCTCATCATTCTCCATTATCCTATTTATAATTTTTTTCTGTTTATAATCCTTTAAGTCTTGCTAATTTTCTAGGCTTGTAAGTACTGTATGTAAAGTATGTGTAAATATATAGTAGTCATTCTCATTTCGAAAGCACAAATGTGTTAATATACCAATACTATATTTGTTATTTGTTCTGATTAGTTTACATTTTATTCTTTAGAATTTTCTGTTTTTAAATTTTTACTACTACCATATTATTATGTGTTCAAAATAAAAAAAAAATTTCTGCTATGGATAGTATCTGTGTATTCAAACATTATAATAAACCCTGTTTCTTGCGTAGGAAGCTGAAAAAATCAGTAATATGCCAAGAGACTGTCAGTGAGGGGTGCCTTTAACAGTAGTGAGAAAGATTGCATTCTTATTCTGGCTGTCTGATATTCTAAACATTTTAAAAATTTTCCTATTTTGGAAAATTTCCTTTAGATCTTAAGTCATGTCCTTGATAGTAGAGAAGATTACACAGGGCATGAAGTTTATTTTTTAGTAACAGAAGTAATTTAGTGTTAAACTTTGTGAATGAAGCGGTTGATTAAATTCACTTTTTATTTTGGCCAAAAAGGTAGTATGAGACAAGGCAAAGACTTTTTTCTTGAGTAATTTAATTATAAAACAGTTTCAAAATGAGTTAAAAATTTTTTAAATGGCAGAAATTATTAGAAAAAAGTGAATGACCTTTTAAGGTGGCTAGTCAACAAGGTACAACATATTTTTGAATAGTCATTCATTCGGTAAATATCTGAGTGCCTGCTATATTCCAGGTACCTTTGAGGACCGGGCATATAATAGTGGTCATAGTTGCTGTTTGATGGAATTTCATCAAATGAAGGAGCCGGACTAGAAAACACTCAGTTATAGTGGAGGATGATAAATATCATGCAGTGCCTGTTTTGTGAGATCCTGAGTACCTGGCCCTCACGGAGGCCCTTTCAGGGGCTTTCGTAAGCCTCCCTTGGGCGTTTTGGAAGAGTTTCAAAAAGGATAATGCTATTTGAAATTATGAGTTTTTGAAGGTATTGGAATGTGTTAGTTCTGTGGGTGTGCATAAAGTGATATATGTATATGAATAACCTCTGTTGGCAGAGGTACTTGTATTGGGTATGTGACGGGGAGTAGTCCGGAGCACTTGACAATTCATCCC
>NW_011888843.1:5587512-5589945 GCF_000151845.1 Pteropus vampyrus | reverse complement strand
TGTTTTTCAGGATAAGATTTTATGTTTTAATAATCAAGTATCTTTGAAAAAATATTCTAAAATTTAATTTTAGGATGCCACCGCTGTTTAAAATTTTCAAGTACGTGATCTCACTGAAGGCACAAAGTCTTAAGTAGAAAAATAATTTGTTTTAAAAATAAAAATATATAGAAGACCCTAATGAATGGTTTTTGCTCCTAATAGTTTATAGCTCACAGATCAGGCTAGGTCAAATTGACTATGTAAATGTGACTAAGCAAAATGTTATATTATTACTCATTTAAAAAAAAATTTTTTTTTTTAAAGATGAAAGTCCTCCAGTTGCACGAGCTTGGTAGTTTAATTTTGCTGCTGTTCCTAGTGACCAGTCAGGAGCGGGCAAAAGTCTAGAATTAGCCATTTTTCCCTTTTTGACCTTTTAAGTGGAGATCTTTCTTTTTTGTAGAGAGTGATATATCTTTATATTAATTATGTAATAACAGTAAATTAAATTCATTATTGTAAGTAATCAGTTTTTATAAAACAGCAAAAAATATGCTAATTCTGTAAAAAGAGTATAAATATAATTTTCATTTCTTTGAATGCTTGTGATATAATGGATTTGAATATTACTTGACATGTACATTAACACTACAAAATTATATTAAAATATTGCTGAATACTCATGCTATCAACTCTTTTTTTTTTTTTTACTCTAGTATTGAAGCAAAGTATTTAACATCCTTATTTGTAAAAATGTTAATGGGTGAACTATTTTGATTAAAAAGATAGCTAAAGATATTTGAACAATTTTTTTTTCAGTTGTTAATTTGCCCTCCTGTTACTCGGTTCTTCTATGGATGCAGAGAATACTTCCATAAACTATTAATTCAGGGAGATTCTTCTGGAAGATTGAATATTTGGAACATTTCAGACACACCCGATAAACAGGAAGGTAAAGAAGGTAATAATACTCAACTTTTTCTGTCTGACTTATTTGGACAGAAAAAGTTAAGAACAATAGGATTTTACTCATATGTGGGATATAAAACTGAAAGCAACAAATGAACAAGACAAACAAACAAGCAACCAAAAACATATAGACACAGACAACAGTTTAAATGGTTACCAGAGAGAAAGAGGGAAGGGGGAAGTAGATAAGGGTGAAGGGGATCAAATATATGGTGACAGGAGATTTGACTTTGGGTGCGGAACACACAGAGCAATGTACAGATGATGTATTCATCGTACACTTAAAACCTGTATTATTTTATTAACCAATGTCGCCCCAATAAATTTAATAAAAAAGGGGGTAATAGTAAATCATGTGCAACCATTTCTTAATTCTTTTAATTTAACAACCTAAATACTAACCACTGAATAACAAATTCATAATGTGCATATGTCATTTTCTTCTTCTAATTATGGTTGGTAATAGTTATTATTCTTTGGTATATTACTGAATCAACCATAAACATGCTTATTTTAATATTTTTAATTTTTTAATGTGCACAAATATTTTTCTTTTGTACAAAATAAAACCTCCACAGGGTTGGAAATGACAACTTCTGTTAGTTTGCAAGAGGCATTTGATAAGCTGAATCCTTGTCCCGCTGGAATTATCGATCAGCTGAGTGTGATCCCCAGTAGTAATGAACCTCTTAAAGTAACTGCGAGTGTGTACATACCAGCACATGGACGACTTGTCTGTGGCCGTGAGGACGGTAGCATCATCATTGTGCCTGCCACGCAGACAGCCATAGTTCAGCTGCTTCAGGGGGAACACATGCTCCGAAGAGGTATACTGAAGACCTACCAGTTTCTAAAGTGTTTTGAGAACTCTGTAACCTTGATACTGACAATGTTGGCACTCTCTTTTTTTAACAAACGCAGTGAATCAGTATAGTTGTTAGCATGCTATGTAGCTGGTAGAATTTAGTGTGCAGATAATAAAACAGTGCCTATTCTGAGAATAAATGCCATTAATGACTGTGAATAGAGAAGTATCCGATTTTATCTCTTTGATATGTTAAAAGTTCCATTTATTATTATCATCTCTATTGGCTTACTAAATAATCACCATATTGTCAATAGTACTGATAATCTTTTAAAAGTGTTGTTCAGTGGAAATAGATATACGTAACAACATGTAATTTCTAATAGCTACATTAAAAAAGTAAAAATGAAGCAGGTAAAATTAATTTTAACATTATATCTTATTTAATCCAATATAGCAAAACTGTTTTTATCCCACTGAAACATTTAGCATTATTATTTTTTGTACTAAGTCTTTGAAATCTCATGTGTATCTGACATTTACAGTACATATGAATCTGGACTAACCACATTTCAAATGCTCAGTGGTCTCACGTGGCTGGTAGCTACTGTATTGAACAGAGCAGCTCTAGAATGTAAAGTTAGAAGCCTTTTCTAAGATAAAATTTGTAGCAATTT
>NW_011888843.1:5584624-5587462 GCF_000151845.1 Pteropus vampyrus | reverse complement strand
TCCATAAACTATTAATTCAGGGAGATTCTTCTGGAAGATTGAATATTTGGAACATTTCAGACACACCCGATAAACAGGAAGGTAAAGAAGGTAATAATACTCAACTTTTTCTGTCTGACTTATTTGGACAGAAAAAGTTAAGAACAATAGGATTTTACTCATATGTGGGATATAAAACTGAAAGCAACAAATGAACAAGACAAACAAACAAGCAACCAAAAACATATAGACACAGACAACAGTTTAAATGGTTACCAGAGAGAAAGAGGGAAGGGGGAAGTAGATAAGGGTGAAGGGGATCAAATATATGGTGACAGGAGATTTGACTTTGGGTGGGGAACACACAGAGCAATGTACAGATGATGTATTCATCGTACACTTAAAACCTGTATTATTTTATTAACCAATGTCGCCCCAATAAATTTAATAAAAAAGGGGGTAATAGTAAATCATGTGCAACCATTTCTTAATTCTTTTAATTTAACAACCTAAATACTAACCACTGAATAACAAATTCATAATGTGCATATGTCATTTTCTTCTTCTAATTATGGTTGGTAATAGTTATTATTCTTTGGTATATTACTGAATCAACCATAAACATGCTTATTTTAATATTTTTAATTTTTTAATGTGCACAAATATTTTTCTTTTGTACAAAATAAAACCTCCACAGGGTTGGAAATGACAACTTCTGTTAGTTTGCAAGAGGCATTTGATAAGCTGAATCCTTGTCCCGCTGGAATTATCGATCAGCTGAGTGTGATCCCCAGTAGTAATGAACCTCTTAAAGTAACTGCGAGTGTGTACATACCAGCACATGGACGACTTGTCTGTGGCCGTGAGGACGGTAGCATCATCATTGTGCCTGCCACGCAGACAGCCATAGTTCAGCTGCTTCAGGGGGAACACATGCTCCGAAGAGGTATACTGAAGACCTACCAGTTTCTAAAGTGTTTTGAGAACTCTGTAACCTTGATACTGACAATGTTGGCACTCTCTTTTTTTAACAAACGCAGTGAATCAGTATAGTTGTTAGCATGCTATGTAGCTGGTAGAATTTAGTGTGCAGATAATAAAACAGTGCCTATTCTGAGAATAAATGCCATTAATGACTGTGAATAGAGAAGTATCCGATTTTATCTCTTTGATATGTTAAAAGTTCCATTTATTATTATCATCTCTATTGGCTTACTAAATAATCACCATATTGTCAATAATACTGATAATCTTTTAAAAGTGTTGTTCAGTGGAAATAGATATACGTAACAACATGTAATTTCTAATAGCTACATTAAAAAAGTAAAAATGAAGCAGGTAAAATTAATTTTAACATTATATCTTATTTAATCCAATATAGCAAAACTGTTTTTATCCCACTGAAACATTTAGCATTATTATTTTTTGTACTAAGTCTTTGAAATCTCATGTGTATCTGACATTTACAGTACATATGAATCTGGACTAACCACATTTCAAATGCTCAGTGGTCTCACGTGGCTGGTAGCTACTGTATTGAACAGAGCAGCTCTAGAATGTAAAGTTAGAAGCCTTTTCTAAGATAAAATTTGTAGCAATTTTGACGATTCATGTTTACTTTTATTTGTTGAAACTTTGTAAGACTTTAATTTTCCCATTTTAAATCCAAAACCTCATTCACAGGTTGGCCACCTCACAGAACACTTCGTGGTCATCGGAACAAAGTCACATGTTTGCTATATCCTCATCAGGTCTCAGCTCGTTATGATCAAAGATATCTGATATCTGGAGGTGTGGATTTTTCGGTCATAATTTGGGACATATTTTCTGGAGAAATGAAACATATCTTCTGTGTACATGGTGGCGAGATCACTCAACTTCTAGTTCCACCTGAAAACTGTAGTGTAAGTTGATGAAAAAAGATTATTTCGCTGTTGTAGAGCTTAGTTATGTTGCTGTCGGGCTTAATATAAGTGGAGTCTAGAGTAACTTAAAGAGAAGGTGACAAACGAATTAACAAAATTTTTTTAATTTTAAAACTAATGGTAACATAAAATGTAGGCAAAGTTATGATTATTTAGTACTGGGCACATAGAAATAATACATGCACACAGTGTTTTTTCTTGTTATTAGTCCCTAAATAGCATGGCTTG
Source organism: Pteropus vampyrus (assembly GCF_000151845.1). Lineage (NCBI taxonomy): Eukaryota > Metazoa > Chordata > Mammalia > Chiroptera > Pteropodidae > Pteropus > Pteropus vampyrus. Next base: position 5,585,330 of record NW_011888843.1, on the reverse strand, counting down.
TCCTTGAAATATAGTGGCAGTTTAGAATCTGTTTATTGAATGAAGTTTCAATTTTCTGTTGTAAAATAATTTTCATATCCCATAGACATTCTATAGTCTCATTATGTTCAGGTCCATCTAAGCAAAATGAGAGGGAATGTATACTTAGGTAGAGGCAAAATACTTATCAGTACTCATAAATATAATTTGTTTAAATGGTTATTGGGACAAGGGAAAGTATAAGTCACTGATAATGATTTTGGAAAATTTTGTACATACTTTTGTGAAAGTAGATTGCTTTCTTAGTGCTGTGTGTGTCAGTTAGTTTATGATGTCAGATAAAAAGCCCAGTAATTTCAGAAATATGAGATTTTAGGAGGGCCTGGACTGGTAAGTAACAGACCCAAAATTTCTTCTAGTGTTTATTGATTATGAACTTCTTCACATGATTAGCCACCTTTGTGTGTCACATATGCATGCACACACACACATACACAGACACACTATCTTCTTGCATACCTATTTCATGCTTATAATCCATTCAGTTATGATCTTTCTGAAATGAAAAAATTTGTATGGGATGCAGTATTCACAAGGTGTCTTATTCCAAAACCCAAGAAATTTTCCTTGGCCTTCCTGCTTACTTAATCTTCCTGATAATGTCTTTTATCTGCCATGTTCTGCCAGTGCTAGATTTTGTTTGATTTGATATCGGTGGCTTCGTAAG
>NW_011888843.1:5542046-5584574 GCF_000151845.1 Pteropus vampyrus | reverse complement strand
TTTGACATATTTGTACATTACTTTGGAAATAATGACCAAGAGATCAGAATGATGGTTTTGTAGGTGCTGCTAGCTAGCTGTATATGACACCATTAGGGTACTTTATTTAATCCTACTTAGTAAAACTGTTTGGAAGAAAAAAGTTTAGATGATAAAATGAACCTGTACTCAAAAGTAAAATATTCAAGGCATTCTTCCAAAGAAAGATTTGACACGAGAGTAGAGTAGAATGCAAATGGAATGATACAAAGTTAGAAAGGAAGAATGTGTACTCAAAACACCACCAAAAAACGCCAATTATTTGTATAATGATTCTCTTTTGGAGTCATAATCAGTGGTTTTTCTTAGACATTGGTGAAAACTTTCAGAAAGTGTTGGAGCAAACTTTCTGCTATAAGGCATGTGGAGCCTAAAATAATGAGCCACTAATTGGTCATGTCAGTGAGAACTGGGCCTTCGGAGCCAAACAGACCTGGATCTGTGTCTTTATCTTGGGGTGACTTTAGCAGACCTCTGGCCACATTTTCTGTGAAGTGTTGGTTTAAACTTTTGGGGTAATGTCTGGCCTGTAATAGGAGCTAATTAAGTTATTGTTATTATTTTTACTTTCAGTCACCCACATCCTCATTTGGATGATAAAAGACTAAATCTAGGCAATATGTTCATTCATTTCCAGCATCAGAATGACCTTCTTATAGACATACTTTGTTCCTATATTAGGAACTACTTTTCATTTTCCTGCTTCCCAACTATGGCCAGATGGTTTTAGAATCTCTTCAAATTAGGGATGAGTCCCCTTTCTCTGTCAGTTTCAAGATATCAAGAGCAACTGGATAAAAGGGTTTTATTCTTTCCTAATTCTCTAGAAAATGTAGTCTCGGGTAGGTATTATTCTCTTCCCACTCGCTGCTTGAGAAATGGGGTTTTCACCTGTTTGAAAGGCTGACACCGTGCCATTTCTTTGGAATCATAGGTAGAGTACAGAAGGTATGACTATTACCTTTGCAAAATCTTTGGTGGCATGACCCTAGATGATCAACGGGGGAGTTTAACCCTGTTTATTTCTTTTCTTAGGGTATAAATTATGGGCTAGGCACAACTTTCTTGCCTAACTGTGCATTCTTTGATATAGACTTCAAAAGCAAGCCAGCATTCTTTTTAAACAAAAAGATATTTTTAGCATATATGTTCTGTTAATTTACTGCTAGGAAAGAGATACATAGATTCTTTCAGTATCTTCATTTAGAAAAATGAGAGCAATATTTTTTAACCCATTTGTTTCCCTGAGAGGTATGTAAATGCAGTGTTTATTTCTTGTAAGAATGCAGGTATGATGGGGATAATTGGAGGCCAAGCAGGCAGGTTCAAAGTTACTAGGTCAGATGGATGGGCAATGCCATTCAAGTTCTAAGTGAGGAGTCAGGAAGTGGAAGGCCAGGACCAACAGCCACCTGGGGTCCCATTTCAGGGCACTCTGATAGGTGAGGCCCTTTGTCATGGAAGACACTAGTGCCTGAATGTGAGCAGCTCATTGAGTGTGGGTTTGGGCAGTAACTTTAGATAGCTGCTTGGTGTGCAGAGATGCGGCAAAGGGCAACACCTGCACTTCTTAAAATCTTAGAACATTTTCAGAATCTGCAGATTTGTCTGAGTCCCTAAACTAACAGATTATCTCAATGTCATTTATTAAATCTTTTTTCTCCGATAGGTAGTATCTTCGTAATCTTACAATAAATTCTTCATTTTTTAGTTGCTATTTTATTAATAATGGAAGAGTCAAAAAAAGGTGAAATTCTAATTAGCTCACTGTTTCTTCATTGTTATCTTTTGTATATAGTGAATAAGTGAAGATGTTAAAACTAGTCCCTAAAAGTCTTAATTTTCATATAGAACATTTTTATCCAAATAGATGGTTAGTGTTTTTGTTGGACTATACAGTCTTCTTTTCTAAAATTAGCTGTTAAAGAAATAGCTCTCTATTTTTTTTTAAAAATGAAGAATGGGCTATGGATCTTTGGAAAAATTTTTTTTTTAATCTAGTTTTGTGAAAGTGTGGAAATGAACTTTTTTTTCCCTTTAGGTAGAATATTTAAAAGTGATAAATGATGCATCTTAATTGCACATTTACGTTCTATAGAAAGAGTTCTGGGAAGTACAAGAAATAATGATTAAGAGAATAGTGGGATTGATTTATGAAAGAAGCTGGTCATTTATAGCTTGTCTCATGATGGACATATTTTAAAAGGAGAGACGGTAGTTAGCGTTCACATTTTTAAAGAATATTCAGACAGAGAGGAAGTTTGTTGTTTTTTTCTTTTTTGGCAGCTAAAAGATTGCTCCTGAAATGATATGAAGAAAAAAAAAATTTAGTTTAGAAAACAAGTTAGCAAAACAAGAAAAAATATGTATGTAATTGACGCTGGAAATTGTTGGAAAGCCAGTCGTCTTCCCAGAGGGCTAGTGGGTGAGATAAACTAGCTGTCTCTAATTTCTGTAACTCACGGCACACGCTTAGGAACAGGTTGCATCAGAGGTTTCTGGGAACGGTTTAAAATGAAGTCTTGTAAAATGCGTAAGGTCAGGCGGGATGACCTGGCTGGTATATTCTGACTCTGTCAGATTCTATGACAGCTTGTGGCATTCTGCTGCTCAGCACTAATGTACTGTGAGGGTTATTTACTGGCAAATTCAATGAGTCTTTCTTTGGTTTAGAATCATAATTCTTTGAAAAACAATAATCGGCCTTGGAATAAACTTGTTTCGGTCCAGTATCTTCCTCCCTGCCCTTGCCTCAGTTATTTTACTTTTTTCATCAAATAAAAATAGAGTTTTTCCTTGGTTAAATATTCTGTTGTTAGCCTTTGCTTTTAATTAGCTTTCGATGTCATTGGCGGACATTGCTTCTAGGGCAGAGTTATAAGTGTTTGGAACATGAATTTGCAAAACTTTCATTTATGAAGTTCTAGCCTAGTTGATAGGATGCTTAATCCTTGCTGTTCAAGTTCTGTTCCATAACTATAAAAAAAAAAAAATTAAGTGGTATTTATTTGTAGTCTTTAAGTCAGTTGATGTCAGTGGTTGCTAAAGGAGAATATATGTGAGACACTTGATTGGGGTACGGCAATAAAATATTAAAGCTTTTTTTTCTTTTTATTTAACATTAAGAAACTGAAATTCCGAACATTTACTAGATGGAAGGACACTGGTGTCTCACTCGTTTTCAGATATCAGATGGGCACATGTCACCTGGGGAAGAGTGGGCCTGCCACCGCGAGGAGACTGACCGCATTGCTCTCGCTGGGTGTGCTTCCAGTTAAAATGCGTTTGCTTAAGGGAACTGCAGATTTTACTGTACAGTTTTCAACCTACCCATCACAAAATGGGCAGAGAAAATAATGATGGAACATATTTCCAATGGAAATTAAATATGTTTTCATCAGCCGCATCTTAAATTTGTTTATTTAGACTTTGAGTCATCCTTTTAAAATATATTTTTGTGCATGTTTTACAATGTACATGATATACTGGCATATCGGTACATGTGTAATGTATAAATACATATGTAGTGGGAATAGATTGCAAAGTTTTTTTAATGAATGTGTGATCAAAAAAGTCTGAAGCATAAATGCTTTTCAAATAATTTAAAGATACGAAGTTCACATTTTTTTGTATTATTATTTTAATTATACAATTTAAATGTCTACACATTATTTTGTTATAATTCCCTGATGTTAAGTCATGCTTAGGTGACTTTTCCAGTTGAAATGAAAGAACATGAAATAGAATTCAATTAATCAAATTATAGACTCAATCATTATAGGTGAAGTGATGTTCAATAATCAAGATCTCTGGAATTTAATAATAAAAGAATTGTGCTAATTCAACTCATTTGTGGGGAAGCCAGGTCTAAATCAAAGAGAGGTAGAAGATATAAAATATTCTTTAAGAAATGCTTCTTTAATTTTGAGTACAGATAAAAAGAAACCAAGTTAATTGTGTTTTAGCAAATCATTTAAGTGCTTTCACTTAACAGCTGAGAATTATTTATCATTACTCTGTTCATTGTTTGAATTAAAATTAATACCAAAGTGGTGCTTGAGAATGGTCTTTTTTCCTTTTACATTTAAATAGACTAGACATTTGCTTTGTTTATACCGTTAATTTGTTTTCACACAGCCTGCAAAGGTAACCATCAACTCAGAATTAATTAGCGGAATCAAAATTAATGAGGTTTTACTGTATTGGGCCATTTCCACTGTAGGCCAGTTTTCTTCACATGAGTTGGACTAGCATTTTCTTGAAAGAAGAAAAATTTGATCTATTTTAATTCATATTTAAAAAGGAGAGAACCATCTTTTCTTGTGAGTTAAGAACCTCTAATAATTATGCTTTCTTGGGCTTAGTAATATTGATTTTTTCATTTTGTTTTGTTTTCAGTCTTGATTATTTTGGCTATTTCCAGACCGTTGTTTATAACAGTAAAGCTAGAGTTAACTCTTCAGATGCTTATTTTCATTTACAGGGACATTATATCATTTTTATTTTGGACACTTTTTTTGTGGATGGAGCATGTCATTTGCCAATTTTTCTCCTTATTGAACTATATGAAGGAGGAACAGAACTATTTTTTAAAAACATATTTTTATAAACGTATGTGTTAGAATATGTTATGTGGAAACAAAAAGCTAGAATTTCTGGAATTGTAGTTCATTTTTCCCTTCAGGAAATTATGTCCTATAATCTATTTTTTAAAGCAGATCCTATGATTTTAATATTTGGTTTGTATGTCCTTTATTTTTTACTAATAAAGAGTGATAACATTATGTAGAGCTTTTAATCTTTTTATGAGGCTAGTTTGTATTTTCTTGAATTTTTGAAATTATCCACCTGCATCTAAATGGGGAGAGTGAAACTCTGACAGTGAACTTCGCATGAAGAGTTGATGCTGAAGGTCAAGTTTCTTACAGGAATGGGGATGCCATTTTTGGTTGTTCACTTAATGTCTGCAGTCCTTTCTCTGCTGGGTTGTAAACTACAGTAGTTTGGCAGCGAGAGAGAATATGTAGTTCAGTGGTTGTCAGTAGTTTTCTGTCGACTCAGATGTTGAGATCTACCAATCAACCATAATTGGAGCAACACCGAACAGAGTAAAGAATACTGGTAAAAATTAACTTTTTTTTTTTTTTTTTTAAGAAAAAACAAACCTCACTGACTCATGCCTCATTTTCTCTATTCTTTGAAAAAGAATGACAAGAAAGTATGTGAACATTAATGAAATGACTGTGGACTTTGGGACTAACTAGTAGGCTTGTTAGGTATATGGAGTGATTTAAGGATTAGCTCATTTTTAAACATTTTGGGGAACTGGTGCTTCAGAGTAGCAGAATCAAAAGTGGTGACTGGTGAGTGCTGTGGCAGATCAGTGCTTGATTAAAGAATGTGACTAGATGAAAAGTAATGCTGTTTAGGGATTATTCTTTTTAGTTACTCGTACACAGAGAATGAGACCACTGTTAGATTTATTTTCTCTGATGAGAGAAATACATAAAATGACCACTTTTTTGGCATATTGATGTTGCAAAATATGAATAGTTAACCATTAATGTAACACACCATCCCTTTTTGTAAGTTGAATGATGGATATACTTGATAAATACAAAGTCAGCACTAATGGTAATCTGTAGAAAAGCAAAGCATCCATTGTATTAAAATATTATCTTCAGTTGGCAATGTATGTCTAGTGAAACTCATAAATATTTTATGTAGTGTGAAAAAACTGAAAATAAAGGCATTATGGTATATACTTATACCCTATTTTATCTAACAATGCCTGTATTTAAATAAATTTTTTTTAGTTTGCCACTTTATTTTAATTTATTGCTTATTTATAAAGCTAATTTTGTATGCCATAAGCCAAGTACCCCTCAGTCCTTAATGTCTTTTTAAAGAAAGAAGTCATGTTTTATGTTTCAATTGAACGCTTATCAGGGCATGTTAAGTTTAACAAATGCTTACTTAAGAAACTTACATATGATGTTTTAACATGATCTTTCTGAACTTAGTTTTAATTTTTAAAATGAGTTAATACCTGCTATGTTTATTGTAGTATTTAAATCATTTATAAAACAAAAAGTATAAATAAAGCTAACGGGATAAAAGAATAAAACACGTGAATTTAAAAACAAAGTAAATGGTTAAAGCTTATTATCTTTGTTTTATTAATGCTCTGCTTTGTTCAAAAACTTTTAAAAAAAACATTATTCCTAGAAAGATGAGACCACTGAGAGTATGTCCAAGATCTCACACTGTTATAAATAGAAAATTCAGTCCTGAGTGTTTTAGTAGTCAAAACATGAAAAGAACCAGTTATAGCAGCTTTCCCCAAAGTATGTTCCCCAAAAAACGAGGTCTTGTAAGTTTACCATGGTCACGTGAATTTACAGACAAGTGATACTGTACCTACCTTGGAGAGAGAATTATATTCATACCATCATGTCAAAGATTCTTGGAAGTTCCTTTGGGTAAAAACCACAACCATAATTTGTGTTTTCCAAGCACATTTGGCCACCCACCCCAGACTTTTTCATCTGATACCTGTCAGCATTTCACATTCTGTGATGTATGTGGATCTGTGAGATATTGTTCTTTAGTTAAGAACAATCTATTTGTTTAAGCGCAGCCCAGCAGGGTGAGGTCTGAGAGGTTTCACCTTTGGATCTCAGAAGGGACAGTATATATGTAGTGCAGTGGGCCTCATCCTCAATAAATAGTCACAATATATACAATCATGCATTTCAGATGGCTGTTTTCATATGGTTTCACCTTAGTATGAACTGACAGCATAATCCAGTCACTAAAAAGTTCAGTTTTAAATTGCTTATAAATTGTCTTAAAAATTTAAAGACTTCAGTTTTTAACATTCTAGATCATGGATTGTATTCTCTGTTGCCGGTGAAAATTTTTACCATCTTTGTTTGATTATTTATATTTTGTCTTGTTCTAAAAAGGAATTGCAGGGCAAAAACTAGAGACGAACAGAAAATACCTAGCAGAATGTTTAATTGGCTATTGTGTGTTAGTTGTGGTAGTGTGCCTGCTGACATTATAGACAAGCTGTGAAGCACATCTACAGGTAACAAAATATCCGTGGCTCTTCAGAAACGGTTGTGGCAGAGGGATTGCGAGGGTATTGTTTTTGAGTAAAAGAGTGGGGAAGAGCATAGGTCTAAATGACAGAGTCACAAACAGAAGGAAGCGCTGCAGAAAGCAGCTCTAGCAGCTAACAAAGGAAAGTTCATACTGTGGAAAGAGAACACATAATAACAGATCAATTTCTTTCCAGCTTTGCCTGCTCATATATAGCGATCATTTTAGTAAGGTCATCTTTACATTTGAACAGCAGATTTTCCAAAGCATCTTCCCCACCCTTAATCTAGGATTAATTTAGGGTTTTGTGTGTGTGTGTGTGTGTGTATGTGTGTGTGTGGCGGGTCGGGGAGGGGGCGGTTAATGATTGAACTGGATGTTTTATGTACAATATAAAGGAACAAGTTTTTCAACACAACCTAATATTATGGTTGGTTTTCAGGAGTGGTGAATATAGAATTAATTTTGGTTTAAGTTATTGAGAATAGGATCCATTCTATTCTGATTTTAGTTTAAATATAATTAAGGTTTATTGTTCTTTTCAGGCAAGGGTACAGCACTGCGTCTGCTCTGTAGCCAGTGACCACTCAGTAGGACTCCTCAGTTTGCGAGAGAAAAAATGCATTATGCTGGCATCTCGTCATCTTTTCCCAATTCAAGTGATCAAGTGGAGGCCTTCTGATGATTACCTAGTAGTGGGCTGTGCAGATGGCTCTGTGTACGTCTGGCAAATGGATACTGGTAAGAACAAGTGTTGAAATAGACTAAAAAATCAAATGGGTATGTTTCATTTCCTAGAAATTAAAAATTTTTTATTTGAGGAAAAAATCCGAGATATAATAAGGTTGCTACTTTTATTTTTGATCACTGCTTTTTCTAAGTGTTCTCATTATCACCAAAGAAAAGCTTAAATGTCCCTTTGTCACGTTATGCTAAATACTTGTAGTTGGCCAATCTTCAAAGGAATGTAATTAAAGAAAATATACATATTAGTACAGACATACAGATAACAGACCAAAAAATCAGTGATTCCTTTACAATTCATGAGGTAAATGTAAGCAAGATGAAGAAAACATTTTTGTCTCATTCAGAAACAGCGTGAAAAGATAAAATCCTCTTATTTTAACAGCAAAAAAGTGGTATGGGGCTGTTAATTGTAGGAGGTGATTAAAACGAAAGTTTTAAGTTTTAGAGAGAACACTTAAAATTTCAAGTTTCAGAAATTTTATGTATAGGACATAATATAGAACAAATAATGCTTAGCTTAAAGTATAGGCAGTGATTTGTAATGTTAAACACAGAATCTAACAGTTTTCCCTGGGAAATCTTGGAACTATGTACCTACCTAAATGTTTTTATTAATTTAGGCCTTTAAAAACATATTTTATTCGACTTTTCCTATCTTAAGTAATTATGTACCAATGATTAAAACCTTTCTTTACATTCCTGCTTGTACTATATAATATTTCTACTAAATGTTTTTCCCTTTCTTCATTTTAAAATTTTTTCTGTTTGTTTTAAATAGTCCTTTTTGAAATCAGACTATCTACATATTTCTGCCTACACTGTGGTGCAGTAAGAGTTCTAAGTTTGTATGGAATAAGTAGCCATGCTCTTCAGCAATCTTTTCTTTTAGAGTCCTTGTTTTAACTGGTAGTACAGAGGTAGTCTTGTTTGACAAGGTGAAGCATTCTTGGAGAATATCAGACTTCTTTGCTTTTACATTTATTTTTTTTCTTTTTCTTGTCTGATTATATAAGAGATTCATACCTTTTGTCAGGTTGTAAAAGCACAAAAGTATTAGAAAAGATGACCCCAAACTGCATTGCTCAGTGGTACATGTCAACATTTTGGCATATTTCGACCTACTTTTATTTCTGTGCACTTTTAAAACCAGAATTGCTGTCATACTACCTATGCATGTTTATGTACATAAAGATCTTACTTTGTGTCCTTTTTATTATATACTATCTGCTGCACAGCACAATTTTGTGTTTGTTGGTTTGGGTCACCTCACAAACTAACTATACAGAGTTTATTTTATCTTGTGCTCTGGAGTCAAAACACTTGGTCTGAATTTCGATTGACCTCTGTAATCTACAGCAAGTCACTGGACTTTTGTCCCTCGATTTTATCTGTAAAATGAAGATAGTAATAATTCCTATATTATAATGTTGCTGGAAGAATAAAATGAGATAACCGTTTACCTGGTGTGTAGTAGGCATATAATGTAAGTGTGTATATGTGTATGTTTGTGTACCTGTAAGTTTCTGTGTGTGTGTACATGCCTTTGTGTTTATTAAAGAAACAAGCTGCTTAACTTGTTACTTTGTTGAACTTGGGATTATGACCTTATATATATTTGGAAATATTTTCTTTTGGAATTAGTACTAAAGAAAGTTCTTATAGCAATAATAACATTCATAAAACACTATTTTAAAATACTATAATAAACAGTTGTCAGTCTTTAATATAAAGGTATGATAAACTTGTCTAGGACTTCTAAAAATGAAATAAGTATGGTAAAGGAAGACAGTATAATTTTTCTGCATTTTTTTAGATATGTACTTAAATAATGATACTTGAATATATCAGGTACTTTAAATTTTATATTCTTTACAAATGAGACCTTGCTGAAAGAAAAGTTACTTTTTCAGTAATTTCTCTGGAAGGAAATGACAAATAGCCCCTAACTGTAGGTATACTGGAGGCTGTTATTCTTACAACTAATTCAGTATAATTAAGCCCATTTTAGGTTAAACAATATATAATATTGAAAATTTAGAATTTGGACCTTCAGGAGGATTTCTGGTACATAGTCAATCCATATGACAATCTTAAATTGAAATAAGAATAGAGAAGCAGACTTTATTTTGGATTTCAGCCACAATGGCAATTATTCATTCTTTTTTCCTTCTTGCTATTCAGGCCTTAGCTAGTGATATAAAGGTCACTGGGGAGTCAGTAAGGCACATCCTGAAGGTATTGACGTCATTTATTTATTAAATTTATTTATTTATTAAATAAGTAAAAAATGAAGCTAAATAAATCAGGTTCAGCCAAGGTTTGATGTATAAAATATATTTAAACTCTGAGGAGATACTTTATCCCTCTGTAGTGTTTTGGGAATGCGTTTTTACAAATGAAGCCATATTACACTAAAGCTACTCATGCATATTGTATAATATTCTATTTGCTGTTGAACTGTACTCGCTTTTCTCAAATGGATAGTTTTATCTTCAATATTTGCTAATGAAATGAGTTTGAAGCTTGTAATATAAAATTTGATTAGTGAGATAGAGGTCCAGAATCTTTTCTTTTATTGTGTCATCTTTATTATATGCAATAGCAAGTAATAGTGATATAGAAGCCATGGAAATTATTCTTCTTTCACATTTCTGTATACTTAGAAAATTAGTCAAACAACTAACAGCAAGATGTGGCTAGGTGAAACTCTTGACTCTCACTTAGGAACTTAGCTGAAGGTAGGCCACTGACCTAGTGGTGACTGCTGCTACTTGGAGCTGTTTATATGCTTCATGATCAGCACTCTCATTCTTCACATTTGATGTTCCCAGTAAGCGTGCATTATCTTTCCCACAGGCCTTTGACAATGTCAAAATCCTGTCTATTTGAGAAACAGTAGTATGCTTTAAGTATTGACTGATGTTGCAAGGTGTTCTTTTTAGCTAACCATTATGAAGCCTCACTAGCATTCTCATCTGCCCATCTGTACAAATGCAGACACCAAGAGTGCTTGCCAGAGATTATTAAAAATTAGTGTATGAAGTCTTGTCAGTTTATTTAGTCAGTTTTCTGCTGTCTTTTTAAAATTTATTCTCTGCCCCTCCAGGTTTTTGAAAATATTTCTGTTTTTGCATTTACTTCATGAATATGTGTTTGTTCATTTTTTAAACTTTATTATCTAATAACATATAGCAGAGAATCATGCATTAATGTATATTTTTGTCTATTGAAAAATGTATGTAAAGCATGGATAACCAAAAACATAAAAAAAGGGTACTTTTCTAAAATCCTGGTAAAACCAAGGATAATCAGTTTTTTACCCTTCGGATGATTCGCTATGGAAATTTGAAGGTTGTTAGAGTGGAAATATGACTGTGTTTACTACCTTCACCACGAACCCTTTGTGTAATTAATTCTAGTCAAGAATAATTGGGTCACTTCCTACCACTTCTGGTCTTTTGTATCATCTATATGGTTGCTCATGGCTTTTATTCATTTGGAACATTATTTTTTTTAATTTGCATATTTGTTTAAACAGTCTATCTATTAAGGAAATTTGAATAAAATAAAAACAAAATATTACATATTTACCCATGTAGTTACCATTTCTGTTGCTCTTCATTGTTTTGTGTAGAACCAGATTTTCATCTGGAATGATTTTCTGTTGTCGAATATTTAATATTTTTTTTATAGTGCAGGTCTATGAGTGATGAATTCTGAATTCTTTAAGCTTCTAGATGTTCGAAAAACTATTTCACTTTAATTTTTAAGTTTTTTTCTCTGGGTATATAATTCTAGGTTGACTTTTTTTTTTTTTTTAATATTCTATGGTCTTCTTTTTGCCTTATTTCCAGTGAGAAATTTGCTGTCACCCTTATCTTTAGTCTTTTCTATGTGCTATGTCCATTTTTATCTATTTCAAAACTTTTTATTATTGGTTTTGAGCAATTTGATTATAGTTTTGTGTTTCTTGTGCTTAGGGTTTGTTGTACTTCTTGGATCTGTGTATATCTACTTTTCAACAAATTTGTAAATTGTTGGCCATTATTTATTCAAATATGTTTTCAATCTTTCTTCCTCTTTCCTCTCTCTGGAAACTTCACTTATATGTTCATTAGGCTACTTGAAATTACCCACAGCTCAGGGATTGTCTTTTCATTTTAAAATTATTTTTCTTCGTGTTTTATTTTATGTAGTTTCTATTCAGTGTCTTACTTGGAGGAGGTCTTTTAGGCCTTCAGCTGATTGGTTGAGGCCCATCCACAGTATGGAGGGTAATTTGCTTTACTCAAAGTTCACCAATTTAAATACAATCTAATCTAAAACACCTTCACAGAAACATTCAGAATAATTTTTGACCAAATATTTAGGCAATGTGGCCCAGTTAAGTTGACACATAAAATTAAGCTTCATTTTGTTGTTGTTGTTTTTATAACAACTTCATAGTATTCCTTTTAGAGAACATATCATAATTTATTGAACCTGTCTACTAATGATATATATTTACTTTTTTCAAGTTTAAAAATTTACAGGTAAGATAATCAGCAAATATGTGTATGTGCATATATTTATATTTTCACACATACACAGACATAGAAGCATATACTCACTGATACATATAGTTATTGATAGTATATATATATAAATTTATATTTGTATATGGCATGTTTAATATAGCTCTTAGGATTCCTATGTTAAAGAAAATGCGAATTTTAAATTGAATGGAATTTGTCAAGAAAATTGCTGCTAATTTTTACTCATACCAAAAGTATTTTATCATTTTCCTCATACCCTTAAGAATGCTGAGTATCTGTCACGGTAAGACCTAAATGATATTTTATCATTGCTTCAATTTGGATTTCTTTATTAGTGAGTTTGATGTCTTTTCATATGATTACTACCCATTTGTATTTTTCTTAATTGTTCATATCCTTTGAACATTATCTGTGGCTATTTTTCCTTATACATTTGTCAGAACTTTGTATTTTAACGCTGTTAACTCTGTCTCCTTTTAATCCACAGATAGTTATTGAATGCCAGGGATACAGCAGGGAATGAAACACCTAAAATTTTCTAGCTCTTATGTAGTTTACATTCTGGGTGGGGAATGGCAGGTCAAAAACAGCAAACAAAAACTTTAAATATATGTATTATATTCATTTGCGATTAGTGCTATGGGGAAAATAAAGCAGAAAGGGTGATAATGAATGGTTTTGGGGCGGAAATGTTGAAATCTTTGATAAGATAGCTAGAGAGCAACTCATAGAGAAGGTAACATTAGGGTAAAGGAATGAATGGCGATATTGAAGGAAGTGATGAAACCCACGTTATCCAGGAGGATGACTTTCTGGGCAGAATGAACAATAGGTGTGAAGGACTAAAGGTGGCAGTATACAATTCATGTTTGTGGTCACCAGTAAGGTTAGTGTGGCTGGAGTGGAGTAATCTAGGGGAGAGTGATAGCATATAAAGTGAAAAACATAATTGGGGACCAGATCTTGGAAGGTCTTATAAGCCTTTGGCTTTTACTCTGAATGATATAGAAAACCATTGAAGAGCTTTAAGTTTTAATAAGGTTGCTCTGGCTGCTGGTTTGAGTATAGCCTGAAGGTGGTTCAAGGGTGGAGATTAGCTTGTATGCTATTTCCTCTAGGCAACAAAAGATAGTGGATATTAGACCAGAGTAGTTGCAATGGAGCTGGTGAGAAGTGGTTGAATTCTGGGTATATTTTGAAGGTAGAGCCAAAAGGATTTGCTGATAGTTGGATGAGGGGCATAAGAGAATGAGATAGGTCAAAGATGAATCCCAAGGTTTTAATCATGAACAAGTCAAAGGATAGAATTCATTCTGAGAGACTGATAAAATGATAGCAAGAGTAGGTTTGGGGGAAATCAAGAATTTAATTTTTGATATTGTTGAATATTAGACGTTCAAGTAGAGATGTTTATCAGTAAATTGTATATATAAGTCAGGAGTTCCAGGTGAGGTGTCAGAGTGAGTGATGTAAATATGGGAATTCTTAGCATTTAGAAGATATTTAAGACCATGACACTTGGATGCGTCACGAAGGGAACGTAGATAGATAATGAATGATTGGGGCACTCCAGGGTTTAGATGTATTTCTGTGACGTAGAGAAACAAGCCAAGGAGACTGAGATGGAACTGCCAGGGAAAATAAGAAAATGAAGAGTGTGGTTGCCTGGAAGCCAAGTGAAAAAAGTGTTTCAAGGAGTAGAGAGGAAATCCAAGTGCTGCTGATAGTAAATGATAGTAAAATGAGGACAGAGAACTATTAGATTTAACAACATGGAGACAGTAGGTTCTCTGCATGTTTGGGGATGATATCTGATTCAAAGGAAAATGGGAGAGCAGATATAGACAACTCAAAGGAAAATGGGAGAGCAGATATAGACAACTCTTTGGGGAATATGTATGAAAAAGGAGATACCAGTGAGACAGAGATTATGTCAACTGTGTTGTGTCTTTTTAACAGGTGAAATAATTGCATATTTATATGCTGATGGGAATGATCTAGTAGGTAGGGAAAATTAATGAAGAGAAAGGGGAGAATTGCTGAAACGATGCCCTTGTGTAGACAAGAGAGGGATGGGATTTAAGCTACTAGTGTGTTAGGAGCCTGGATAGTTTATTCATAATTATAGGGAAATGTGAGTGGGAATATAGTAATGGGAGCTTGTGGAACTTCTTTTCTAATTGCTTCTTTCTAAATGAAATAGGAAACAAAAATTTTTACCTAGATAAGGGTAGGAAATAGAGTATTGGAGATTGGTGGAAAGAAAAGATATGGAATAATTAACTAGGAGAATGGGAATATGAAAGGTCTGTGGAAATGTGGCCACTACTAAGGGCCCTCTTGAGATCAATGGTCATGAATTTCAAGTGGCTCTGTCAACATGTTTGTCTTTCATGTCTGTCTTCATTGTACAGGTTCAGAGTAGGTGGAAAGTTGGATTCAACCAGGATTGGAGTTTGCTTGGCTAGTATACAGAAGTGAAGTGAAGACAAAGCTGTGATTACGAGGATGGACAATGGAATTTTAATTTAGTAGGTAGGGACATGAGGATAAGGGCTAAGTGAGGGATAGTGTAAGGGTGACAGATTAATGAATTGTTGAAGTCAGTGGTGAAAAAATGAATTATTAGAGTAGGAACAAGAGAAATGAAGAATGAGAGTTGATGTCAGAGAGTGGAATATTTGAAATTGGGGTCATGTTGGGATTTCAGTTATCGATACTGAGAAGATTAGATTGTGACCATTGGCTGTAGTTAAGCAAAGGACTTAGCTTATTGGAGTAGAGGGGCTCAAAGAATCAAGAGATCAAAATACATGGAGAATCATATGTGCCAATGATTTTCAAACCTTTCGAACTTTTAAATCCCATTAGAGTATGTACAATCTTCTTTTCACACATACACAAGAAGTTTCAGGTAATAATTTTTTCTTTTTCTTTGCTTTCTAAAATATGTTGGTCAACACTCAATGAATTGATTAGTGAAACACTGATTTATGTTAATACTGAAATTGCCAAGAATTTTTCCAGGAGTACTGTTGGAAAGAGGACAGTGAGTCAGAAGTTAAAGTCTCTAAGGAGGCAATGCATATAATCATCGGGAAGAAAATATGTGTTTGGATGTTTGGGCACAACCTTTGTTGCCATTTAAGTTTCTGATGTTCTCTATGGTTATTTTTCAAAATTGACTTGTCCTCTTTTTGAACGACTCTGGAAGAATTCCTGGTGAATCAAAATAAACTCCTTTATCATTTTATTGTCATTATTCCAATCTTCAAAAAGTTATATACAGATCTTCACAATGAGACCCTTCTCTGCCTGATGTCGTCATAGGTACTGTACAAATCAAAGCGTACAGAAAGGCTTTTGTTCTATAGGAAGCAGTTTGCACCCTGAGACAAGAAATGCATAGATGGCCAAATGAAGAAGCTTCGAAGTAGCTCCAAGTTGAAGTAGTAGTTATTTTCACAAACACACGGGAAAACATTTGATTTGGTGTTAAGAATAAGAGTCAATAAATTTGGAGATAGAATGAGAAATTACTTCTTTTTTCTGTTTTGTGGACATTTCCTAGAGAAAGAAAGGCTTCAGAAATTAGATAGAAAGAACTGGAAAAATAGCAAAAATTAGTTGTTTTTTTTTTTTTGCTTAAGATTGATACACGATTTAGAGGACTTAAAAGACTAGAAATTGATATTCGTAATTGAGTAGTGGTGTGGAGTGATCAAGGAGACAATCTTGGAAGTAGAGAGAAAGTGGAAAAGCCTCAAGGGTAAGTCGTTAAAATCTTGGCTCTTTGTTGGAAGTTGTGGTAGGAGCCTTATGAGAGAGGAAATGATTAAAGTAATAGTACATGGAAGATTATTAGAGGAAGTACGAGAAACTGTGTTAAAACATTTCTACATTAAAAAAATGTCCCTGTATTTTCTTTTTTTAAAAAACGATTTGAAATTTTATAGTGCATGTGATATTTGTGAATATATGTCTTCCAGGTGCATTGGATCGTTGTGTGATGGGAATAACAGCAGTAGAGATACTAAATGCTTGTGATGAAGCAGTTCCTGCCGCAGTGGATTCACTTAGTCATCCAGCAGTCAATCTAAAACAAGCTATGACAAGACGTAGTCTTGCTGCTCTTAAAAATATGGCCCATCATAAGCTACAGACCCTTGCAACTAACCTCTTGGCTTCTGAGGCATCTGACAAAGTAAGTTGTGTATATAATCTCATGTGTGTTGTCTTCATTTTACTTTATTTGATAATATAGCTTTGGCATGTCTTAGGGAATATTTTTGGGAGAAGACACTGGTGTAAAATAAGCTTCTGATTTTTATTTAGGTTTAGCCAACATAGTTTTAGAGCAATTTCAAGTATTTGGCATTTCGAAAAAGTAAATTCTTATTAGCATTAAAAATATTTGGAAATGATTCCTACTGAATAAGTGACTTCAGTTTTTGAAATTAGAGGAAATGTTTTTTATGTAGTCTGTCTTTCTGACTTTCTGACAGTCTCCTATTGAAAAATTGAGCATTAGCTAATATCTCCAGGAGAAAATATAATAATTTAGGTATACAATTAAGATGTTTGTAATTGTGGCTTATCAGTTGTTTTAAAAGCAGGTTCTGATTTTAGTAAAGTAAGGCCTTTATAAGGATCGAAGAAGATATTTGAGACTGTATCCTGGAGTTGCATAAGTGCTGGCATTTTTCTTTGAGACCCAAGTTCAGTCACACATTCCTTACTGGCACTTAAAATGAAGACAGGAGTTAATTCTTCAGTTAACAGAAGAGTATCCTACTAAAAGAAGAACAAATAATTTTAATTCATTAATTGCTTACTTGTCTTTAGTTTTGTAGGTTCTAGCCACTATTTGGTTTGTGGTATTTGTGTTCATGGTATTATTAGAATTAGTTTGTCTCCGGCAATGGATAAATGAAACAGAGAGACAATCCCAATGGTTCATCAGAGTCACTACTTAAAATTTCTAGTTCCATCTAAGTATTCATTAAAATTGTTAATAGCTAACATAAATACTTTTATTTTTCTTCTCTCTTATCTCTGATTCCTATTTTTAAAATGGTTTAACATATGAATAAATAGTGAAGAGATTGAAATGCTCATCTACAAACATGAAAACCTGCCCATGAATTAGCGAGTGCTGATGACATAAGAAATACTATAAGCAGCTCCAATGACCCATGCCCTGCAGTAATTGGCAGTAATATTTGAGCATTCTGTTTTTTTCCGAAGATATAAATGTTTTATTGGCTTTGTTATACTGTACGTTTCATAGATTAGAATTGTGAAATCCTTCTGTGCTTTTTTCATGCTTTCAGTCCCATGCTGTAAAGTTTGAATAGAAATCACAGCCTAAATGCATTTGCCATAACTGTGCAGTTTCGAGATCACGTATACGTCCTTAGGAATTCAGTGTTCATAGCACACGTTATCTGACTTTTTATGTAATTTTAATTTTGAGCAGATCTATAAAACCATATGTTCAAGGGCAAGCATGTATATTATGTAATTTCCAAAAATATTCTTTCGTTGTTATTGTTGGTATCCTCTAGAAATAAAAATTTGGAAAAATAATTATTTAACTGGAAAATAAGAAAAATAAGTGGTATGCTAACATTTATGAATGGCTTTTGTAAGTGGTCATGGTCCATTATGTGATTTTTATAATCTTGTTTGTCCCTGTTTTAATAGCACATTTTATAGTGCAATTAGTGATAAAAGCACCAGATATCAGAGACACTACACTTATGTATTGTAAAATATATTGCTCGTGAACCTCCTCAGGCTTGTAGCAGTGGTAATTGTTGCCTGGCCTACAAGGAAAACAATTACAGAAGGGGGGAAAGGCTGAGGAAGCTGAGGCTGCAGGAGGATAATCACTTTATGAAAAATGTATGTTGGCCGCACCATTAGGGATTTCTCTATTTTCTCACGTTGAATGTGAGGCTCCTTCTGAGGGGAATTTTGAAAGAGCTGTCCTCTAGATGGTTTTCTAACCTTAGGAGAAATAAAACCCACCCAAAGTTAAAAATAATAATAATGATAATGAGAACCTCTCAGTGCAGGGCTTACTCTAGGATATTGGAACTAATTTTTTTCATGGGTCTCAATAGAAAGTAAAGTCTCTATGGGAATACTCTGCAGCAGTATTGTGCTTTGTCCTTTTGAGATAGTGTTAGCAAT
Source organism: Pteropus vampyrus (assembly GCF_000151845.1). Taxonomy (NCBI): domain Eukaryota; kingdom Metazoa; phylum Chordata; class Mammalia; order Chiroptera; family Pteropodidae; genus Pteropus; species Pteropus vampyrus. Next base: position 5,565,948 of record NW_011888843.1, on the reverse strand, counting down.
TAGGCTATTTAGAAGTAACAGCTATTTTATAGTGCTAATTATGTTTTTTATGCCATACACAGCTTTCCAAACAAAGATGGGGGATTTGCTGTCCTATAATGTTTTTTCTTTCACTAGAGGATCAAGAGGATATTAAGTAGAATTATCCTTTATTACTGCATTGAATCTTTACAAGAAGTGTGAATTCGAGCCCCTGTGTATTTCTCTTAGGACGTGTGTTTTATTTTCCCTTTTATTATAATAACTTATGTACTTACCTAATTCTCCCCACTGAAATTTAGTCTTCTTGCAGGCAGGGATTATGGCTTATTTATCTCCGTGTTTTCCCCATGACATCCAGTAGCAGCTGTGTCATAAATATGCGTTGAATTGGGTGACGCATAACAGAAAGTGTTGCTAGCTTCTGACTCAGCCTCTTTACCCGTCTCTTCTCCAGTCCCTCACAGTTGATTATCTTGACTTGACAATCGGATTTGTCCCAGTTCATGAGTATGAGACGTAGAGCATGTATTAATAACTTTTGCCCCCTCTATTCGGTTTTGCTTTCTCTTCTTTGGTTCTGGTGAGCAAGGTTGTCCAGGCATAACTCCTTCTCTTTCTTCGCCATCTCTGTCTTGTCAGCGTTCCAACACATCCTGGAGTAACCTCAAATATATCCTCTCTTTTACTTCTGTTCCTCGTGGTTCTGGACCAGGGTTGCTCAATCTCAGCACTCTGTTGGCATCTGGGGCTGGACAGTTCTTTGTTGTGGGGAGCTGTCCTGCGTATTGTAGAATGCTGAGAAGCATTTTCCCTCTACATGCTAGTAGCACCCCTCCTCCCCAATTGCGACAGTCAAAAATGTTTTCAGACATTGCCAAATGCCCCCCCATCTTGGAAGGAGGTGCAAATTGCCTCTGGTTTAAAACCACTGCTTTGGAGAAAAAAGGTGGAGAAACGGTAGAGATCTTATGTCTTATATCCTATTTTTCTTCCTCTCCACGCGTGCTTCTTCAATCCCTCTCTTCTCTGAGGATAGTGAAGCCTTATCCTCTCTGTCCTCTGAGGCATAATTAGCTCTTGCATTCTTTTTGTGTTTATACCTTCATGTTCAGAGCTTTCCTAAAACATTTCTCTTAGTATGGGGTATTTCTTTTTTCCTTACTGGATTTTGAGCTTTTTGAGGACAGAATGTGAGTTTCTCATCTTTTTATTTCCAGTGTTTAATGTCGTATGTAAAGCATAGTAAGTACCCAAGAAATTTAGTGTGAAGTTAATTTGGAGGTGTAGGTTGGAGTTATATCATGTGATCCACTTGAATGCAAAGTCGAGGACTTAACTCAGTGGGTAGCAACACAATATTCAATACTCTTAAAAGGAGGTTTTTGTTTAAGAACTGTTTTGCCAGGTCTGACATTTGTGTGCAGGATGCTTATAAAAATTTATGTGGGAAATGAATTGCGATTCTACTGGGATGATATAGTGAGAAGTAATGGGGACAGGAATAGGATTCAGCAGTGGAAAAACAGACAAGGGATGGCTTGTAAGCTGTTGTGTAGGTTGAATAAATAAGACTTCACAAATGAGCTAGAGTAGAGTGGAGACATATGAGATGAGTTCTGAGATCCAAGCCTTGTTGAAGGGAAAATGGTAGAGCCATTGAGAGCAATGAACAGCTCCTGGAATAGGCTTTGCAGCTGATCGTAACAGGAGACGTGTGCCTCTTCTCTGTGGTGCTGGGGGTGGGGTGCGTGCCTCCAAGAAAGAAGTAACGTGATGGCGAGATAGAGTAGGGATGGGATTTTTCCCCCCATTAAATAAATACTGGAGTACAGAGCTCGAATTGGACTGCAGTTCACATTCTGGGATGCCAGCTATCATTAGATTATTCCAGATATGCAGTCTTCCGTAATTCTCACTGCAAATAAATGAGTTAGTTATTATCGTCCTCAGATTTGCAAATGATGAACCTAAAAGACAGTTGGTTAGAGTAGGGATTAGCAAACTTTTTCTGTAAAAGGCCAGATAGTGAAAGTGTAGGGATCGTGGACTATACAGCCTGTGTCACAGTGATTCAACTCTGCCATTACAGTGTGAAAGCATAGACAACATGTAAAAGGATGTGTGTGACTGGCTTCCAATAAAACTTTATTTACAAAAATAAAGTTTGGGCTGGATTTGGCTCCTGGGTCATGGTTTGCTGACCCCTGCATCAGAAGAAGGCATTATTAATATCAAGGTTGTGGGTACAGTTCCCCCAGGGAATAGCCTGTGCTTCATTTTTACAATGCAGTGCAAAGGAGTGGTTAAGAGCCCAAGTTCTCATGAAAGGCATATCTGTGTACATCTCTGTAACTTGCTGCCTGTGGGTGACATTGGCAAGTAACTTCCATTGGTCTAGATCACATACATATAATTGAAAATAAATCTTTGTAAAGGAAGCAAAAGCCAACAGTTAATCGGAGAAGTGAAATAACATTAAGACTTGAGGAAGACCGAAGAGTGTTTGGAGTTAGTAACTGAGAAAGTCATTGGTGATCATTAAGAGAGCTGCTTTGGTTGAGTTAGTTGGGTCAGAACTCAGGGTGTGATGAGCTAGGAATAAGTAAGGGATGAAGTAGAGGTAGAGAGTATGGAAGAAGTTTGCCACAGACATTGGTTCTTAATAAGGAGATCTTAGGGGATGACTTGGGCCAATGGGGTTCAATGGAGTTTTACTAGTGAAGCTATGAAGCTCTTACTGCCATGACGTTAATTTCTTAGGCCAAGTGTGAGTAATTTTCTATTCGGCACCTTTACATCTTGGGCATTGTTGCAGCAATCAGAGTCACCCTATTTATATTGAAAAATCACCAGGTTGAAGCAATTGAAAATGACCAGGATGATTTATCTTTTACCTTACATTTCTCTTTCTGTTGCCTAATTAGTCAAAACCTGAAAATATGAATGGGCTGTATTTGCAAAGGTCAGTAGCTTTGTATTCTGTGTAACTAGGTGAGAAAAAGGAATTTAGAAGTCAAACATAACCTACTGAGAACATGCTCTGTGTTTTTTGCTTGCAAAATTCACTTTGTAAAAAAATTTTATACTGATCGAATTGACTTTATGATTCGTTGTGAAAAGGGCATTGTAAGATACAGACAGAGACAAGCCAAATGACGTTACATACAGAATACTGGGCCTTGTCTGAGAAACTCTTTTTGGCCTTAGAAAAATTCTTATGATATGTATGACCTTTGAAGAATCAATTAAACTTGCTTAACATTCTACTTTAATGAATTTTAATAGAAAATATGAATATGTTGATTGTATATTTCTGTTGTATTTCTAAGTATGTATAAATTCAGTTTTTGCTTGTCTTAAATGGTTATTGTGATAAAATTTTATTAATTGTCTAGTCTTTAATAAAGTTAGGAAGCCTTAGCTAAGCTGTCCAGTCTTAAGAAAACAAAAAAATAAATGTCTGTGACTTTAGGAGGAGAATAAACTTTTATTGAGTGCCCGTCTTTGTGACAGGTGATTCCCTTCAATGGAGGATAATAATTAGAAACCACATCTGGATGCTGCATGTACTCATTGTCCCTGGGATGACGTTACGACCAGGCCCTCTAGTAGACAGAGCTTGATAATATATGTATGTTTATGTACATATACACAAACGCATTCATCCTCAAGTGTTTATCTTCCTAAATATATTAAATATCATGAGTTAACAACGTTACCGCCAATTCTAACCAAACACCGCAGTACGTGTTCTAGCCTCCCCTCCTGGTGTAACTGTAATTGTGGGAAACCTCACTCCTAATATTTTCATTGTGATTATTTATTTGCTCAGTCACCCCTTTATGTGAACAATTTTCTTCCCACTCCAGACTTTTTTGGGTGTGCCAACCAAAAGCTTGCTTCCTACAAAGGGAAAAAGTCTTCATTTCTTTTTGATTTAAAAAATTTTCTTCTTTCCACCTTCTGCATCTTTGAAGGCATTTTTGCTTGTGTTTTTTCACTCGAGTTTCTTTCAGTTTAGGCTTCATTGCTAAAATGATGTTTTCTTTTATTTCTAATTCGTGCTTGAGTTCAGTCATTTCACTACTATTTTTCTAATTCTCATTTATGTTGTTCTTTTATGTTGAGTATCATTTAAAAAATGTTCTTTAGCTTGTTTTGAAATAGTACATCATTTTGAACTGCCTTTGAGCATGTCTGTTTTTTTCCTTGCTCTGACTTGCTTTTCAGTTAGAATTTGACCTTGATACTTTTTGTTGCTCACTATAAAATGATTTTTCCTGGACTTTTTGAATGATTAATTCAGATAGCTTTTTTAACTTAACAGAGCTTTCTTTTCTGTTGTTCCATGTGGTGCAAAAATATGGCGGCTTGCTTTCTAGTATTTCCTGGTACTGTTCTTCTTCCTGTTTTTTTGGAATTACCTGTCAATTTCGATTACATTTTTAGCAGTTTCTCCTTATTGGAGGAAGCTTTTTCTAGAAGAGAGCCACGATGCATCAGTGTTGCAAATGCACTGGAACTTCTTTGTGCCAGCCCCTTCTGACCATTTTACTGTGGGCCCTTGTGGTCGCTCGCCATTGAGGGGAGTAAAACCCCTCCCAGGTTCAGCTACTGTTTTCAGATTGACCCTTTTTTTTCTGATAAATATCAGTTAGTTATTTTGGGGTTTTCCTGTTAGATCTGTCAGATACTTCACTACTTCCTTTTTGCTTCGTACAGAGATACCTGATACTAGGTTTTCCCATCAGCTGGAATTTTGGAATTTGTGGACGTACTTTGTCACCTGGTTTTGTTGGAAATGTTCTCAAGGAGTTTGGTTATGCTCTCTAGTTGCTCTGTCTCTTTTTATGTGGGGATTTGGAAAAATCCAGTAACTGCTGCCATTGCTGCCGTAATCTTCCTAGAATTCCTTTAAGTCTCTATATTCTTAATGTTAAGTGTAAAATTCAGTGAAATGAATTAGTTAAGGAGAAATAGTATTAAGCATTCATTTTTTATTAATTTTGTATTATTTGAACTAGATGAAGCACATCTGTGAATATATATTTTTTCTCTTTTTGGATCACACTGGTAAGATACCAGTGTGGGTTTGAATTTAAAGGACATGCACTTTCTGTTCATGTGAAAAGACCTTTAACCTAGTGGCAGGTGACAGATTGCCTGGAGTCTGTCAGTCTGGGTTGGAATGCTCTTCATTTTATTACCCCACCTGCTGCCTTTACCCCACAGTCCCGTGACTTAGTGGTTAGTGAGAGTGACCTAAATTGTCTAGTGAGCAATCAGTGACTTTTTTGTTTTTTGCCACTACTTCCCTCTCTATTGTCTCTAGAATGAAAATTTAGAATTTAATGAGAGGCTTTCAGTAAAGAGATTCCTTAAGGACCAATCTTTAAAAGTTTTTTTGAAACCATAAATGTAAATTAAAAGATTTAAAGTAATCGATTAGGCACAGGTATATAAGTGAGGTAATGTGATCAATTTCTGAACATACATTATTACATTAGTTTTTGTTATCATAAACACAAGTAAATACAAGGCAGTTCATGAAGTCACTCTGGCCTTTCTCCCGCCTCCCTCCCATTAATGACGAATAAATTAGTCATTCATTCCCATCTCTGTAAAAATGGTTCTCATTCCTTTAGAATAGTTATGTCCTAATTCTGTTGTTCCCTTATCCTTTTTCATATTTGCCTTACTTCCAGAATACCCTCCCACACATAGGAAAGCATACTCTATGTAGGTTGTGAGTGCACGTGCTCCTGTTGTGTGCACGCACATACGCATCATGTGTGGGTATTTCATAAGAGTTGAGGCAAATGCTTTGAACATTTCCAACTCAGTAACTTTCTGTCAACTCTTTCTCCAGTTTGAGTGAAATGAGTTTCAGTTTACTGTGAATACAATACTGATTATTCCAATAAGGAATAAAATTAAACTCTCAAACTAACTACTTACTTAATTCATATTTACTAATTTTTTTGGTGATTACAAGGTTTTTGGTTCTCTTCTCTTTTTAAGGATCCTTGAGTTAGACATGATCGTGATTTACCGCACTCACAACCTACATAGAGTATTTGATGTAATAATGTACATCATTACATCAAATAATGACGTACACAAGGGAACCCCTCTTCCTGAAACTTAACAAACCCCATGGCTCTAATGCCTTATTGGTCCAACGCCTTGATCATAATAGGTGTTTAATGGATTTATAAATGGAATTCATATTCTATATTAAATATAATTCTGAACCAAGAAAAAGCAGTCTTGTTCTAAGATGGTTTTAAATTCAGAAAAGTTTTGTTTTCCTTTGGAAATGCATTAACACACCACACTACCCGACGAGAAATTTAGATTGTCGTGCAGTGTATGTGAGATACAGCAAAGGAGAAATTTCTTTCGCCATCGCACACGATAAATCAAATGGCGGACTGCTGAGAGAATGGGAACACTGGACAGACTTAACCCAAGACCTTCTCAGCAGCCAGATCTGTCTAGCCCTCGTGTATGATGCTTTAACTCTTATTTGGGAATGTGAAGGTATTGTGAAACAAATTTGATAGGAGTATAAAGATCTGTGGCTAAATAGTAATACGTTAGTACTTTGGGTAAGAAATAATTTCTTCCATTCTAATGTGCTTGAAAAATATGCTCTTTATTAGATCACATAAAAGATTTTCAAACTTCTTGACTTTTATAGCCTCTGTTAGAAAATAATTGAATCAGTCTAGTTCAGTAAACATTTATTGACTACTAGGAACTGTGTTAGACCCTGGAGAGCCAAAATGAATAAGACATGATATTTACCCTCAGAAAATATAACAAATAAATACAACGCAATGCAATGCAGTAAGTGAGATGGCTGAGAAATGCAGAATGTATTGCAGAAACCTGGCCTAGCCTGAGGCGATCAGAACTGGCTTCTTGGAGGAGGAGACATTAAAGAATGAGTAGAATATAGTCAGGTGATGGTGGAGATGGGTTGCAGTGTGTTCTGGGAGGAGTGGGTGGCAGAGCAAAGAAGGACATGGAAAATACCATGGTGTCCAGTATTGCTGGAGTAGCAGCTGGGAAGAGACAGGGAGTGGTGGGCAAAGAGGCTAGTTCATGTGTACCATGTGAGGGTGCTTAAACTTGATCTTTTATCTCAGTGGCTTTCAATCTTTAAAAACATTAACCTTAGAACCTTTCCCTCAACAAGAATTTTCCGTGAAAGCCAGTATGTACAACAGACTCAAGGGAATATAGAGAAGATTTTAAATTCAAGAATTGTTTATGAGTGATATTCAGCTGGACTTAGCGGTGAATTAGGTACATCTGGTTAGGAAGGTTGACTCCTGGGACTGGGTGACTAGCTCTTCCCGCCATCTGAGGTAGGAACAGGTTTTGTGGAGGATAATGAGTTGCTTTGTATATCAAGAGGGAGGGAAGTTTGCGTGGTGATGGATACACAGATCGAGGAATCTCCAGTGGACACCCAGTACTTCAAACCATGGCAGTGGATGAGGTGGTTCAGAGATAGCAAATGGGCTGAGATGGATTCTTGGGATACCAGCCTTAGGGAGAAGAAGAAGGAACGATTCTGAGGACTGGTATGAGGAGTTTGAGGAGAGCCAGGAGAATGTGATGATGAGCAATGAAGGAACTGGGAGTGTCAAGAAGGGTAGAGAGTCATCACTTGTGTCAAATGCATAGATGTTGAGTATTAGGGGGAATGAAAGGTGTTTGTCAATGATGTAATTAGTATCCTTTTTCAGAACAGTTTTCCCAGGACCTTGGGGGCAGGCAGGAGCTAAATTGTGGTGGGTGAGGGAGTGAATGGGAAGTGCGGAAATACAAATAGCAAATGTAGAATACTTCTGAAAAGTTCGTATGAGAAGAGAAGGAGAAAGAATAGCTGGAAGGAAATGAAGTTTTGGAGACAGGTGAGAGAGAACTTGTGGATTAAGGATAAAGAACCAGCAGAGAGAGGGAGGCTCAAGATCTGGATAGGGAGGAGATAAGTGACGAAGCTAGGGGTTGAGAAAGTGGCAGGTTTCAAAGGCAAAGGGAAGGCAGTTGGCTTTGACCTGGAAAAGGAAAATTTTATTTTCTGAAAATAAAGAGAAAGAAGACAGGCTGTCGAGGTGGGTATATGTTATTGTGGGGAATGGATGGGAATTGTAGAGAGAACATTTCTAAAGTCTTCACATTTCTCTGAGACGTTAGAGGTCAGATGGTCAGTGCGGAGGGCGGGAGCAAGCGCGTGAGCGAGAGAGGGGACTCATGAGAGTGGTCGAGGCTGCGGGATGCGCGGGGCAGCTGACCAAGCACAAGGAAAAGGATTGGCTGTGAATTTACAAGCGCAGCAGACTGTAATTAGCCATAGAAAACAGAATAGGAAAAAAATAAAAGGTAAATTGTTTCACTGTTCCAGAATTGCAGTTTTGTAATTCAGAGGTCAAAAGGCACTAAAGGTACTTGGAACAGATTGATAGGATCGACCATGGGTTCCTGACTCGTTAGGGAAGGAACGGGAAGAGGTATGAAACTGATAGTCTTTGAAAAAATCGTGGGATCCAGGGACTGAATGCCTGTTTGATTGTGGTTTCCAAACTGCTGGAAATTGAAATCACCCGAGGATCTTTAAAAACGACTGGTGCCTGGCTTCCACTCACGGGCTTTCTGATTTAATTGGAATGGGCGCAGCCCGCGTATTGGGAGTTTTTTAAGAGCTCCCCAGGCGATTCCGATGGGCAGCAGTTTGGGAATCATGGCTCTAAAAGGTCGATGAGCGAGTATGGTGGACGATCCGGAACTGTAGAAGGTCGCGGTCAGTTTTGAGACTTTAACTTCCAAGATTTCTGAGATGAGGACGGCGTCCGGTGAGCATGGCTTGGGCACCGTGGCACTGAAGTTGACTGTACTGGAGACAGCCAAGGAGTTGTGACGGCGACTATGGCCCTAAGTCTTCGGTGGTGCAAAAGGCCCTGCAGCCCACCGTCCCAGTATTTCCTGCTTTCCACGGGGCAGAGGACACTGTGACACAAGCGCAGGCTGGTTTGGGAGCAGGGATTGAGAATATGATTTAACAGTAGGACTCATACATGCCTTATTGTTCTTTTTAGAAAATAAGAGTTGAAAATATTGTCGATGCAAATAAAAATCCCCAAAATAAATGATGAAACTAGTGGAAATTTCTAATTTAAAAGCGAGAATAGCAGCAATTGAAAACCAGCCCTTATGATGCACTGATAACGAAACATTCCTTTTATTGGAAATTCATATGTTCATTTGCAGTAGAATATTTGTAGCATTATTTTGCATTTCATGATAGTGTGACATCTAAATAGAATACTGAAAGTCAAGAAAACTGTAGTCATGTGCTAACTTAAAATTATAAGTAGCAAAATACAGAAATAGCACCTGTGACATAATTAGCACATGTAACCTTGGTAACGCAGCTTTTATTATGAAACAACCCTGTATTTAACATTGGCATTTGCTCTCCGACTATGAATACTTTTATTTATGTCCATAAGAAGCCCCTTGCCCATCCAGGGCTGCAGACCATGAGCTGAAAATCACTGATCTATATGGACGGTGAATGATGGATGGCAAACAAGGCTATGAGCCAGTGACAATGATTTTGAGGCTTAAAAAATTTTCAAATATGAAACTCATAAGATGATTTATGTGACATGGTATTGCAGGCCCTACAATTAACCTTGGATGGAAATATATTAATCAGTCAGTCATCTCAGAGGCAGTTTATTGCATTGTCCGAGGCTAGGAAATATGTTTGGTTTGCAGTGGTTTGGCTAGAATTCTGTACAGTGCTCTCGGTAGCCTGGGACAGGCAGAGTGTGTCCAGAGACCTTTCGTCAGTGTGTCCCACACATCTCTCTCTCTTTGGTTTGTATAAAGACATCTTTTTTTTCTTAATCACAGCCACACCTCAACCACAATCACACCTAACATCAGTCAGTCTTGATGAAAGCGATATTTTCTTGGGAGTGGATGGGCGTAAAGGAAGAGGTAGGAAAAAAAAAAGGCAAAGACAAGAGGAGGGGATTTATCAGCATAAATCAGGATTTTAGTTTTTCACAGTGTTATGTGTCTTGCTTTCTCAGTCTGCTTCATCTATATTCCAGTAAATGCAGCACTTGCTGTTTGCTGGGCCAGGAGTGCCCTTGTCTTCCCCACTTTACCCAGCTGACTCCCACTCATCTCATGTGCTGAGTTCTGTGACCACTGTCTCTGCAAAGGCTCCCTGATTTTTCAGGTAATGCCGCCAAGCCTCGTAGAGTCAGTTGTATCTTCTCTGACTTTCTGGCACTGGTTTACGTTTCTGTGCCGGTACTTATCCTCCTGTACTGATATGTGGAAGCAAGGAGATAACTTTGTTTATGTATCTATTTCTCTGTATCAGGATTTCTTAACTTCAGCACTGTTGGTATTTTGGGCTGGATAATTCTTTGTTCTTGTGGCTGTCCTGTGCATTGTAGCATGTTGGTAGCATCCCAGGCCTCTACCCACTAGATGTCATTAGTGCTCCCTCCCAGTCGTGACTAACAAAGATGTCTCCAGACCTTGCCAGATGTCCTTTGGGGCTGGGGGTAAAGGTTGGCCCTGGCTGAGAACCATGGCTCTCTGTCATACTAAAAGTTTCTCGAAGGGCCATCCTGTATTCCTTGTTCTTCCCAGGGACCAGCACCAGTGCTCATTGAATCGCTGTGGATGACTCAACCTTTGAGGGTCCCTCATCTCCCCACCACCCACTTTGACAATCTCTGCAGAACTAATGCTGAGAATTTCTTAATATCTAGAGAATTAAGTGTCAGGCAGATCCAGGAGGACCCTGACTTCCTCCTATGTGACCTCGCGGGACCAAATGACTTCCTTCTTAGCTTCCATTTGTTTTTTAGCTTTAAAGTAGAGGTAATGAATGACGTGTTTGAAAACATTTATCACAATAGATATTCAACACGTGCTAGTTTAATACTCTTGATCGATTCGTTCATTCGTTCAGCTCATACTGAGGGCGCACTGTAAGCTAGGCCCCAAGGTGGAACAGTCAGAGAGTGCATCAGTCACACCCGCAGCCTGCATGCCCTGGCCGTGGGGAGTTCCTGCTCTGACGTGGGAGACGAGCCTTCGGTTCACGTGGGGAGCTTTCTGCTGCTTAGGTGTGAACTAAGCGAGAGGGTGCCCGAAGGAGACGAACTGACCCGAAGAGTTGTTGGGAAGGCTTTTCTGAAGAGCCACTTGCATAAGTGCTTGACGTTAGGGAGAAAAGTGGGGAAGAACGTCCCGGGCAAAGGGAACAGTATGGGCAGATGTGGAGGGGATGGTGAATGGGCATAGTGAGGAGTGGGCCGGAGCTGGCAGATGGGAAACGAGGGTCAAAAACAGGTTACTCGAGTGTGAGTATTTCTGAAATTAGCGATTTCTTGACAGTGACCCAGGGTAGATTAGAGCAATTTTCTCCTTTTCATTTTGTCATTATTTGTCTTACCCTTTTTCTTCCTAAGTTGGCTTCTGAGGGTCTCACCTCATTTCCATTCATTCACAGCGTGTAAAGGGTTTTGGCATGCCCAGGAGCATATGTTATAATAGGAGCGCTTTTTTTTTGTTCTGTTTTTTAGTTCATCCCTTTAGTTGGTTTAAACTATTTTCTCTTGTGTCTTTAATGCATTCATGAGATAAAATGAGCTGGGTTTTATTATCTCTTTTTTACCAGAGAAAGGATTACTGCTTGTGTTATCTGTTAGCTGTTTACATCTCCCTGAAGTAGGTCTTCTTTTCTTTCTTTGGAAGAGAGAAGAATTGATGCTAGGCAAGTTACCTGATTCATATAAAGGTCTGTCTAATGGAGGAGTGGGGATGCCCTAGCCCCCAGGGCTCTTGGTCTCATTACTTAGGTAACTTGGCCCTTTGGGAAGAGCTGCAAGTCAATCTCTTTTGTGCTCCTGTGTGGAAACCTAATATATTAATCTTCTAATCTCTTAAAATATTAATACCATTTGGATATTATTATTCAGACATTATTATTAAGTCATGGCCTGTAGAAATAGCTTTAGAAGACTCTTTATAAAAGACATAATCTAAGTATTTATACTTAATACTTATAATTTATATTTCATTTATGTCATGTGAAATGTATTAGTATCAAACCTTAAAACCTCTCCATAGGTTAACTCTTTTTTTATCCTTATTAATATACTTTTAATGAAAATACATAAAGCGAAATAACATCAATCCTAATGAGCATATTGTCATTCATGCCTAATTATAAAATCTCATCCTATCCAAAATTAAGTACTTAAGATAAGTAAGTTATCTAATTCCAAATTAAATAGATTATCTGAGAAAGACCTCTTTGTATTCATCTAACCATTGGTGTTGAGTAACAGCAACACAACAGCAGAGGGCGCCAAATATCCATTTCATTCTCACACATTCTATTGGCGGTTTTTGTGTCCCTCTACGCTCTCCCCGCTCTTTTTCTCTTCTTCCCTCCTTCTTTTTCTTCCTTTTCCCTAGTACTTAAAATCATTAACATTAAAATCATATTTTTAATAGTAGATGGTGAGATTTTCTCTTAGCTAATTTTAGAATATTTTAATAGTACATTAAGACGTCAGAGTGCTTTTATTCATTGAACCTTTTGCATTTAACATTATGCATCAGCATTTCAGAAGTTCTTATAAAGATCTTTATTCAGTAAAGTATCCTACCCATAATCAAGAGTAAAATTGTTTTTTATTGATTTTTCCTACCAAAATATTCTTAGGGATTAAACCAGCTCTTTGTGTCATATTTGCAAATTAATAGTTATTTAAACCATGCATTATAAATATGACACCTACATAATTATTTTGTAAAATGTATTAATATTTGTCAAATACATTTTTTTTGTAGTCTATTTTAGGATTCAGTATTGATTTTAGAAGCATGTGTGTGTATGTGCATGTGTGTGTTAGGTATGTAATATTTCCTAGTCTTAGTATTCTTGATTTTTGGTTTCAGAGCAGATTTAGATTTTTAAAAAATCAACCACTCTTTTGCTTTACACTTTAGCATCAAAATCAGCTGATGTTTAACGCTCATTGACATAAATCAACTCCGTGTTTAGGTAGAAATCTGAACCATTTGATGTTATAGTTACAGATCAGACTTAATGCTCTTTCTGGAAAAATAATACATTATTTTACTAGGTAGTTTTAAAAATAGTCTCAAAAGCTATAATGTTAAAAAACGAGTTAGAAATAAGTAAGCTTTAAAATCGGGACCATTGATGTAAATGGTGCAAGAGTAAATTGTTGCCAATGTTTTGAATTTCTCTAAGGCATTGGATAAAATGAAATACACTTAGAATATCATTATAACATTGGTTTTAGGGAAAAGATCTATCAGGTATTTCAGCAGATGTGATTTAACCTTGCATATGTTCAAATACATAATAATGATAAATGTTATGACAAGATGCATTAACATTTTTCTCCTCTGCAAATTGTAAGTTATTTTTTGTTGTTGCTGGGGGCTGCTGTTTATGGTGTGTGTGTATGTGTGTGTATGTGCTAAAAAACTACCCATGCTTGAATAAGGAATAATCTCATGATTGTCATTCTGTCATTTGCCTTGGGTTTTCACTTGAGACAGTTTTACCTGCTACTTTTAATGTGATTGCCACAGGTCCACTTTTAGTGATGAGCGAGCAATCCAATAATTTTTTCCTATTGCATTTCTGTAATATTTCAAATCAAGTTCTTTATTTAGTATTTGAAATGGCTAAATCTGTATTTTTTTCCCATACAGAAAATATAAAGTTATAATAGGCTTAGTACTTAGAACGAAAATGTCAGATATATGTCTTACTAGCTTTTTAAGTAAGTGTGTGTATATGTATGTATTTTGCATTTGCTGTTGAGTTTCACTAGCAAATTTGAGAACATTTCATTTATATATACCTTATGATTTAGCTTTCCATGTTGGCCTTTTTTTCCAGAAAGTTTTTAAATTATTGCCTTAAGTACAGAGTCTTTATTTTCTCACAAGCATCTTGCACGTAATAGGCACTTTACAAATATTTGTTGAATTGAATTTAATCTTCCTCCATGATAATGTAAAAGTGAGTTTGTGAGCACACATTTCAGATATTGTTAATAAAGATGGCAGAGCAAGCTTACTAATGTTCCTGTTAAAGAATCCCCAGGATCAGGTAGCCTATATTACAGCATATATTTGAAATCATTAGGAATATAAGGTGATTTGAATGAGTTAGTTTGCTCTAGACATGTCTATCTTATGATTAAGCTAAGAGCCCCTAGGAGTTTGATAGATGTTTTTGTTCATTTTCCTTTAGCTAATCTTAGTGTAACACATTAGAATATTAAACATGTCGGTGATCAACTCTGCCATCTCTGTGCATTTAGCTAAAATCTTACCCTCACAACTTTGCTAGAAATCTATATTTTGTCATAATAAGTCTTTATTTGTTAAGTAAGGAAAATCCATTGTCAGGCATTATTAACAAGTCATATGCAGGACTTGGTAAAGTCAGAAATTATAGTTCATCCCAGAACTGGAGATGAGTCATTTTCTCTCCCTTCACTTCAGTCTCCCTCTATTCTCTTCTCAACTGCTTTTATTGTTGTGTTCGTTCTTTCTCCCCCTCACCCTCCCCCTCCTCCTCTTCCTCCTCCTCACCCCTCTCCTCCATTTTCTGACTGTGGATTGTTATTAGTACAGTTTTTGCGATAGTCAGCAGGTCGTGAGAGGTTGTGATAAGCGGAGTCCCACACAATCACAGTCAGATATCTTGACACTAGACCCTAGATAACTTTTCAGTTGTCCAGGCACATGGGCCGTCTGCTGGTACACCCCTCGACAGAGGCGGACACCTGGGCAGACCTGGGAGTGCCGAGAGGGGCACGGGCGTGGTCGGCATCACAGGAGAGAGCTTAAAGGTCGACCTCGTGTCGTCGCTCTTGCCTTCTTTTTCTGCAGGCCACTCTTGCTGCGTCAATAATTTTTTTGACCATACATGTTTGATTTTATTTTCTTTGGTAAAAGTGGTCTCTCCTTCTCCTAAAATAACTTTACAGATCTTTACTGGAAAAACCATATCTACTAAAGTACTCTGGTGGGCTCTGTTTAAATCTAATATTGTTATTACTTATCCCCTCATACTTAGTGTCACATCTGCCTACCTAATATTGATATGATATTTTACCTTTTGCTGTGGCGTCGCCAACCCTAATGCGTGGTATAATGCCTGGGCCATAGCAACAGCTTAGTATGTGGCGGCTATAATAATTTTCATATCAGTATTAGATGTAACATAGTTATTGTAAGTATAGAATTTTATGTATCATTCAGTCAAATTAGCGTCAGTAGGTACAAACCACAAAGTATAGTATCTGACATTACGCATTCAGTGTTTGAAAAAGTAAATACAAGGCACAGCACCGTGAGAAATAAAAGGGTGACGTACACGTTCTTCAGTCCATCCCATCTTGGACGTTTCAGCACTATCGTGTACTTTTATCTTTTATCATCTGGATGGCTTCTGTTTCCTCCCAGTTCATAGTCATGACTCTCATATTGCTTCTTTTCAGCCAACATTGCTGGTGATAAAATTTTATAATTTTAATTTATAAAATTAAATTTGATCATGTTATTCCCCTCATTAAAGTCTGTGGACACAGTAGTTCTCGAACTTTTCTGCATGAAGTCACTGGCTAATCTTTAGGCAGGTGCTGGGCATTCTCAGAGGTGCCGATTCGGGTCTGCTGTCAGGCCCAGGCACCTTGATGATTCCGAGAGAAGCACTGCTTTAGTGGCTCCCGAGACTGCAAGGTACAGTTTGTCCATCCAGAGGCCTTGGTGCAGACCGTCTGCTCTCACAGCCATCCGTTGCCTTCTTCCTCTTGGTCACCTGTGGTTTCGTCAACATCCATCCTGTGATGTTTCCTGCCTTTATCCCTTTTCACATCCTGCCATCTTTCTGCCAGGAGCATCCTTTCATGGCTCAAGTTGCCCCTTCTGTGAGGATCTCCCTGGTCACCCAAGGTGGACGTGATATTGTATTCCTTATCTGACCTTAGGATCTCTCTATATTTATAGCACCGTTCACACCACATTATAGTAATTTCTTTATATGTTACTATTTAACGGTTAGTTTTGAGTTCGATGGCTAGAAAAAACATTTATCTTTGTATCCCCAGTATCTTGTAAACATAGGTGAATGTGGAATGAATGAATTAAATCCAGGAATGAAATTCAGAAAGCGTTGACTTTTTTTATTTCATATTTTATGGAGTGTAAATTTATCTATTACCTACATACCTTAGGTTCTTTAGCTATAGAAATAGCATTTATTTTCTACCTTCCTTTACATATCATTCATTCATTTCAGAGCAGAGATTTACACAAAAGAGGCAGAATTTAGTGGTAATTCTGAAAATAATTTTTGGAAGAGCAGCCACTTGATAGACTTCTTGAAGGATGGGTAGAAGTATGACCTGAGTGACAGTAGGGAGACTGAGAAAGGAGCATCATCCTGGCACCGGCGTCAGCTATGCAAAGGTGCAAATGCCTGGAACTACAGCGTTCTGGAAAGTACAAGTAGTTGAATTTGGTTGCAGTAGAAGAGTTAGTGTTTGTGGTTAGAGATGAATTTGGAGGAGTCGGCAGCATTATATTTGGGAGGATGTTTTATGTTTTGCAAAGATTTTATCTTTGAGTTATAAAATGCAGTTGAAGCTTCTTAAACTAGAAAGAAATATGGATGGGAGAAGTGAGACAGAAAAGAGACCAATTAAGGGAATTTTATTGTAATTTTACGACAGAAGAGTTGGTTAACAATTTAAAATAGTTTCATAAAGAGTTTTTATAATGTTCCTTGTTCATCCTGCCAAGTACTCTTACAAGATGAGTAAGAGACAGTACCCGTACAGTGCAGGAAAATGTATATATGTAAACTTACTAATTATATAAATATAACCAAGACATACAAATCCATTATATATAGTGGATATAAAATGTAATGGGAGCTGGATTCACTGTGGACTAACTTTCATTGCGAGAATTAGGGTCTTGATGGAAGAGAAGAGACTGGAGTAAGGCAAAGAAGAATATTTTAGGCAAAGGAGTCAATAAAAGGGCTAATGAGTCGGGGACCACTGTTGTGGTGCCAGAGCTTGTTCGTTAAAGCTAGAAAAGTACTTGGTATCAATCCATAATGCGCTTTGACTGTTACACTGAAGGATTTTGCATTTTATCCTAGAACTTTACTTTCTAATTATAATATATATATTATTTCTGACTTTTTAATATATATTTTATTTCTAATATATATTATAAAATATATATTATTTCTGACTTTTTAATATATATTTTATTTCTTTTTAGGATAGGGTTCTAGAAATAAATATACTGGATCAAACTGGATCTCACGATATTTTGCCAGATTACTCTGTCGAAAGGCTGCTATTTAAAGTCACGCCTGCAGTGTGTGGCTTTGACTTTCATTATACTCCAGGCTCAGTATTTTTTAGTGTACACTATTCGCTAGTTTTGTAAATCGTATCTTATGATTATTTTAACTGTTATTCCTTGCCAACTAGTTTGAGCACGTTTTTTCCCTCCATTTATAGAGTATTTATGTTTCTTTCATTATGAATCGTCCTTGACCTTTGTATTATTTTCCCCTTTGATTTGGGCATTCATATTTTTCTTATCGATTTTAAGAAATAGTTATATAGATTATAACTCATCAGTCCTTTTTCTAGCACACTTTATTCCTATTTCTTACGAGCCTTATAATACTTTCATAGTAGTTAATTTTAAATTTAAGTATGTTTGGAAAGTCTCTTCTCACCTTGAGATCAGATATATTCACCTATATATTGATTTAGTTTTTAATAATTTTGTATTTTCCATTTCTCTTAATAACCCACCATAATGGCAATTTCTTGGTAGAGGAGTGACATGACTAGATTTATGCTTCAGAAAGAAGTCTTGAGGCTCCATGGAGGTTGGATGGGAGTAAAGAGAGACTAGGGACAGTGAAACATGTGGACGAGAAAAGATGCAGGTCCGCATGTGGGGAGAGTGACAATGGGGACAGAACGGAAGAGGAGCGATTCTCCACTGACGGTATGAGAGGTACAGCAGGTTTAGTGGGAAGGTGGAGATTAGGACGCCTGACATACGAGGTACTGTAGGACGTCCACATATAAGCAGGAGGAAATATAGGATTGAAACTCCTTCAGGAGGCTGTCTGGCTGATGATGGAAATTAGGTGCCACCTACATATCGGTGGTAACTTCTGTGGGAAGAAGAATGAGTTTTCAGGGCAGCTGACCAAGAAGGGTGGTCAGAATCAGAAGTTTCATCAGGAAATTGTTCTCTGGGAAACTGGGAGAGGTGGCTTTTTTTCTTTTTATTTATACTTCTCTCAGTGAAAACAATGTCAGCTACTGTAAACAGATTAAGAAGGAGAGGGTCTGAAAAGTTTTCTTTGGATTAGTGTACTACTTTCCATAAATTTGGCTAAAAGGGGCAGTATAGGGGAGAAAGAAATATTTACAGGATAGGGCATGTTCAAAATACAGCACATTTTGTAGAATCTAAGTAGACTGGAACATGTTCTCTGTGGAGAGAAAAGTTTCTGAACAGGGAGAGATGGAGGAAAGGAGAAAAAGGGATTCGTGCAGCGACATTAAAAGTGTGAGAGGCTGTGATAAATGCATTATTCTTTCAGTGCAGCAGTAGTTCATGCTCACAGAATGAATTTGCATATAAGGCATCGAAACAAATTTTAATCTTTTCTCTAAGTAAAAGAACTCCCAGCTTCAATAATAAACTTTTATTTTCTTGTTTCTTAAAAATGAATCAATGCTTTTATAATTATTTCAGCATAAAGTTCTGATCACATAAGTTCATATCTTTTACATGCTGCCGAAGAACAGTTAGTGAGTTACTTTTAATGATATAGGTACTTAAAAGGACAGCTTAGTAAATGTTTGAATTCTGGTGACTGTTGTTCCTTAACGAATATATGAAATTAAACACTTTTCATTATAACCATCTTTTAAAAATATTTATTGCAGGGAAATTTACCTAAATATTCTCATAACTCCCTGATGGTTCAAGCAATAAAGACAAACCTAACAGACCCAGACATACACGTGCTTTTCTTTGATGTGGAAGCGTTGATTATTCAACTCCTGACCGAAGAAGCCTCTAGGCCGAACACTGCGCTTATTTCCCCAGAGAATTTGCAAAAAGCATCTGGCAAGTCAGACAAAGGGGGCTCTTTTCTAACTGGAAAACGAGCAGCAGTTCTCTTCCAGCAAGTGAAGGAAACTATCAAAGAGAATATAAAGGAGCATCTCCTTGACGACGAAGAGGAGGATGAGGAGACAATGAGGCAGAGGAGGGAAGAAAGTGATCCCGAATATCGAGCCAGCAAATCTAAGCCATTGACCCTATTAGAATATAATTTAACCATGGACACTGCAAAACTGTTCATGTCCTGTCTCCATGCCTGGGGTTTGAATGAAGTTCTGGATGAAGTTTGTCTCGATCGCCTTGGAATGCTGAAACCCCATTGCCCAGTATCGTTTGGTCTCTTGTCAAGAGGAGGTCATATGTCTCTGATGCTCCCTGGTTATAATCGGGCTGCTTGTAAACTGTCACATGAGAAAGCAGAAGTAGGAAGGAAGCTGCCAGCGACCGAGGGAGTAGGAAAGGGCACCTATGGAGTGTCCCGAGCTGTCACCACACAGCATCTCCTGTCTGTCATCTCTCTGGCAAATACCTTAATGAGTATGACAAATGCAACTTTTATTGGTGATCATATGAAGAAGGGCCCTACCAGGTGTGACCATGATAGTTTGATTTTATTCTTATGTTTCAAAAAACCAAACCTGTTTTATTTTTGTCACTGTTTATTACCTTTTTTATCTTACCCACTTGAGCATTTTTGTGTCATCTCAGTGTTTCCCCTTTAAAATTTTAAAGCACAGTATGTATGATATAAAATGTAAAATTATATAGTTTTATTGATACTCATATATAATGACTAGCTATTTAAAAAAAGAATTTGGAATGAGGAAGTTACAGTTCAGCTGTAATAAATGAATTATAGACTAGCACTTCAGTAAATATAATCTTTGAATTGTAGCTACTTAAAGTTTGCACTAGTATTTAATTTAAAATGTATATTTGGTTAAAATGCTTCTTTTCGTTGTGATTCATGTAATGAATAGTATGTGTCGAGTGATTGGTTTCAGAATTTTGTGAGAAACGTAGTCAGAATTTTTCAATGGGAGAAGAGAAAATTTTTCTAACTGCACGAGAGTGCTATTTTAACATTTCTAGAATACTTAACCTGAATTGCTATTTCCTATTTTCCAGAAATCATGAGGACTGTTTTTTAAACTGTGGTTTTATTATACTTTAGTGAGAGTTGACCATGTTAAGATTTTTTTTTTTTAATCTAACAAATACTTAAGCAGCATATGCCTTGTGTCTGGCTCTGTTATAAGCACTTCACAGAATACTATCTCAGTAACGCCCTTAACCCTATAAGGTAGGTACTTTTATTATATTTTATTACGGATAAGAAAACTGAAACATGGAGAGGTTAAGTAGCTTGTCCAAGGTCACACAAATAGTAAGTGATAGAGCCAGAATTCAAAATGAGACAGTCTGCTTCCAAAGTCCAAGATTTCTTAATGCCTTGTTACCTTTCTTTCATATTTTAGGGCTGAATTTTTTAAAACTCAATGTATTGGCCCATAAATTCATTTGGACTGATGATAGGAGATGGGCTGAAATCTTAGCATTCTAATACTGAGCAGTGAAGGACTGATTATGATATTTATCTGTCAGTGGTAGTACATTAAAGTGTTCATAAGTATTTCTTGAAATAATATAAAGCATGAGTTGTAGATGTGAAACTTTTACTTGCTATTTGCTAATAATTTACTATATTAAAATTTGAAATGGAAATGTTAATAGGTATAAAACAAACAAAAAACTCTTGTCTTTTTGGAACAGTAAATTGAAAGTGTTCTCTCTTTTTTTTTTTCAATTCATTTGGAACTAGAAAGTTTAATATTTTAAATGAAAATACGAATGTATGTATACATGTATTTCTTCTTCTTTTTAAAGGCCACCTAGACCAAGCACCCCAGACCTTTCTAAGGCACGGGGTTCTCCTCCAACTTCCAGAAATATTGTGCAAGGACAGATTAAACAAGGTAAAATTAAATCTCATTAAGTAATTGACATGACATTTCAGCTCTAGAAACTGAGGAGGCTCAGCTAATGTATAATTATAACATTTTGTTTGTCTCAGATTGTTATAAGAGAGAAAAGTTGTTATATTCCAGATGTAAATACAGATAATTAAGATGTCAGTTAAAAATAAATCAGATTTATTTAGAAATTGATAAATGAGCATATTTCACATAATTTTGTTGTACTGTCTTTGGCCTGATTTTTATGCATTAGAGGCACCTTAACTTGACAACACTAGTGTCTTAATTGTGTTTAAAAGTTATACCTATCGTTTAACTACATTTAGAAATGTTTAAATTCCTATTTCCATACTCTAGCTGTTCTGCCATTTGCCAATAGTTCATGTGTTGTAATCCACAAGTGGAAATCTTGTCTTTTTATTTAAATCATATATGCTTTAATTTGTCTATAGCTTTGTTTTTCATTAGGGGATAAGAGAGAAGAAAGGTTGAGTGTTTCTTCCTTCATTATCTTTTATACTCAGTTTAAGGCTGATAAATGAGCTCACTAGAGTTGGCAAGCAGTCACTTCCGCTTGGAGAGCTTTCCTCCCAGCCGAGGGTGAATGCTGACTCCCCCAGAATGTGGTGGAAGTGAAGGAGTAAGCAAGAGACGAGGTGACGAGGTGACGAGGATTCTGCTTGTAAACTATGACGTTTTAGGATGTTCTTTTTCCCTTGGGTTTTTATTTTAAGGTTTAAAATTACATAATTCTCAACCTCTTTAGGTTTTAAAGAGTCAATGGGTAGGTTAGGTAAAAAATAGGCCTCCAACTTCATAGCTGCAATTTTGCCCTTCCTTAGGACTAGCACTTTTCTCTCTTAGCTGATAATTTGGTATTTACTTTAATATCCTTAAATAGTATGGTTGATTTTCAGTTATAGGTGCTGTACTACTGGCTTCTCATTATGGAGGATAAGCTCCCAGTCTCTTGAACACTCATTCCAACGCTTTCATTCTAACTCCACGTGGTCACCCCTCTCTTTTCTTTGTCTTTGCATTAAATTTATATAATCATGTTATAATAGTTTATATTAAATTATATAAACGCTTTATAATAGTTTTGGTTAGATAACTTTTTATACTTGTGTATATATGAAATATACATACAGAAAAGTTCACAAAACACTTATGTAGGTCAGTGATTTTTACAAGCTGAACCCCCTCGTAACTGCCCTTGGACAGGGAATGGAACGTTGGCCGCACGCCAGAGCCTCCTGCAGTGTTCTCTCCCGTCATCACACCTTCCCCTTCCAAAGGCAACTGTCTTGACTTTTAGGAAATCACTTCTTTTCTTTCCTTCATAGTTGCATCTCCTGAGTTGAAATCCCTAAACACTATAGCTTAGTTTTGTCTATGTTTTGAATTTTATATGAATTCAGTCAGTCATGGAGTATGTGTACATTATAAGCATTTCTGTTGTGTATGTAACTGAAAGTGGAATTTCTGCATGTTTATCTTTAGCTTTGGCAGATAATGAGAGGGACGAATATACATACATCTACCAAAATGGCTGAAGGGCAATGATGGAAAGTATTGTGTTGGCTAGGATATGGAGGTGTAAGAACGCTTATGCACAGCTGGTAAGATATCCTAGCCAACACCTAATATTTTCCATATTTTTCACTTGAGCCATTTTGGTATGTGTGTCTCTCATATATTTAATTTGCATTCATTAATTTCTATTGAGATTGAATACCTTTTTGTATTTTTAGTACCCATTTCAATATTTTCTTTGAACTGCCTCTTCAATTCTTGTGTGTTTCTCTTAGGTTGTCTTTCAAAAAATTGATTTGTAAGGATTGATCTAGGACTATCCTCGATATGAGCCCTTTGATATATGTATTGCAAATATTTATTTGCCTTTCATTCCTTGAAATTCTGCATTTCTTAATTCCAATGGAGTCTAATATATCTATCTTTTAATTTGATTTAAATTTTTGTGTTTAAGAAGTTATTCTGATATCTCTACCGTGATATCTTGACGATTTTCTTCTGTTTTCTTTTAGAAGCTTTGTTTTACTTTTCTCATTTAGATCTACAATCCCCCTAGAAGTTACTTTTGTGTGTAAACAGGGATCCTGTTTTGCTTTTTTTCCTTTATACGATACCAAATTGGCCTAGCATGATTTATTAAAGAGGTGATTCTTTCCCCCACTGCTTTGCATTTCCATCTTTGTCATAAATAAACTGTCCTTATATATGTTTCTGGGCTGCTGGAGTCCATTGATTTGCGTATCCTTGTGCCTTAACTACTGTAGCTATGTAATAAGACGTGGTGTTCAGAAGATCAGGCCTTCCCAACTTATTCATAAGGAGTGTCTTAGATATTCTTGTCCCTTTGAATTTCTCAGTTGTCAGTTTAGAACCAGTTTCTCAATTGTCACAAAAACCTATTGTGATTTCAACTGCAATTTAACTATCATAACTCTTAAATAGTTTCCTGTTTAAATATCTGATATATATTTTGTTATGTTTATTCCTAGATATGGATTTTTAAAATATTCTTGCAATTTGTATTACATTTTTTCATTTTCTGTACCCCTGGTATAGAAATGCAGTTGATTTTGGTATATTGGCCTCGTATTGAGCAGTCTCACTAAATTCGTCTATTAATTGTA
>NW_011888843.1:5507864-5540761 GCF_000151845.1 Pteropus vampyrus | reverse complement strand
AAATTACTTGGAAACAGTTCAATCTTTTTCTGGTCTTGCTTTTCTGATTTGCCAGGTGGGTTTGGAGTGATGTTCTATGTCTAAGACTGATTATTTCCCATTACTAAGGCAAGACCTTCCTGAGTACTTTATCCAATAACCCACGAATTATGAATTTTCCAGTCAGGCTGGTGGGAGCAGATACTGTTTCTGGCCCCTTAGTAGGCTCTTTCTCCAGCCTCTGGTAATGCCCTAACACATGTGTACTGATCAGTACCCTGCTGAGTATTTGAGGGAGATTTTTGCACCTCTCTTTTTCTCTGTTCCATGAAATCTAGCTGCCCTGGTTTCTTGAGACTCTAAGTTCTGTCTCCTCAACTCAAGGAAACTGCTGGGCTTTTCCTAATTCCCTCTTCCTGTGTCTTTTCCTAGAAACTTCTTCAAGGCTATAAGCTGAGGCAATCATGAGCCTTCAGACTCCGGACTCCCAGTCCTTCATTGCTTGATGTCCTGTGGCTTGGAACAACTGTTTCATGTATTTTTCTTTTTCTTTTCTTTCTTGCTTGCTCACCTGGTCCGATCTGAGAATTTTGAAGTTGGAATTCTTTATTGTTGTCCCTCTCAGGGAGGAGCAATGGTTTTTTTTGTTTTGTTTTAATTTATTATTGTTATTTATACCTACAGCACCTGGTCTTCCTAGGTGGTCTCCCATCCAAGTACTGACCAGGCCTGATCCTATTTAGCTTCTTGAGATCAGACATCGGTCTTGTTCAGAGTGGCATGGCCGTAGACCACAGACTGTGGTTCCACTGGGGCGCGAACCCAGGACCTTTTGCATGTAAAGCAGACGTGCTAACTGCTACACTATGGAACCACATCTAAGAAGCGAGTTTTGAGAACAGAGAGTAAGGCACTGAGAATTGAGTCTTTTTCTAAAGCATTTACTTACAGTGATGGATTCAGGAATTTCCATGTGTAACAGCACAGATGCTGGTAAATGAAGGTCAGCAATCTGTACTGAGAGTTACGCAGTAAAATGCTTTAGGAAACCTACTTTCTGTTGGAATATTAGAATGAAAATATGGTGTAATTATCTTTTCTAAATATTTGTTAAGCACTTTTTTTCTCCAGACAACTCTTTGTGGGATGTTAGAATTGTCTGGTTTTTGTTCTCTTGAGTAGTTTATATATACACCTGGTAGATAACACATGAACGTAAATAACCAATTTAGGGTAAAATGTGGTAAGAGATACAGACAAAAGCTCTGAGTTCTCTGACTGCAATTCAGCAACTAGAGGATTATATGATCTCATCTTCTACTCTGACTTCTCTTACCTTGGTTTCCTTTTAAATATTTTCCTCTTGCCTTATGTTTTTTTTTTTTCTGACTCCCACTGCAGTGCACATTGACTCACAATCCATTTTTCAAGTTGGACTGCAAACTTGAATATGCTTCTTTTCGATAAACTGCCACTTATATGTTGGCTAATACTTGTTCAGCTGCAAAATAATCTATATGAAGTAAAGACTTTATCTAGAGACTGGACCTTTCATAGTCATTTGGAGCTGAGAATAAGATGATATAAATAGATTAGCTAACACACTTTCTCATACACATAATCAGGGTTTTCACTGGAAAATGATTTCTTCACAAGAGATTTATTTTTCTAACAGTGGGCTTGTTAATTCGATGTTTGCTAATAATTAACATTTACTGACAGTCATGTACTTTTTGATAGAGTCAGCTATTTATTAGATACTTAATTTTGCAGTTTATAATACATCTCGCTTGAGAAATGGATCAGAGATGTCAAAAAACTAAATTTTTGTTCATGGTCATATAGCCGCGAGTCTTCTCATGGTTTAGGCTTTTCCACTCTCTGACATATGTCCTCCTCTCCATCGGTTCAGTAATCTCGTGGCTGAAACTTTGGTCTTTGTCTCTGTTGCTCATCTCAATTGTGACCATATCTTTGTTTGTAGCTGTGTCTTCACTCAGCAGTAGATGTGGAAGCAAGTCTAAGCAATTTAAGGATTTAAGGTTATGTTACATTATTTGCAATTTTATTTTCCAGAAGTGGATTCAATTTCGGTTATCTAAACTTAGAATTCAGCAGTAATCATTGTTAAATATTCTTAGGAATCATTAACGTAAATTAACCTGTGGTTCCTCATCACTCTTTTCTAAGATCTAAAGCAAAAAGCTTGTATTATAGATATCAGGTCAGTGGATGGACCTGAAAACCCCTTAAAATTTCATGTTTGAACTTATGTGCCTTTTGAAAAAAGTGGCTTGTAACTTTGATCTGCTTTGGAAGCTCAAAGGGCAGGGACACTTACTTGCTTTTCTTTACTGACGTATAGCAAGTGCTTGGAACGGTGGCCGATACGCAGAAAGGAGCTCAGTAAGTAGTCGTCGAATGAATGAATCTATGGATACCTTCTCCTTATACTTTAGAGCCAACATGTCAGTTATTAGGTGCTTAGGCTTTAAGAGCTGAAAAAAGAAATTTCTGCCATCAGGGAGCTTATGTCTAGTGGAGGAATCCAGAGGAGCGCAATTTATGATAATATTTTAATTGGTTACTTATTTGCTTCTCTTACCATACTGAGTATCAGAGAGCAACACATTTGCCTAACCTTTGTGAGTTTTTATATGCTTAGCCCAAAGCCTGGCACATAGTAGATACTTATTAAATGTTAATTAAATGAAGTAGAAAAAATTAATAGCTTTTATATGTTTAATACAAGTTAATGTTTATGTTATAATTTTATCTTTACTATAATGAACTCTTTCCTCATGGTTTTTGGGTTTTGGTTTTAGCTCGTTTATTTATTTTGGATGTTAGCAATAAAGGAGACTCTGTGGCTGGAATTATAGGCCAAGGTAAAATTTATTCCAATTCTGATGTAATCCAGTGGTGATCTAGAGGTCGTTAAATAGCATTACTGTATTTTTCAGGCATTATCAGCACTTTCATATTTTGCCTTGTTGTCTGTCTGTCTGTCGGAATGCCATCGTGGGTTGTTAATACATTCTGCTCTATGGTAGTCGTTATCCTTTCTATTGCCTGGAACTTTGTACTCCCCTATTGCCTCTAGGTATTTCTGCTCTTCTTTTAGTATTTTAAGGATATCCTTTTTTCCTTAGAACGTTTAATTAGTGATTTATACTAATGCTTCAAGTTGATTTAAAAGATAGGTAGAATTTAGATTTAAAAGATAGTCAAGCTGCTCATGTACCTAAGACATAAAATTGTAGCATAAAGGCAGTTTGTAAAAAAACTAAGTATTGCTCTGACATCTCTGTGTGAGATGGCAGGCCTGGTGGAATGCCTCCTGCTGCTCCTCTGTGGTCCCCTCTCGAAGCTTCATGATTACCATGTAACACTTTAGACAAGTGATATGTCGTTAAATAATGTTATCCATTTTTTTTAGTGTTAAACTTTGAATAAACTTACTTTAAACATTGCATTTTGGTTTTCTGTACTTTCTAGATTTTTTTTTTTCTTCTGAAAACATGTATCAAAAGGGCTGTTTGTGTTCAGTACCAAGAGGCTGATGAGGTTTAGACCAATATATGGAAAGCCCTTGTTACCTAAATTATGTTAACTTTCTGTCCTATATATGTATTTTTAATATCACAATGGCAGTAGGGAAAAATTGGGTTTAGAATCAGATTTCAAATGAAGACTGAAATAGATCTGTTCACAGACAAAACCAAAGATGTTATAATATTGAGTACTTATATTATGTGCCATTTATAGGGATGCTAGAGCATATATGTGTATATATATGTAGTCAGACAACTTTGCTTATCTTCACTTTTCTTTTCATGTGACAATAAGCAGTTAAAGAGGCTCTGAACTGCAAAATTACTTAAAGAACTTTCCCAGAATATAATAACTTGTGTCCATTCTATCACCATTTGAAGCTGTGCTGAAACTGTTTTCCCTTGTGTTTTACTCGTCCTTAATAAGAGAGTAAATTGATAGTTGACGTGGCAGCTTTTCTGTTTTAAGAAATCAAATGCTTGCTTATGTTTTATGATGTAAATCTTTGATGTTCAGTGCTACACATAACTTCTTCAGCTGTGTAATTTGTCATGAAATCTTGAGCTTTTTATTTTTGAAGTGTTACTTTATATTTATTTCTGTTGCTGAATTTTCTATATGTAGACAGTTTTAAAAGGTCTAGCAGCCTTTAATTTCAGTATCCTCAATTAATTATGAAAGAAGTTCTAGATTCAGCACTTTCATATATGATGTAGTCTGAATAAAGTATTTTTTGGTGGCAATGCAGAGATTTTTAAAGCATTGTAAATCTGATTTCTTGATTTCTCTTATAGTATTTTTCTTGATTTTCAGTGCCCACAAAATTTATTAAAGGAAAATGTAAATGGCTTTTTCTCTATGCAGAGTCATTTAAACAAGACTCCAAAAATAGAATACCCAGAATCTGTTCATTTCTCTCATTAAAAATAAAGTTATATGTATCGAACATTATCTATTAAGACATATTATGCTTATTCTAGCCATTTAGTCAGTAACTGACTTGTGACTTATAGAAAACATTACAGTTTAATCCCACTTACTCATTTGGCCTAGGTAAGGCAATGATCACTTAGCCCTAAACTTTTATTCATTTATATTGAATTTGCTCACCCTCTCGTTCTAGTATCCTTTCAGAATTAAGGATAAAAATCAGAGTTAATAACCTCTTCTGGGATAATAATAATTTCTCCTTTTTATTTTTTTAAAAATGATATTACAGGAAGGTCTCAACTGTCAGAAACCACCAGAGGAACTTTCTCAACAATATTGGTGGCACGAAAGCTAAAACTTGAAAATTTACTCCTTGCTACCAAAGCTTACCAACTTTTTGCATGAGGAACTAAATATTTTATAGGCTCTAATAACTTAATTTATAATTTAAAATGATTTAAAAATTGAAAAGTAAAATTATTCAATGGAATAGAGCAATAGTTGGGATATCTTTGTAACATTACAATGGAATTATTAGATCTTATGAAATATACAATTAAGAGCAGCTCTATTCCTTTTTTAAACATAATATTACAAAATAGTTATAATTTCTTAAGGACCAGAAAATAGGTCTGTTATAATAAAAAATAATTTCTGAGATAAAAACTTTATGTGTATCAGGTATACTTCTTAGGGTTTATGGTGTTGGATTTTCTGGTTTTTATTACTGTTCATGTACTGCTTTTACTATTGTTTACCTCGCACGTGCCTGATTGACATTATGATGCATTCGTGTGGAAATTATGAAAAGTTGTTTTCATGCAGCTGTCCTGTAGTTACAAAAGAACTTCACTGCATGAAAAGCAAACATATTATTCAGCAGACAATGCTTAATCTGTTCAGGAGCCCAAACCTATTGCTGTTCAATGACAGAAGAAAGGAGAGGGATTAATTTGAAGATGCTTGTGCATGACATATGGTAATTTCTCCATAGGAAGGAAGTGTCAAATGGTGACCTCTAAATCTTAACATTGACCTCCAGTTGTAGAATGTGTGTGCCATAAGGTCCTTTTGCCTTTTCATATGATAATTTAAGCTGAAACATTTTCCTGGTAACATAACTTTTTTTGAGAGGGGGAGAGTGCATCTATTCTATAAGGATTATAACATTCACAATACTTACTCTGATAATATAAAGCATTTGTATCAAAAAGTATTTTCGAACTCCAAAGAATGAAGCTATGTTAGAATTCTTCTAACAAAAGTTAAGTGTAGTATATACTATACAAGTTGGTATATTTTTAATTGAGTTTTTATAAAATGAGTATGGAAAATTGAAATGATCTCAGTAGATATTGGTTTGAGATATTAACAAATAATTTATACAGTAGATATTGGTTTGAGATATTAACAAATAATTTATAATTTATATTAAAAATAAATTATTAGAAAATATATAATTGACAATATGAAGACCAACATAAACTTTTCATTACGTAATACATTTTAAAAATTGAGTTACATTTTTGCTAATTTTTCACATGTCATCTTTTCATTGTAGCCTTAGTTGTTTTAGAACTTTTCTGTATTAGTTGATACATCATTCAACTTTAATATTAAATAGGTTTTGGTTTTAAGAGGAATTTGAACTACACTGTGACTGTTATTCAATAAAATATATCATTTCCCTACTGTAATCCTTAATGATCATGCCCCTCTGATTAAAACATCATTTTTCAGTTCTACATTTACTATATTTTGCCGACTTTGTTTTTCACTCTTCACTAATACTGAGCTTTTTTTCAGAAACTGCTCTACCTCAATTCTCTCTCTTTTTTTATTTCTTCTTTTTTCCTCTGCAAGTTCCTGCACCTGTCATTTCCGTTCGGTCTGATGCTGATCACTCTGGCTCTGACCCTGCTTCTACTCCTGCTTTACATACCTGTTTCTTAGTAAATGAAGGTATTCTCTCTCAATTTTCTAACAATTTTCTTTTGGTCTATGCTTTATTCTAATATGACATATTCTTTTTATCTAATTTATACATTTATCTACTTTGTTGTGTATGAGATCATAAAGTTTCCATTTTATAACTTTGTTTGCTAATGTCAATGATAAAGGCCAGTTATAAAAATGTAATGTTACTCCTGGCTGGAATAAACCACGTTTCCTGTAACCCAGAATGCCATTAAAGATGTGCAAAGATGCTAATCTTTGATGTGAAGTAGGTGTGAAAAGTGGATTGGTTTTCATGATGATGTTTGCCATGTGATCTCTGGTGTTAGAGCTATTAATTTATTTTATGTGTATCATTACTGTGAGAGATACACTTTCCTCCCTTTGCACACCATGTGCCCCGGTTAGAGGGGGATATGGTGGGTTTCCTAATTTACATTCTCATTTGGAAAGTCTCCAGAATGATAATTAGCACCAGTGATTGTAGACTGATAGCAATTCACCCATTTTATCCTCCTTACTATTTCTCTTTCTGGCAAAAATTGGTTATTTCAAATTTTAAGATGTAGTTAGACTATCATATTATCCCAGTGGAGTTACACTAGTGGAAAGCATTTTTGGAATGAAATCCACAAGCTTTTATACTCTAAGAGCTGTCTGGGATTATTTATACTACCTGGAAGCTTAATGGAACTTGTGAGCTCTGAGTTATAACCACTCTCTTTGTTGTGGGCTCAATCTTCACCAGTTTGTATAATATGAAGAGGAGGAAATTTATAAAATCTTGAGTGTGACTCAGAATGATTCTGACCAGTCTTCACTAAAAAGCCACATTACTAGTCCATTCAGATGGAAAGAATGGTGCCATATCTGTAAGTACCAAGCCTATGCTCTAAGTACTAAAGAAACATGGGAACTTAAACATATACCTCACTTTTTGTTTGGTTTCCCTGTCATAGACCTAATGTTAGTATGTTAAGACTGGATTTTCGCAACAATAATTAGGCCATATTTGTTAAGCTATTGTGAAAGATAGTAATTTGTTGATCCAAAAATAAGCTTTGACTTTGAGAATGATGGTCATATCAAAATATAGCTCATAAATACACTTCCTACTTTTGATTCATTAAAACACTTTAAGAAATTACTAGATAGTAAGTGATGTTTATGTATATCTATATGTGTGTGTGTGTGTGTGTGTCCCGCTGTTGAAAAGAAATTATAACTTAAAATGTGTGTACTCATCACTTTAATTAATGTAATTATATATTATCAGTTGATGAGAATTTCCTTACTGAAAGGACGAATCTTTAGATAGGTGGCTTGTCTCTCACTCACTCTCTCTTTTTAACAATTCCAGTAATCATTTTGAGGTAGGGTTTTATTGTTGTTTTAGAAGATTACAGTTTAGATTATTTCAAAACATCAGTTTGCTGAAATTCTATGATCATAAAAAGCTCGCCTTATAATATGGGAGTAGACAATTTTTTTGCATTTATTCTTTGTTATTTGTCCTTAAATGTTATCTCCAGGAAGTATGGTAATTATTATGGATTAATGTGGCTTCATATATAATGGTAATTATTATGGATTAATGTGGCTTTATATATAATTTGGGGAGAATGAGACATTTGTTGTGTGTGTGTGTGTGTGTGTGTATATATATATATATTTTTTTAGAGACCTTTAAGATAGGATTGAAATGATTATTTGAGAATGTCTGGATACTAGTATTTTAAATATTGTGGTAGCTTACAGTGTTTGTCTTCTTCATATAATCAGGTTCCGTATTATGGATTAGAATTTTGGAAAATGACTTTAATTCCCAAAAATTCGAGTTTATGATGCTTAAGATTTTGTGAATTTTGGATTGTCGGGTCTTTGTTTTACGGAATGTCAAAATTCATTTTTCCTCTCAAAATTAATGTTATGTTACTTATTTCAGCTATGATTGTGATTAAATATCTGATTCACTTTCTAAGAAAAGAGATCAATAATTACCTAATTAAAGACCCTCTGACAGAGAAGAGAAGACCTCTCTGTTGACTGACACAATAGTAATACACAAATGGCCAGGCCTTAGGATGGATATGAACCTGTCTATGGATATCTGTGTGAAATTCCCTTTTAACTGATAGTAGTTTCAAATCTATGACTATAGTACCTGTTTATTGCTGTGCTTTCCCATTTCTGAATATATGTTTTATTTTAGAGGGACTATTTTAGAAATGCATTTTGCATGTAGAATTCTTACATACTTTATGTTGACACTTATTTTTATTTAAGACTTTGAGAGTTAACTACCAGTTACATGATTTAGAGAGGAAATACATTTGATATAATTGTGCAAAATATCTAGTAATAAATTGAAATCATTTATAACATAATGTAGCACATCTGCCTCTTTTTTGTTTTTGTTTCTGGTATACGTACATAAAAACTACTTGAACTAGGGAAGGCCAAAATGTTGAAAGCGTTTTTAATATATTACATTTTCGCAGGATGGAGTCAATTGGCTGCTATGCACTGTGTGATGCTGCCGGACCTGCTGGGGTTGGACAGATTCAGGCCTCCACTTCTGGAGATGCTCGCTCGGAGGTGGCAAGATCGGTGCCTGGAGGTAATATCGAGGTGATGTGGATAGAAAGCAAAACCATTGAAAAGGCATTGGACAACTGTAAATTAGAAACAAAAATGGTTAATATTTATCTAATGTTTTATCACCTGTTGATAGAAAACATGAATCCATGATTTTTTTTTCAGTTTATGTACTAAACATGTTTCTGCTTGCATATTTGTTTACTTTTTTTAACCAGTGAGTATTCGATAAAAAGTTTCATATACAGGTTGTACACATGCGTGCTGCACACATACATACACTCACTTCCCTCCAAATCACACTCTCAGGTATAATCACATCAATCATATTCTAAGTGAATAGCCATAGTCCAATGGAAGGTACTGTGTTATAATATAAGGAGAAGGTCTTTGGAGTGGAATAGACCTGGATTTAAATATGAGTTCTGCCGATTATTAACTTTGTGACCCTGGGCAATTTACTTAACCTATTTGAAGTTCATTTGTAAAGTGGGGATAATAATATATTCCTCATGGGATTGCTGTTCAGGGTCAAGTAAGGTAATGCAAGTAAAACAGTGAGTACAGAGTCTGACACATTGTAGGAGCTCAATAAATGATAGCTATTATTTTGTGTTAATGGGCTTACCGCTGCATTAGATA
The DNA here is from genome assembly GCF_000151845.1 of Pteropus vampyrus. NCBI lineage: Eukaryota > Metazoa > Chordata > Mammalia > Chiroptera > Pteropodidae > Pteropus > Pteropus vampyrus. The sequence goes on along the minus strand of NW_011888843.1, from coordinate 5,531,101 downwards.
TTGCTTGGAATATAATATCACTGGGGACTTAGAAACATTTTATAGAGACTTTCCTTATCATGTCATTTGACCTGTGTAGCCATAGCAGTTTATATCATTCAAGATTTTTAATTTATCAAATACAATTAACGTATTTGCTCCTTTCCTGGTGCCCCTTCCCTCAGTGCCAAGTAAAACTACAGCATACTAAAATTTTCATGGTTTTGCATTGAATAATATTTGAATTCACTTCAAAAGTCAGTTATAATTAAAAAACAATTTTTATTCAAATTCTTATCAGAGGCTGCTAAGTTATCTTTTCAATTATAAATAGTTAATGCATTGATAGGTACATCATTTAGCAGTTGACTAGCTTCTTTAACCCCATGCCTGTGGCACTTTTGCTGAAATAAAACAAAATAAACTAAAATTGCAAAAGAAAAGTTATTATGAAAGAAAAGAAAAATTCAGGAGAAAGAAAAATATAATTTTGAAAAATAGTGTTCTTCTATAGAACTAATGCTATTACACAGGAATATATTTGCTTAATAAATGTATATATCTACACATTCACGTATACCTAAGATGTACTTAAATTGTTTTGTTGAAAACAGTTTATATCATTTTATTGAAAACAAATTATTTAAGTACGTCTTAGGTATACGTGAATGTGTAGATATGTACATTTATGTTTGTGGAAACAATACCTATTTGGTATACATATTATAAAGAAGTTCACTAGATAAGATTAAATTTCTTTAGGCTGAAAGAGAAAACAAATTTAATAGTTCTAGGGAGACATTTAACAACGTATAGAAATTTTAAAATTGAAAATGTTAAAGTTCAAAAATATTTTAAAAGCTTTGGAAAATGAAATTTAAAACCCAAAACTGATTAAAATTGTAAACATAATTCAGTCTATTAGTATTATAATATTTTCCAGTGAAATCATTAATTAAAATGTCTTTGATGATTTGCTGGCATCCAATTTATTCCACTTTAAGTACTTAATGCATTATTCGGTTAGTAGTTTTCCTCATATAAATAAATGTGGCTTATATATTTTCTAGCTTCGCTTCATTATGAACTTTGTAGAATTTAGACATCTCACAAACTGGTCTGCTTTGTTTGACATTCGGATCTGTGTCTTTTCAGGTCAGAGAGGCCGCGCAGGCCCTGCTTCTAGCGGAACTGAGAAGAATCGAGCAGGCGGGAAGGAAGGAAGCCATCGATGCCTGGGCTCCTTATTTACCTCAGTACATGGACCATGTTATATCACGTAAGAGTTCTCATGCTTTTTTATGAGACTTTTCATGCTCATCAGAAAAACTCACAAATAGGCTTGCTACTACCCACCAACAAAAGTGTGGTGTTTACCTGAAAGTGAAAACAAGGATCCTCAGATTCTGCTGATTCATTTTCTGAAATCTCTGTGGTTTGGAGTTTAGTTAAGGAAAAAAAAGCAAAAGTTATATAAATATCAAGATATTCACTAATGGACTGACCCCTTATAAAATTAATCCTCAAACAAAAATTCAGCCCTGTTTAACACTAGCATCTGCCCATTGCGTTATTATGCTTGGGGTACCCACTTGTTAGGTATTGATGTGATTATATGAAAGTGCAAATACAAGGCAGATCCTTTCCAAGTTGAAATTGAAATTGTGAATTCTTTAGAAATAAAGATCTGGTAGAATTTTAGACCAGTGTACTATCGTAAAGGAAAAAATTAGCAAGGATTTGACAAATGGATTTTTCAAGTAAGTATAATTTGGATGGATTGGGAAAGGCCTTGGGAAAAATTGTTGAGATTTTGGATTTTTTTTTTTTACAAAATAAAACCTTTGTAAAGTGTTGCTAGGTCAAATGTGTATTGAGAGAAGTTATATTTGTGTTATCAATTTTATATCTTTAAAAAAACCATTCTTCACTCAGATTCAGTATTTTGATTCATTTATTCTTCTGAAGAATTCAGAATTAAAATTTAATCTGTTCTGAGTATAAGATAAAATAAATGAGCTTAATTTTTTTTAAGATAAAGTCTTTTTAACAGCCGAATGCGCTAACCGATTGCCCTACAGAGTAAGATAAAGTCTTAATGAAACTTTAAAAAATCTTTTTACTACTAAAATTTGGCCTGGGTTTTAGGTAGATTCATTTTAAATGACCTTTTGCCAGTACCAGTTATTCTTGTTAATTAGATACTCATTACATATGTCAAGACAGACAATACATGATTGTTTAAGAAGGAAATGAAAACAAGATCAAACGGGATTATAATTGTTGTAACTGATATAACTACCTGACTCTTGCCAGTGGTGACTGTAGTGATTGTTTAATTAAGGTGTATGACCTTGGACACTTAACCTTTCTTAGCCTCAGTGTTGTCACAGACGAAATGAAGATAATGAGACTTTATATGGTTATTTTGAGGAGGGAATGAATTAATCTTTATTAGCACATGGAACCATGCATAGGCCATGGTAAGCACTATATATTTGTTAAATAAATACATTCATAATCTATAAAAATGCAAATATATATTTTATATATAACCAAAACATCACAAATTAACAACTCCAGTTAAAATTCTTTAATCTTTTTAGCAAGACTATTCAATGAGAGAATATTGTTTTTCATTTGCTTATGGGGAATTTTTCCATTTTAATAAAAGGAAATTAAGTTAAAAAACCAGGGATTTTAGATATGGACTCCGTGTAAGATATTAGGCTTAAAGTTCTTATATAACTATGTATATATAATTTTTCTGAAATTAAAAAAAAATTTTTAAATGAGATTGGAATGAAAACTCTGTTTTTGAGTATTTGAATACTCTGAAACAGTGCTTCTTGTTCATTAACTTGTGTCTATTAACTTCATACTCTTCCAGAAAATAGAATTAGCTGATCATAAACCTTATTGAATCAAAGATCCCCTTATTTAAGGACAAACTACGAGACTATTACTGTAAATTGAATGTGAAACTAAATAGCAAATCATCAGAGATTCTTTAAAAGTACACTAATATGGAAATATCGAGAACCGTTTTTAAGACATCTTTATTTAGAATGGACTAGTGTAGAGTGGGAGAATGGATTAAAGTAGACTAAGTAGCTGGAAGGCTGTCACAGAAGGGAGTAAGGGACCTAGACCTAAATATAGATAAGGTAGAAGATAATTCTAAGCTTCAATTACAGATTGCCTATAAAGGTCCAAGAAAAACACCAAAGATTAGTAAAGTGTTGGACAGGTTGCCAAGAGAACTGCCATTAAATGGTGGTGGATGCTATTTGATTTTTTTCTTTGAAAGAAGAGAATGAGTTAGGTACAAGGTAAAGGCATTATATGATCACAGGTTACTCCCTGAAGCAATGATAAACATGAATGTGTTGCTAGGCAAGATGTCCGTCAGTGGGTCCAGAGAGGATACAGTACAAGTAAAATAATGGCAGTACCTCCTATTAATTGAACACTTTCTCTGTCAGGCTTTTGCTAAGTACCTGGTCTGTGTTATTTCATTAAGCTACTGCAATAATCCTGTAAAGTAGGCATATTGTCACTACCACTACCACTTTTCTCTCCCCAAATGAGTTAATTGAGACCAAGAGAGATTAAAGAACTTTCTGAAGGTCCTTCAGTTACTAAGTGACTGTCAAACTACAAAACTCATTCTCTTAACCACGTTTTATTCTGTCTTGCTTCCTCCAGCATCTTTAGATCTTAAATAGGGTTCGGGTGGAAGAGTGAGTAGATATTGGGATTAACTAATCTTGCTTTCAGATGGTACCATTTTCAGCCATATCAAATTTAACAACAGCAACAAAATGGAGCAGAAAAATAACAAAATGATTCTTAATGGTTCTAATCATTGTTTAAATAAGCATAAAGTAGATGGTTCTTAGGTCAAATTTAAACCTTTCCATTAATAAAAATTAAAGTCCTTGGTATTTAGTTATAGTATCCAGGAGTACTTTTTAATTACAGGAGTACCATTTATAAATTAATGGAATTAAGGCTTACGTAAAATTTTAATCTTATCACTTACTGTAATTGCATTTGTAGCAAAGGAGTAAAAAACCACACACTCTCCACATAACTAAAACATCTCACACTAACGGCTCTTGCTGTATTAATCTAAACTGGAACTTTTATGCTTAATGGGTGTAAAATTAGTTTTAGTTTGCTTTATTGAGAGTTTTCTATTTTAATAAAAGGATGTTGAGGTAAAGGAGTAGGGATTCTGAATGTGTGAAAGGAAGAGAAAGCACAGAGCAAAGGAGGAATGACCACATAGGGCCGTTGAACAGATTTGCTGTCTGAAGGGATCGCAAGGTCATGGAGCCAGCTGGTGGACAGCCTACACCTGCTATCAACGTGCTTGGAGTGAAATCGATTCTACCATTGTCACTGACGTTTGAGGAACATTCTTTTAGAAACGTAAAACTGGTTCTAGCATAGGAATCTTCTTAATCGCTAAAGAAGGTAACATGTTAAGCAATATATCTGGTAAATATACCATTCATCAGATATTTTCTTATAATTTAACCATCATAAGCATTTAAAAACATGTAATAATTGCCTGAGCAATATTGGCAGCTCCTAACTTATGACTGCACTTGGTCTTGGTCTAAGAGTCCCTTTGTTAGATATTTGTCTGAAACGCAGAAAATGCTTTTACCTGAAGAACAGAACGCCATTCGGGGCTGATGGACTGTGATAGCCCTTAGTCTTAGAGATCTGGAGTCTGAGGTTTAAATTGGGCAGTAACTTTCTCTGACTTCACAGTCAGTAAGTGATTGAGCTGGAACTATGATGACGAGTCAGCTGGTCATATTGAACTGGGGTCTTCTGGAATTTATTTAGGTACATTATGCGATAAAAGCCTTTTGTAAGTTTGTCAGAGAATGTGAGGAAAGCAGTGGGCCAGAAGCCAGTTGCTTTTCTTAGGATTGTTGAGAGCATTAAAAGAGAAACTTTGTATAGCATCCAGCACAATATATAATACATGTAGTGAATGCTGGCTGCTGTCCCCTTTCCTTTTCTGTACTAGATTCTATAGTTTTTTTCTTATTGCCACCTCCTCAGAATTAACTTTAATTTATATTGCCCAAGGATTCTGTCACTAGACCAGAAACTGCTGGGGAGGAAAAAGAACAATAGTTGGCCTTAACTGAAAAGCCAGTTCACAAATTTACATAAAAACGAAGTCCTAATGGAGTGATATGAGAATTTTGTTTCAGATAATGGAACTCTGTCCTTGAACCTGTTAGGATATATTTTATCACTTACAAATAGTCATTATGGAAACTTTTAATGCCTAATTTCTGATAGAAAATTTGAGGATAAGTGCATTGCGATTCTTACCCCGATGGTAACAGGACTGGAACTATAAAGACTGCATACATTCTAGTATAGTGACATGTAAATGTTGTAAATATTTTCTGAGTTTTCACTCCTTAGTATGTATTTATAATCACTTTTTAAAGTATTTTAAAAAACACTTTAAAAATTCTGTTGATTATTCTTAAGGAAGGATTAATGTTATTTCATGCTGTTGTATTACAATTCAGATGAAGATAAAATGTATAAGTCATCTCATTTATGTTGAAGGGAAGATATTTTGCAGAACCCAATTTTATGTCTTTCTTATTTGTGACATTCTACATGTAGCATTTTGATAATTGACTTTTTTATGAGGTCAAGTGCCTGCTAGTTTATGAAATATACCCACACTTGCCCTTTGTTCCAGGCAGTGACTGCTCTGAGGTACATGTGGATGGTTCCTGATTTCCTTTGGCCTGTGATGCAGAGTGACCTTATAGGGCATTAGGTCACAAGTGTAATTATTTCTTGTACGTCGTATTCTGCTTGCTCACAGTGGCTCATCTCCTCTAATTTCAGAAACATTAAACACATAAAAGTTACTACCATTATATAAATCAAAATCTCAGGGTGCTATTGTAATTTTATGCAGTTATGGCCATTGTAGTATTAATTTGCAAATTTATCATCTCAGATATTGATAGAAGGATGTGTAACACATCGTGTTTAATACATATTGATGTCATCAGAAAGAACAATCCTTTGTTCTTATCGAGTCCCTGCCTTTTTAGCTTCCTTTTGTGTTAAGGTTACCAGGGTTAGACTCGTCTTTTTATCCCCCTTGGAAACAGAATAGGATTTCTTTGTTCAATGAAAGACACTCCTAGTCAGTGTTTTGGGTTTGACTTTCAACAAGCCACACTGTAGTACCTATTTTAACCTGGAATTGAAGTCACTTTTCTGATGATTATAAAGTAGTGGTCATTCTGAGCACAAATGTGGATGGACCAACAATATGCAAGAAGGTAAGATGGAACTATATGTTATAGAGGTGGTAGAAAAGCGTATTATACTAGTAAAAATAATTTGAATATTAGTGCATTTGGCAGGCATATATTTTCAGGATTTGCTGATAGGGAGAGGATGCGGGAAAGGATAAGAAGGGGGTTTGATAAATATCATTTAGGTGAGCCTCCCTCCCCTCCCCCTCAGAAGGCCTTAAACTACACAGCATTTTTTCCTCTTTTCTTTTTTATATTCCTCAGTTAATATTCCTAAGAGTTTCTAACAGCCTTCTTAGGAATGATTTTCCAGATAACTGAGAATTTAAAAGTCACTAGATGCTCAGATTAAAAAGAAAAACATTAACCCTTTTTTGGGAGTAATATTTCAAAATGTCTCTGGCTTTTTAAAACATCTTCTCAGTAGCAAGAGTTATTGTTTCGGCTCATTCTGTAAAATTACCACCACTTGTTTATCAGAAAGAATGGACCTGTTTACCTGAACTAAAAGTACCCGGATTCATCTGCCTCTTGCATTTCATTTTCTATTTTTTTACAATAATTTTTCTTCCTCTTCTTTGTATTGTTAGTAATTGTCACCAACGTTTGCTCTTGGGCTGTTTCGTCTCACCCCTAAGTAGCTTCTGCCCTGATTTCTAATTTACTATTTCCAGTGTTCTGGGAGTGTGGAAGTCAGGTAGCCAAACTTATTTGAGTTAAATATATAAAATAAGGGTAAATTGGCTAAGAATAAAGGCTCTCTGATGAAAAAAAAAAAAAAAATTAAGCTTTAGCGTGAGCACTTTGTGCCGTCCCTGTTGGCTCCTCACATTCTGCCTCCTGGACTGACTTTCTCCAGTCCTTTGTTGCATTCTAGGTGTGTCGTTCTTTTGGGGGCGGGGGGGGGGGAATATTCTAATTGGGGAAATGATTGGGGAAAGAAAGGGAAAATCATTTGGTTGCTCATGAAGAACTGATAATTCTGCAATACCCCTTTTCTAATTAATGCCTGTTTTGTGAATCAGCTGAAATTGAAGGATGAGGTTCCCTCAGAAATATCTGGAGGATATCTTAAAGTGTTCACAAAGCCAGTTGGAAATGGTTGTGCATTGTGATTAGAAAGGGAAAGTATTAAATTATGACTAAATGATCTGCATAAAAAGTACTTGATGCTCTATGGGAATTTTTATATTGTGAGGCAGAAAGGGTTTTAAGACAAGCTGTATTATTCAAACTACACTATATCTGTGTTGTATGTTTGCAGTGTTTCATTGGGACCTACAGGATTTGTTCCTCTTTTTTCTTCCAGAGTGTCAGAGCTGTTGAGCTTAATTTTAAGCACTATAGACTGATCTTGTATTTAACAGCATTAAACTGTTCTTCTTATCTATATTTGCCTACTAACCTAGTGGAATAACAATGAAATTTCTTCTTCATCAGTCACATCTATCCCAAGGGAAATCTCTCCGTTCCATGTGACTTGAGTTCTTTGAGATGTTATTTAATATTCTTTTAATTTTCCTTATGTCCTTTTTAGAAGTCTTAGAAATGAGAAGTGGTAAATTAAAAATGAAAGCATTACTGGATGGAGCGGTTAGACTCTACTTCTAAGGAGTAAACAGAAAACTGTTATCAGGTGTGCTTAGCAGGATTAAGTAACTTCCTGCTGCCAGGAAAGTTCCTGTGTAAAAGGTTCTGTCTGTAGCAAAATAGCCAACAGTGTGGTTTCAGGTTGGGGAGGGGAGGGAGCCCTGTGACAGGTCTCCACCTTGTGTAACAAAGCAAGGAGTGGAACGGAAGGGAATTTAGTAACTTGTTCCTAGAGTAACAATGAGGAATTGGGATTCTGTCCAGCGTGGGGCTCCTTGCCCACTTCTTTCCCTCACATTCCACTTAGAGAACACTGGTTATCAACTCGTACCTGTGAACAAGCTTCTGGAGCTGAAAGGATTTGAAATAATTATAGTGATTTTCTCATGCCCTTTTCTTTTCCTCTTTCACGAGCATCCCCTCTCTCCCTCCCTTCAGTGCAAATATTTGTCACCTCTTCTAGAGTTGTAGCTGGTAGTGAGGCCCCTAGGAGGCATGGCTGGCTTTCTCACTACGTGCTTTAAGTTGAAGGTACTTAAGCCTCTGAAGACTACTTGATAAAAAAAAAAACCCTGCAAACTCACCCCCATCCTCCCTGCTCCCAAACCACCCAGCAACCAGCTGTGGAGAGAAACAGGTGGGGGAAGAAAGGGGAAGGGGAGACCTCATTCAACCTGTGACACACTGCTTTGAAAAAAATGATGTTCATATAGAAATGCCAGTGTACCTTTAGCTGAGGTTCTGGTGGCCTTTGCTGTAATAAATGACCTAATATTAGTTGCTATGAAGAGTATGATATTGATTTGTGCCATTAGTCTCTTGCTGATTTGCTGAAGAACAAAAATTTATAATGCTAATGGAAATAAAGTACTTTACAAAACACTGCACACGAATACCGGAACATGTCTTTGTAATAGAACAAGTGTCCAGTAAGCTTTTAAATATAAATTTTCTTGATTCTAGTACAGATTATTCTAGTTCAGAATCTCAGAGTCCTGTTCAACTTGCTTTTCCAGAACAAGAAGCTGAATTGATAATCTTGTGGTGTTTTAAATCTCAGACACTCAATATGCCCAGATGAATCCAATTTTGATTGGAAGTTAGACATTTATAATTTTATACCATATTTCTAATTTTATTATCTCTTCTATTAACTGGCTATGATATGTAATTATATTGTTTTAATATTTTAGTTCAAAGCCTTGTGATCTACATGTGACAGAATAGATCTTAGAGTTTGGAAGGAAAACAGTAATTTAAAGTTATTGCAAGAAAATGATGTGAACCTATTTTACCTGTAGTATTTTGATAATAACAGTTAATGGTAGATTTTGTTCTTGTGTTATTTATAAGTTCTAGGATTAAAGTGATCAAATTATACTAAAATATCTTTGCTTAATTCATTCTCCCTCTCCCTTTTTGTGGGAAGTATGGTATTTTACATTTAATTTTTATTTAGTAATATTGTCCCAATGATTTATTACATCTATTATCTATTTTATTAAGCAGATTTTGATACAAATAAGTGTTTTAAATGTGTTTTAATATTTATAAATGGTTTCAATGTGCATGACATTTTCAGACTTGGTTAATATTTTAGCACTTCTAGTACACAAACATAAGGAAAAAAAATTTGTTTTATTGGTTCGAGCACCCGAATTGACCCCAGCAAGATTGAGATTGATCTGGTTTCTTTCAGCCTGTTAAATGCCAATCCAGTCATCTGTAACAGTACTTAGTATTTTTGTAATTTTTCTGTACATATTTTCTGCATTTGTTCTATAAAACTTGGCCTATCACTTGAAAAGATTATCCTTGCTTCATTTAGAGATGAAAGAAAACCACCACAACCACCTATTTTATTGCTTGTCATTAAAAAAAATTGTTCCTACAGTTAATGTCGGTGCTGTAATTCCAGTTCTTTTTTGTAATCCTTATGAAAGGACTTTATATTTTACTAGGAAAAGATGAGACTTGCATTTAAAATGTGTACGTGGACTAAAGAACATTCAGCTTTGGGGAATGGAAATGGGAGAGGAGCAATACATGAATATTCCCACTGATTTTAAGACATATAATGAAATTACACCCCTCTAATACTTAAACATTATTAAGCAAGTTCGGTCATAGCTTATGGGTAAAAGACATATCATATTTTGATATACTCTTTTTGTCTGGCATGAAGTGAAGAAACCTTTTTTTTTTGCTCTTTGCTAGGGAGTGGCTTATTCAGGTCTGGTTTGGTTTCGCATTGCTGTTTTGCTTTTTCTTCCCCTAAAGCAAGGGCCAAACTTCAGAACAAATACTATCAAAGTCAGAGGAAATAAACTAGAAGTGAATCTCCTAATTCTCGGTGATGGGTCAAGGATTGGACATTTGTACTCTTAATCTAAAGTGTCATGGTGCTTTTTATAAAATAGTCACACAGGGTTTAAAGGGACCACATAATCTCGGATTTGACCTATTTTAAGGTGTGATCAGGAATCTGAGACCATCCCAGTCTTGTTCCATATACAAGTTAAATGGTACTGGGAGTCAGAAGCTTTTCCCATTACATTTCATCACTGCTTCAAGCTTATGGAGCAGAGATTCAAGCATAGTGATTATCCAAAGGCTGAGAGGGATGAGTTTAAAAGGCGATTTTACTTCCTCCTCAACCAAAGATCGGTATTCATTCATTTCATAGTTTCCCAATAATCAGAGAGAAAAATACTTTTTTTTTTTTTTCCTCCCAAAGGATTTTTCTAATGATGGATAAACAACTAGTTTACTGAACCAAATTCTTGGTTGGGAAGTCCAGTGGAAAGATGGGTATCAGAGGATCTGGCACCTTGTCCTGCTCCACCACGTATTAACTATAACCCCAGAGAGATCACTAAGCTGCAGTTCCTTTTAACAATTTCATAGTTTCTTTTTAGGTAAAAGGAGAGGAATGAACAAACCCAGGTTTTTCAGACATTTTAAGTAGCAAACTTATATGTGAAATTTTAACTTATATGTGAAATTTCATATAGTGAAATTTTCCCAGTATATGAAACAGATTTTAAAAATGTGGAAGAATTTCTTCAAGCAGTTTAAATCTTTTTTTGTTTGTTTGTTTCCTTTTGTTTAATGAAAAATATTTCTTGTGCATTGAAAACCCCATGCTGTTCTTTTGTCTTCTGGGGTTCGGTTTCGCACAACTGAAAATTTGTGAACTATCTGCTCCGTAAATGCATCTTGCTTTAACAAATGATCTCCTCCATGCCCACCCCAACACCTAGTGACACAAGGCAAAGTTGTAAACTTGCCCTTAGATGCAGCACTTCCTAAAATTCATTCTAATGCAGGACAACTTTCAGTTTCTGTATAACCCTTATGATCCTGTATGGCAGCCTACAAAATATATTCTTACCACTTCTCCAGCAAATGACTATGTTCGCACTGAAGCTTCATAGTAGCTTGTACCTAGCAGAGTGCTAGCACAGTATGTGCTTTAAAATATTGTTTGAAATAGTTGTTTCCTGGAAGCACAGAAATTATTTTGAATACACTACATAATGTTTGATACATACTTCATTATTTTGATTTAAAATGTGCTAACCTTTCAGATATGGATTGGCCAACTGTCTGGTTTTAGAACTTATTTGTTCTTATATAACTATAATTATATAATGTGAGTATAGATTTATATATATTCAGTCATCTTTTAATATCCATGATCCACTTGAGAAAATTCTATACTAATCACTTTTTGCCCATGTGACTTAATAAATTATCATCAGATGAGGTTCAGTCTGTTAATTTAGATATCCTTGCCCCTCCCCAAGGCATACTAAGTGCAGTAATGCTTCTGTGATATGTCCTATATAGAATCAGTAAATTGATTTGTATTCCTTCTTAAGAAGTAGTTATTTGAGTTTTGAATTTTTTTTTTTTTTTTTGCACTAAATATTTAAAGACTCATTTGGCAAGAGATTTTGTCTTAGATTATTTTTTGGTGGAGTAATTCTTACGTAATTCTGCACATAGTTTCTCTTTCTGTCATTGGCTGCAGTTGACCTGTGGCCTTGTGGTATGCATGGGATGGGCATGATGCAAAACATATTCGTTCTTGAAGTTGACCATTTAGACACATGAGCAGGCTAGCATAGATGAGTTACTTTTTCTTTTTCTTTTGGCCGAAGCATATTTAAATGCTTCTTTAAAAAGCAGGCTTACCTCTTTCCTTTCTATCAATTACGTGCTGAATAATCTCAGTAATGATTGTTAGAGAGGTAGAGGTTTGGAATTGTATTAACCTTTACTACTAATCACTAAGTCTTTTTTTTTTTTTCTTATTTCTCTTGAAATCTGCATAGAGATGGTAGGATGTTTTGTGAAATGATCCATTTGAATGTCAAGTATAACTTTATAGACTAGTTTGAGTAAAAGATATAAGTATTTTCCTATTCAGTTTTTAAAACTTTTTATTTTAGAATATTTCAAACATATGTAAAAGTAATGTAATGAATCTTCATGTACATATTGCCCAGCTTGAACAGTTACTAACTCTTGGGCAGTCTTATTTTATGCATACCCCTTTAAACACATCTCCCCTGTTATTTTGAAGCAATTCTTAGATACAATATCACTTTATCCATAAATATCTCAGTTGGTATTTTAAAAGATAAGGACTCTTTTTAAATAGGAAAATAACTATAATACCATTAGAATGCCAAAAACCCCTAATTTCTTAGTATTATTTAATAATTCTGTTAGTGTTTATATTTCCCCAGTAGTCTCATAATAGGTTTTTTTTTTTTTAAGTTTGTTTAATCAATTTGGGATTCAAATAAAAATCCATTTTTTTTGCAGTTGGTTTATACATCTTTTACGTTTCTTTTAATCTGTAGGATTCCTATCAATCAATCTATCATCTACTTGTCTCTAGCCTCCTCTCCCCTCTCCTTTTCCTTTTTTTGTGATTTGTAAAATAAATTAGGAAGTTTGTACTGTGGTAATTCGTGCAGTATGGTAGATATTTTTACATTTTCTTTAATTTTATTAGATTAAAATGTGCTAATGAGTGGTCTAGAAGGAAATGCATGGAAAGGAAAGAAATTAAAAAGAAAGATAAAAAAATTAAGATCATCTCCAAATTTTCTACTGTAGTTCTTAAAGTAGTTTGAAGTGTTTTCTGTGTGTGTACGTGTGTGTGTGTGTGTGTGTGTGTGTGTGCGTGTGTTTTAATTACAGAAATAAGGAAGAAATGAAACTAACTGCAATCCTAAGGATTGAAGACTTCCTTTTGCTTGAATCTTAATAATTGTATCTTATATGCAGAATAAAAAAAATTCTCCCTCTAATAGTTTATTAGAAATAAATGGAAAATTTAAGGATTCATTTTCTGACTGGTGATTAATTAGTCCCACATAGTTTGAAAAATATAATTGTCGTAAGACAGATATAAATAGTATACATAGGAAAAGGAGAAGAAGCTATTAATTCTTTTTTGAAGACTAAATTTTATTAACATATTCCAATCTCAAATTTCTTGACCATTTGGTGATCATTCTCAGAGTAGTATATCTCTTCATTATAGATTTTCTCCATTCCCAAAGAAACAATCTCATTTTGTAGATTCATCAGAATAAGCTTTTATCAATCTGTCTAAAAATATACCAGCTGGAATGTAAAGCAATGTTGTTATTTGACCAAATTGCATTGTGCAAATACTCAGAGCATGACATTGTTGTAGGTGTTGGATATTTTGTGTTAATTTAATTCAGTGGTCTCCATCTCCATGTGGATGTTTATAGCCACTTCAAACTTATCATCTTTATCTATAAATTTTTTTATTACTTTTTGATACTGCCATCACTTTGATTATATATATGTCCAATGGAAATATACACTAATTTTAGAAATGTTTCTATAGTCTATTATATGTAATGATTGAAGATTTATTAAGGATCAAAGATGATACTATTTCCTTGGTTAAAAGTATTGTATTTTTAAAGAATGTAATGATTTTATTTTAGTGTTACAGTAGGAAATTTAATCTTAATTAGATAATAGTCACTATCTGGAGAAAAGATCTTAATCAACCTTGGGACAGCACATTTCTATCAATAATATTGGTTATAGGTGGGAGAAGGGTGAATAGATACTGATATGATCCTTTTGTATAAAACATATCCTACTTCACCTGACTTGAAGATTTTGACTTGGAGCTTTGAGAATCATTAGAACAGTGCTTCTTAGCATAGTGATTCTGCACACTCCCCATCCCCACACTTGGTAGCACTCAGAGACATCTTTGTTTGTCACAGCTGGGGGAGGGTATAATCCTGCCAGCTAGAGAGGCTGGAGGCCAATGATGCTGCTAGATATGACTGCCCTGATCCCCCAAAATTGTTCAATATAAAGCCTTAGTAGTGATGAGGTTAAGAAACCCTGGGCTAGAGCAATTAAAAATGAGAAATTTCTTGCCTTGTCTTCAGTTACACTTGTAAGGGATAGTGTGCATATGCTTATGTGATTGAGGATGATACAGCAGATATAGATAGTATTTTCCAGTGGTATTTATATAAAATTAAATTACCTAGTTTATTTGCATTTAGTGTTTCCTGTTTCTTTTAATAATATTCATTATGTAACTTGTATGATAGGAATTTTGAATTGTAATAAGAATATGTAAAATAGATATACATGGCCATATGCTAAAACTTCATTTATGAACGCTCTGCATATTTGCTTTCATAAATAACAAAAGATTAAAAATAACTTTTAGTAAATGTCCTCATCAATCTATATTATCATATATAGAAAGATCTTCAATCTTTCCTCTCTCCTTTCCCTCTCTATTCAGCAGCTATTTATTAAGTGCTAAACACAGCTCTAGACGCCAGGGGATATAATGATTCATAAGATAGTCATGGTCCCTGTCTTCATGGAGCTTATTTTCTGTTAGGAAGACAGGTAATAAAACAGTGTGATAAGAGCTATATTATAGAGACCATACAGACTTATGGGAGTGTCAGCAGAGACAAGGGCAATGACATGTAAACATGGAAAATAACCATTACATTTGGAAATTCCAGGGGCTTAATGTAAAATAAATATATTCAGAGGGCAATACTAATAAAACTTTTTTAAGTTTGAAACAGTTTTAACTACATAAATCTATTTTAATTTTATCTAAGTTTAGAATTTCTATTTTTGCAATATAATAGGAAGGATAAGTGTAACAGGATGACAATATTTTAATTAAATATTGAGATCGCATATTTTTATTCTTTATGTATTCTGCTTTTTTATTCGTCAGGATTGTGACATTTAATACTCATTACAAATACGCAATTAAAAAATTATTGTAGTACTGCTGGAAATATTTTAGGTGCTGTGGAGGTCATAAAAGAGCTGGAAACATTAAGATAAAATATAGTTGTGCATATATATCATGTAACATTTAATGAAGCACTTATAACATGTAAAGCACTTCTTAGAAGAGTGCCTGGTACATACCAAGCATTATATATTTTTATATATTGGCCTCTATTATTTTCATCATCATTATCATAAGTAAAAAGTATTTGAAAAGAATGTGTAAGACAGCCTGATAAAATATGGACGTATACCTATTTATGCTAAAAGAATTAAACACATTTTTAAGGTGTGCTATGAAACATTCCAAAGGAACTGTTGAGTGGAGTGGTTGCAATATCAGATATCATGGATTCTCATGACATCAAGTGAATGGGAGTCTTTCATTTAACCTCTTTAAAGCATAGTTCTTTATTGTTGGCATTCTCTAAGAGTAGTTGATCTACTTTTGTTCATCTTCTCAAGTTTAATGAGTTAAGTGATTCTGTACTTCCTTTCTTGGTACTTTGTCACCTCTCAGCCAGACTTTGCCACCAGACTGGGGGAGAAAATTTGAATTCTAATCTAAGAGTGGCTGCCTAATTTAAAAACATTTTAAGTTTTATTTTTATTTGTGGGATTGGGTTAAAAAATGGAAGTTTATATTCTTTACACACTGTAGTATCTCTGCTATCTTAGTATTCATCCAATTCATTTTTCATTCTTTTTACAATTTTGATTGCAAGTTAATTCTTTAAAAGCTCTGCCAGAGGCATGATTGGTTGCTCCCTTAGTTAATTCAACTTTCCATCCTCCTCTAAATCACCAGTTAGATATAAATAGTCTTTAAAATAAATTGTGAGATTTAATCAGTGTAATGTGGAATAATGATATGCTTCTATAGATGCATTATGCTCATTACAGTATATGAATGGTTTTATATCTTCAGCAGTTTGATGCCATTTTGTCATGTTTCCAGGCTGAAGTAAATATATTTCATGTACCTGATTACTTAGTTTTCTTTGAGTTTTACCATGTTATTTCTATCTTTATAGTCCATGTATGAACATTTATTTATATTTGAGACATAATTTATAGTTCCTTATGATAATGAAGCTATACAATCTTCATAAAAATAGATAGATAGATGTAAGTACTTCATTGAGATATTCTTGGGGCTAAGGTCCAAGACCCTATTTTTGGTCCCAAATGACCCAGCACCAAGCACTTAGCAGGTACCTAACTGAGATGTAGACCTTTTATAATGCTGAGTTGTTGCTCAGATCATTTCAGCATTGGCCATAGGGAGCTCTTTAAAATTGGCCCCAGTGTTATTTTGCTATGATTCCATCTTTTTTTTAAGCACTTTCCCATCATCTTGTATTTTCCCTGCCCCAGCCCTAGAATCAGCCACTTTTCCAAGGTGTCCTGGTTCCCTCCAGTGGAGGTATTAGAAACTAAGATCTGGACTCTAGGTGTGCTTATTTTACTGGGACGTCATTGCTTCTTGGCCCTCTCACTGGACAGAATTGTTAAATATATTTATGCATACCCATGTATACCCACATATCTACAATTATTTCTGTAGCTGTCCATCTCTTCATGTATGTTAAAATAGACACGAATTCATGCTATTTCCAATTTTAATCCACCACCACAGGATACAGTCTAGTCTTCCCCTTTTGCTTATTTGTATTTTCTTTCTCTGAGTATGAGAAATCTCTCGTCATCTGTAATAGATTTACTTGTTTTTTCAACTCTAGTAGACACATAAAGTGTCTACTAGAGTTGAAAAAATTTAGAATTGCTAAATTTAGAATTGCTAAAATTTAGAATTGCTAAAATTTAGAATTGCTAAATCAGTTTACCAACTGGAATACAGTATTCGTATGCAGTCCTTTTTGTCTTTAGCTTTATAGTAAGCAGTGTTTTGTTGTTTTTCCAGTTCCTTGGGTAAACTCCTTTTTTTATGTGCCCTTCAGTGAAGTTAGGTCATACATTTATAACATTCATTTGTCATGGTCTGCAGTTCATCCTGGATTCCCCACCATTCTCATTAATTCATTTTTAAAATTTTCATGCAGTGGAGTTTACTCTTGGGTATGTAGGGTATATAGGTCTTGGAGTTTTGGCAAATGAATAGAGTCAGGTATCTGCCATCACAGTGCCATACAGGACATTTCCAACACCTTGGAAATATCCTTTTGTAGCCTCTTTGTAATCAATCCCACCTCCACCCCGTCAACCACTGATCTGTTCTCCATCCTTATAATTTTGCGTTTTTCAAAATTTTATATAAATGGGATCATACAGCATGTAGCCTTTTGGGTTTAGTTTCTTTCACTTGGGAAAATATATTTAAGATTCATCCATATCATTGTACGAATCAATAGTTCATTCTTTTTATTGCTAAATAGCATTCCATTATATGGCTGTGCCAAGGTTGGTTTATGCATTCATCTGTTTAAGGACATCTGGATTGTTTTCAGGTTTTCATGGTTATGAATAAGCTACAGTAAATATTCATGTTTAGGATTTTGCATGAATATAAGATTTTAATTCATTTGAGCAAATACCCAGGATTGGAATTTTTAGGTTATATGGTAAGCATGAGTATAATTATTTAAAAAAAAACAAAACTGCCAGATGGTTTTCCCTTTCTACTAGCAATGAATGTCTGCTTAGGTGTTTTGCCAAGCTTTTTTAATAAAGTCCAGTTTATCAGTTTTTATCTTTCTTGACTCATGCTTTTGGTGTTGTATCTAAAAACTCATTGGTAAAACCCATGGTTATGCAGATTTTCACCTGTGTTTCTTCCGGAAGTGTTGTAGCTTTATGTTTATCTTATGACTTGGCTTTTCCATTCATCTACAAGTAACATTCTTGCTTGTTCATCCTTTTTCACTTATAACATATCTTCCATGTCATTAACATTACTATCTATATTTAATGCATCTTATGAGTTTTGCCTATAGAATCACAAGCTACGTGTTTATTTACTATGTATATTTAACACTTCTTGTGAGTTTCATCAACTCAAATGTTTTTCTGATCTGTAGAAGAACTTAATATTCTCAAATAATGAAGTCAAAGCACATTACAATGTTTAAGTTATTGTGAAGAAATTGTTGGAATATCACAAATGCCTTAGAGTGTGATCTTATAGCATATTGCTGCCAATTAAATGCATCATCTACTAGGATGATAGTAAAACAAGATGGCTGTGTCTTACTTTTCAAGTTAATTATTCACTGCGTGTTAAGAGATTGCAAGGTTGAAAGCTTTCCTACTTCTGTGTGTTTATGTGCATGTGCTGTGTGTGTGAAGGTATTTAAAAATAACATAATTAGCAGTAATAGAAGTCATCATAGGATAGATTGATTCTTTGAAATGTAAATATTTGAGTGTCTTTGCCTTCAAGTGTCTTATCTTTCCAGATAAGATGTCTGGAAATGTCACTCTAAAAGGAGGGAAGCAGTGCTTAATAAAAGATTTTTTAAAAGACAAATAAATAGGTTTGTCAAATAGGATAAAAGTTGAATTTGAATTCAGAGGGACATAAAGTACTTCTGGAGAAAAACTAATAAATAAGCTAAAATTAGTAATATCAGAAGCAATGATAATATTAATGATACTAATAATGTTGTTTATTGAGCACTTACTACATCCCAGGTGCTGTGCTAAATATACCCCTTATATCCATCAGTGAGTTTAAGAGATAATATATCACTGTCTTTTATCTTGTATTCTCTGGATCGTATACAAGGATACAAGGCAGTTTGGCTGGATTGCCAGAAGTTATTGCTTTTCATTGGTTGCCTCTCTGGGACTGTCTGCTAGTATAGATCAAACTCTGCCTTCATAATTGTCTTCAAACAACTGCTTCCGGCTCTGTATAAACTGAATTCCCAGACTATTCCAATGATGAGAAAGGGAAGTTATAGGGTTATTCTTACTTATCCTAAAATCTCATGTTATTAAAGTTCTTGTTTACTGTCATTGCATGGCCACCAACCCTAGCAGTCTTGTGGTTTTATTTACCAGTTGTTGACCTGTTCTATCCATCTGCCATACCGGAGCCTTAAAGAATAATAACATTCTTTCCTGTTTCATATTTTCTGTTAGCACCCTGTTTCTCATTGTCTTTTGGGCACTGACCTTAAATATCCTTTTAGCCTCGATTTCGCCTTTCCTCACACTTCTTATGCTTCTGCTACTCAGTCCTGTAGATACATGAGGGTCCTTTAGCATATGTCCTGTCTTCCTAGAATTTTCTTCATTTGGTGTCATTCTGTGGTAAATTTTTTCATATGTACTTGAAGACCCTACTCAACTATTTTCTTCCCGTGAGGTGGTTTTTGTCATGTGTTCTCTTCTTCACCCCATCTCAAGCAGAATTAAATGACTTTTCTTCAGATGAACAGTATAATTGCACTTATGTACTTATGTCTATATTTTTCACATGGCTCTAAGTTTCTACAGTATCAAGTCCTTTGTTTTATCTCCTTCATTTGCATCCCTTTGCCTAGCATAATCATTGAAAAAAAAAGTTGATGCATGAATCTTCACCCTGTCCTTCCCCATGTTCAGACTCACCTTCATCTGTACGTTTTATATGAAAACAACTTTGATTTTCTCCCCATTTGTACTTTCTTTATTTTTGAAAAATCAAGATCACTGGTTCTCAAACTTTTTTTAAAAGTGGAATCCTTTCTTCAAATGAAAACCTCTATACAATGTGTATGTGTATGCACCTGCACGTACGCGCGCGCGCGCACACACACACACACACACACACACACGCAAACCTGGGGAGATTGGAGGTCTCCCTTGTCCTTCTGGCACTTCTAGGGAACCCGTAAGGCTCCAAGTAGTACAGTTTCAAAATCATTGGCCTTTGTACTACCTCTGTTTTTGAGTCCTTCCAAATCATTCTTCACAGAGAGTTCTTTCTAAAACACAAATCAAATGATTTCTCGTGCTTACATTTTGTTAATGAGTGCCCATGGCCTCATCTCACATGTGAGCTTCTTGGGAGCTAAAGCTCTCTGTCTTTTTCACCTTTGTGTCTCTAATACCCGACACGGGCTTGGTACACAGTAGCCTGGGTGCTTCATGAGTTTTTAAGGTAATGAAAGAACTTTGCATGGTTACCCGTCTTCATCATTCTAATGGCTTTGCTTTATTCATATGGGCAGCACCAGCCTCTCTCTTACTTGGATCTCTCCCATCTTTCAGACCCAGCCCAAATCTTAACCTCCTCATTTTGAAGCTATCCTTAGTTTCAGCAGCCTTCATCAGTTTCCCGTTTTTTTATTTTTTCTAAAGTTACTTATTATTATAAAAAACAACATTTAGTGTACTGTATTTATTTATGTACTGCATCACTTTTGTTATTACTTGGTGTTGTAATCACTGCCTGGGTAATCTTGACAAAAAAATGAAACCCCAAAAAGGGTTTCAAAGGTACTTTCTTACCGAGGAGAATATACTTTGCTCAGTTCTGAGACATATAATTCTGCTTATAATTTGGGTTTCTAAATCAGCCAGAGGTTGTAATTTTAAGTCCATGCTTTGGTACAGTTGTGTGTCAAGACAGATTTGCCTTTGTTTCTCAACACATTGTAGGTAGAACAATAAATCTTTGTTTTATTGTGTCTTCTGAAGCCAAAATTGGTGTTGAGTCAGCTCATAGACTACAAATCAAAAAGAAATCTTTGAAAAAGTACATGCAATGAATTAAAAGTGTTAGGTGAGATTTTTACCATGGATCATTTTCCGGTTCTTGTTGGGAAAGAGGAATAATAAAGCTTTATACTTTTACAATTAATATTCTGTTGATATAGTACACTTCCTATCTTCTGTTCCTTGTACATTTTTCAGTAAATACATTTCTTTTGTTGTTTTCAGAATTGTTTATAATTACATTTTATGTGAGAGCAGTTTTCTTAAAAAAGTCAAAATGCTATTTAGGAAAAACGTATTTCATTTCTTTAAAAATAACTATCAAAACACATTTCCAAATGATTATTATTTTCTTATTCAGGCTTGAAGACATTTTGCTTATTTTTAACTGTATTTTTCATTTCTGTAATTGATTTATGGCCTTTAATACACCAACTGGTTTTTGTTAAATTGAAATGATCTCTATTTGGAATAAGGGATAAATACTCTTAATATTCCTTACAAGAAGACTTTTCTCTGAGACATCTGTACAGTTATATTTTATATTTTTGATCCTATTGCCGAAGGAAAAGTGGCTACTGTGTCTTTAATGGAAAGCAAAAGGTTATCTTTCTCTGGCCTTTGTGTGTATGTGCTGATGTGGATATAGGCAGCCAGACAGGCAATGTGTGCAGAGAGACTAAGGAACCGGCTGTGGATCGATAGAAGTGGTGTGAAGTGAATTAATGCGAGGCAGGCCGTCTGTCTGTCATAGGATTGCGGAGAATGTGGGGCAATGTGGTCAGTCACTGCAGAGATCTGCTTCCAATAACGTAAAGCCTTCTGCCTGAAAACAAACTCTAGATACGCACGTTCTGCCTTCCTTATTGTTAAATTTTTCTTTATTCAAAGTAAATGTTCCTATCAGATTATTGCTTCTAGTTTATTTTAATTGGACGATTGGAAAACCACAGTTGTGAGAAACTGATAAAATAAAACATACCTGCTATTTTAGGTTCGTTTTTAATCTCAGGGAAAATCTATATTACTATGAGAATGAGAAACATAATTTTTGTTAATATTTATAAATATTATGGTATATGTTTTTCTTTCAGCATCTTAACAATATTGTTTACTGCTTCTATCTAATCTTCAATGACATAATAAAATTATAATGAACTCAAATGATTTTATATTCCAGTTTCGGTTAAAGTGCTAAATTTTAAATGTTACTCTATTAAAATTTAGTATTTAATCTCTGATTATTAAGTTAATCACATGACACTGAAGTCTCTGAGTTCATATTATCCTACTCAGATATTAGCCAGCAGTAGAAAAATGATTATAATGGTAATTTACAAACTTTTGAAAGATAAATTTTAGAATAATGTACCTGATTTTACTGATGGCGAGATGCAAGTGCAGTTTTATTACACTAATTTTGAAAACTGCATTTCTATATTTACATTTAAAAAAAGTTTTTCTAAAGCAATTAAAATTATTGCATGCAAACTGGAAATTTGTTTGTGTGTGTGTGCACACCATGAATAGTGATCTGAGTATTTGGAAATCTAGATGGCATGAAGGTCTCAAAATAGTCTTCCCTGTCCTCCATTTCTTTCTTCTGCCACTAGCCACAGACCCCCCATACACTCAGGTTCCTTTCTCTGCCATGTCCAGAGTTAACTCATACCCAATTTCTGCTTCATTCCATTTTCCCTTTATTTTCTTCCTGATTCACAATATAGAACCCATTTATAGACACACCTATTGTATGGCATAATGTACATTCATTTTTTTTATTTTGTGAAACCTGTATTTGGAAACTAACTTTTTTTAAGTATCTCACTTCTTTCCATTAATTTTTCGTGTATTTTTATTGTATCCCTTTACTTTATCTCTTTATCATCTCTTTATTGTACCTTTTTATTGTATATCTTTCCCCAAAGCACACTTATTGTTTTCTAATATATTTAATAACATAATTTGTGTCATGGGATTGAAGGTATTCAGTTCTATTCAAAATGTGTTTATTGAACTTTTATGAGATGTTCATTACTGCCAGATATTATGGCGATACTCAGAAAGTAAATAAGGCTTTGATTTTATAGCACAGTTTGACAAGTAAGTTTCCTTATATCAAATATGTAAGAGAAAAGCAAAGTAACACCATATAAAGAATTGATATTTATAATCTTGACTATCAATGTGCAAGAAACTGAAGGTTCCATGTATTTTCTATGTGGACTCTTCATATTTCTCAGGAATATTGTATTATCTTATTGATAGTGGATAGTGATGAAGTGATTTTTATGTTTCAGATAATTTAGTTTTTTATACTAGGAAGAAAATAAA
>NW_011888843.1:5469346-5507814 GCF_000151845.1 Pteropus vampyrus | reverse complement strand
TACTGTGTCTTTAATGGAAAGCAAAAGGTTATCTTTCTCTGGCCTTTGTGTGTATGTGCTGATGTGGATATAGGCAGCCAGACAGGCAATGTGTGCAGAGAGACTAAGGAACCGGCTGTGGATCGATAGAAGTGGTGTGAAGTGAATTAATGCGAGGCAGGCCGTCTGTCTGTCATAGGATTGCGGAGAATGTGGGGCAATGTGGTCAGTCACTGCAGAGATCTGCTTCCAATAACGTAAAGCCTTCTGCCTGAAAACAAACTCTAGATACGCACGTTCTGCCTTCCTTATTGTTAAATTTTTCTTTATTCAAAGTAAATGTTCCTATCAGATTATTGCTTCTAGTTTATTTTAATTGGACGATTGGAAAACCACAGTTGTGAGAAACTGATAAAATAAAACATACCTGCTATTTTAGGTTCGTTTTTAATCTCAGGGAAAATCTATATTACTATGAGAATGAGAAACATAATTTTTGTTAATATTTATAAATATTATGGTATATGTTTTTCTTTCAGCATCTTAACAATATTGTTTACTGCTTCTATCTAATCTTCAATGACATAATAAAATTATAATGAACTCAAATGATTTTATATTCCAGTTTCGGTTAAAGTGCTAAATTTTAAATGTTACTCTATTAAAATTTAGTATTTAATCTCTGATTATTAAGTTAATCACATGACACTGAAGTCTCTGAGTTCATATTATCCTACTCAGATATTAGCCAGCAGTAGAAAAATGATTATAATGGTAATTTACAAACTTTTGAAAGATAAATTTTAGAATAATGTACCTGATTTTACTGATGGCGAGATGCAAGTGCAGTTTTATTACACTAATTTTGAAAACTGCATTTCTATATTTACATTTAAAAAAAGTTTTTCTAAAGCAATTAAAATTATTGCATGCAAACTGGAAATTTGTTTGTGTGTGTGTGCACACCATGAATAGTGATCTGAGTATTTGGAAATCTAGATGGCATGAAGGTCTCAAAATAGTCTTCCCTGTCCTCCATTTCTTTCTTCTGCCACTAGCCACAGACCCCCCATACACTCAGGTTCCTTTCTCTGCCATGTCCAGAGTTAACTCATACCCAATTTCTGCTTCATTCCATTTTCCCTTTATTTTCTTCCTGATTCACAATATAGAACCCATTTATAGACACACCTATTGTATGGCATAATGTACATTCATTTTTTTTATTTTGTGAAACCTGTATTTGGAAACTAACTTTTTTTAAGTATCTCACTTCTTTCCATTAATTTTTCGTGTATTTTTATTGTATCCCTTTACTTTATCTCTTTATCATCTCTTTATTGTACCTTTTTATTGTATATCTTTCCCCAAAGCACACTTATTGTTTTCTAATATATTTAATAACATAATTTGTGTCATGGGATTGAAGGTATTCAGTTCTATTCAAAATGTGTTTATTGAACTTTTATGAGATGTTCATTACTGCCAGATATTATGGCGATACTCAGAAAGTAAATAAGGCTTTGATTTTATAGCACAGTTTGACAAGTAAGTTTCCTTATATCAAATATGTAAGAGAAAAGCAAAGTAACACCATATAAAGAATTGATATTTATAATCTTGACTATCAATGTGCAAGAAACTGAAGGTTCCATGTATTTTCTATGTGGACTCTTCATATTTCTCAGGAATATTGTATTATCTTATTGATAGTGGATAGTGATGAAGTGATTTTTATGTTTCAGATAATTTAGTTTTTTATACTAGGAAGAAAATAAAACAATTTTTCTAGTCTTTGTGTTTCATTGAAATAGCATTGTATTCTGGCATAATCCTCAAAATCCTCAATTTTCTTTAGGACAGTGATATGTAGTACCTTTGATTGTATCTTTTTTTTAAGTTGGGTTTATTGAGGCATAATTTATACAGTAAAATTGACTCTTTTTAGTGTACAATTTTATGAGTTTTAAACAAATGCGAATGGTAATATTTCCACTCCCACAATCAAGATACAGCTTACTTTCATGATTCTAAAATATTTGTGATACATTTTACATTTATTCACTAGTTGATGGACATTCAGATTGTTTAAACACTCTGGCTTTTATGAACAATGCTGCTGTGAACACTCATGTACAAGTCTTTGTGTGGACACAGGTTTTTATTCCCTGGGAGTGGGTAGCTGAGTCATGGGATAACTCTGTGGTTAACCTTTAGAGGAACTGCCAGACTGTTTGCTGTTGAGTTTTGAGAGTACCTTATATAGTCTAGGTACTAGTCTCTTGTTGGATATGTAATTTGTGAATCTTCTCCCAGTTTGTAGTTTGTCTTTTTATCCTCTTAATAGGGCCTTTTTTAGAATAAAAGTTTTTAATTTTGATGAAGTCCAGTTTACCAATTTTTTTCCTTTTATGGATTGTGCTTTTGGTATCAAGTCTAGCTTTAGATCTCAAAGATTTTCTTCTTTTATTTCTCTAAAACTTTATATTTCTTTGTTCTACATTTAAGTCCATGATTCATTTTTAGTTAATTTTTATATTAGGAGTGAGCCTTAGGTCAGAGTTTGTATTTTTATCTATGAACATCCAGTGGCAGCAGCCCATTTGTTGAAGAGACTGTGTTTCCTCCATTGTACTGCTTTTACACCTGTCAAATACCAGTTGGGCCTATTTGTGTGCATCTACTAACCAAAAGCCACATGTTTTAATAACTTTATATGATAAGTTTTGAAATGGGGCAGACTCATTTTTCCTACCTTATTTTTTTCTTTAAAATTCTATTAGCTATTCTAATTTCTTTGTCTATACATATAATTGTAGAATAATTTCATCTCTATCTAAAAAATTTGTGCTGGGGTTTTGATAGGAATTACATTAAACCTGTATATCAGTCTGTGGAGTATAGATATCTTTACTATGTTGATTCTTCTAACCCATTAACATGATATGGCTCTCTGTTTCATATATTTAGATCTTCTTTGATTTCTTTCATCCATGTTTTGTAGGTTTCAGCATACAAGTCCTGTATATGTTTTTTTTTTAAGATTTGCATCTAAATATTTCAGTTTTTGAACCATTATTATTAGTATTTTTTTTTAAATTAAGGTGTTCACATGGCTAGCATATAGAAATTTGCATCTAAATATTTCAGTTTTTGAACCATTATTATTAGCATTTTTTTTAAAATTAAGGTGTTCACATGGCTAGCATATAGAAATATGACTGATTTTTTAAAATATTTTTTTCTTGTATTCTGAGGCCTTGCTGTACTCATTAGTTCAATTTTCTTGTTTTTAGATTCCTTTGTATATTCTATGTAGATGATCATTTTATCCTTAAATAGGGTCAGTTTACCTCATCTTTTCCAAATGTTATATGTTTCCTTTTCTTGCTTTATTGCACTGGCTAGAACTTCCAACACTATGTTAAATAAAAGGGGCCAAGAACAAAAAAAAAAAACGAACAAATAAGACAAAAACATACTCATAGATACACAGAACATTTTGGTGGTTTGCCAGATGCGAGTTGGGTTGAGGGGATGGGTGAAAATGGGGCAGGAGTGAAGAAGTACAAATTGGTGGTTAAAAAGTAGTCATGAGGATGTAAAGTACAGCATAAGGAATATAGTCAATAATATTATAATAACTATGTATGGTGTCAGATGAGTACTAGATTTATCAGGGCGATCATTTTATAAGTTAATATTAAAAATAAATAAGTGTGGCTAGTGTGGACATCTTTACTTTATTCCTGACCACAAGAGGAAAGTAGTCAGTCTTTCACTATTAAGTATAATGTTAGCTATAGATTTTTAGTAAATGCTCTTCATTATTAAGTTGAGGAACTCCTTTATTCTTATTTTTCTGAGTTTTTTAATTGTGACGTTGAATTTTATCAAATGCTTCAAATGATCATATGATTTTTTTTTTTTTTAGCTTAAGATTTTGGATTATGTTGATTGATTTTTGAATATATAATCAGACGTGCATTCTTGGAAAAAACCTAACTTATGGTGTATAATTCTTTTTATATGTTACTGAATTTTATTTGCTTATATTATGGTGAGGATTTTTGAGACTATATTTATTAGAGATATTGATTTGTAGTTTTCTTTTAGTCTTTGTATTTTCATTTTTTCTGTCAAGAGAAAAAGGATTTTATACCCATTACTTTGAAAGCAGCAATCAAAGATTCAATTTCAGAATAGCTACGTGGTCTTTCATCCTTGGCTACTTTGAGGTATACATGTTTGTTCCTTAAGCTCTGTCCCAAAGTACTGAACTCTCTCAATTGAACTGTTACCTCATATAGCCCAAGAACTCCATGGAAGGCTTGACAATATTTATATTGAGTATTATATTATTTCATGATTTGTCATGGTTATGCTGTAGTGTTCTGTCATACCTCCTATCCTGGAACTCTGCCCCTGGAAGGACTTGGTGATCAAAGGATATTGGGGTTTGAAATCAAAAGACCTACATGGCAGTTCTGGTTCTCGAATTTAGTACCTGTGCTATTTTGAGCAATTACTTAACCTCTCTGATTAAAAGAGATCAATTTAAGTGGATTTGTAAACTGGTTGCTACATAAATGCCAGCTTTATTTTCATGGAACCTTTTAATTTTACAGGAAAGAAAAATACTACTGATAAGTGTTACTATCTAAACTATTTCTTGATATCTTTTCCCTGTTTCTCTGATCATTTTCAAAATTATCAAGGGTTAAGCAAGGAACAATATTGAGAGACTTCAGAGATTTATATTTTGATTTAATAATGATCTTTGATTTTATATTTAAGCAATAAATATTTAGGAATGTGGCCTTTACTTTCTTATATCCTCTTTGTGATTATTTTACTTAAGCAATTAATACTACATTTCTAGTAATCCCTCTCTATTATTTTAATATTTTATCTTGAAAATCCGACAACAAAATGTTACTGCAAAGGGATGGCATTGTCATTTTGCATTCAGCAGGGGCCATTGATATAGCACTGTTCACTTTTTTGTAGTAGCAATTCTGAACATAGTGGTAGTACAACATGGTATATTCTCTTCCCCAAACTTAAAGTGTTAGGCCGTGGAGCTGTCTCCTGATAGATCGAGTTCTGGATCTCTCATGGTGGTTAATGACTAAGATTCTTCCTATCTTGGTGCCTTTCATAAACCAGAGGCAGCAAGGTGGAATTTCACAGAGAAGTGTTTAAATTAATACACGTTGGAAAAAAAGAAATCCTTGAGTATTTGTAGCTTTTGGTTTTTAAATTTTGATGGATACTATACATGCAGTTATTGAAGTACTTATTAAGAAGATTTGATTAGAAGATTCACCTCCTAAAGTAACTTCCAACAGTGAGATTTTTATATGCCATGATCAAGCAGTATCTGTTGATAACCATAAGAAAAATATTGAGTCACCCTACTCTTCATTGCCTATTTAGAAATAATGTGGTAGATATAAACTGACAACAAAATAAATCATCAGGGATGAGAAGACCGTGAGTCAGGAAAAGATATTTGTATGAACTACTAAGTTCTCAGGTGATTTTACAGAATGGAAGCTTTCGGAACCCTGAGCTAGTTCACCTGTCTGCTTCAGTTAGGTTCTTTCAGTGTGATAATTATCTGAGGTAATATCTAATTTCTTCATAGATGGACATGTTATACTCTTTCTGCAATGCATGTCAGGTCTTTTACATTGACCCAGGGCACAAATCCCTCTTTTGTCACCATCCTTCTTCCCAGCTCCAAATTATAAGCAAACTAATATCAAAGAGAGTAAATTTTAAATTAGTCCTTCACGTCTAGGTTTTTTTCTTTTTTGAGCATAATTATGTCTAAATCAGCTAAAATAACTGTAGCAAAATTGTTGAAAGGAATCAAGTAAAAACATTTTTACTTCAAGTAAAAATATTATTTAATCATATTTCTGTTTTCCCCAGATCTTAGTGAAAAAAGTCAATTTTGTTTGCACCCATGTATGTATATGTACATCTAAAGAAACAGAACACACATGAATGTTTGATTCATTACTTTGTGTCTCTTTCTAAATTTGGTGAATATGTTATATTTTTTTAAATGTATGGCATTTGCAGCCAGTAAGCAAAAAAGATTTAAGAGTTTAAGAGTTTAGATCTACCTTTCTTACAGATCTTAAAAATTAAACCTTGCAATGCTCATTTGTTTTAGCTGGGGTCTCAGCAGAAGCCATGCAGACAGTCACCACGGCTCCTGATACTACCTCGGGGCCAGAAGCCAAAGTCCAAGAGGAAGAGCATGATCTCGTAGATGATGACATCACGACCGGTAAGGAGGCATCTTTAACATTATCTGGATGAGCCTTGTCCAATATTGGAAAATGCTTTTAGGTCATTTATAATGGGACTAAATATGTTGATGGCAAGGATGGAAACCTGCATCGATGGAGTGTTTAGTTTTATAGGACTGTTTAGTGTCCTTTTTGATCTTGAACTGTAAAGGAGAGGAAATGTTTATTTGGCTTGCTCATTGTTGCTGTAACAATGAACCTGCCGGCTATGCATTTGATTTTCTGAGGACCCTCTAATTCAGAGGCTAGGATAATTACTAAAGCCTTGGAACTTGTTAAGGAATACAGCTATCATGTTATGAAAGGTTTTGCAATTATAGGGTAAGATGTAATAGCGATATATGCAATATAGGCTACGTAAGGAAACTTTCAGATATACTTTGTACCTATATTATAGAAATAAATGCTGCTTTTAAGTTATCTACATTGCTCGAGTATTGAACATTCTTATCTATGTTATTTGTCACATAACTAGACATAAAGTAAAATTTAGGAAAGCTGGACAGCACCTATGTTCAGCCTAGCCTATCTTTTTATAGACTTAAAGCAGTTCCAATTACTGGATCCACAAAAGCATTCGGCTCAATTTCTTCCAGTGCACAGTAGATAGAAACAACCTAGTATAGGTTTTTTTTGGTGTTAAGATGATAAACTTTTGTGGGTTTTTTTGATGAGGTTGGTTAAAAGGTAAAATCTGATGATACACATCTATAATTATTATGAAGCAACAAATATTAACTTAATAGTAATCAATAATTTGAAAAGAAGCATGCCCAGAAAATACCAGTAACATTTTCAACAAAAATTAAAGGGAGAAAAAAACAGAAGCATTTTTTTTCTGTTAAAGCTCTGTGTTGCAGGTTCTTTACTATTACCATCTGAATGCCTTTAAAGTGTCTTCACTGGGAAGAAGCCTAATGATCTCCCTTGAAAATTTACAAAGCCTGTATCACAAAACCCATAGCTTGTGCCACTGCTGCCAATAAGTAGTTGACTAAGTTGGGGAGCATCTGGTTTTCAGGAAAAATGAGACGATGGTGATGGCTATTACTTGTTATTTTTAAGTTATTTTTAATGTATCAGTTCATTGATTAAAATCATCCGCCTTAAATATACATTATTTCAGAAACGTTCAACTTTTCTGAACGTCATTTGCACGTCACAAATGTGGAATTTATTTCAGTAGCTACTAAAGTAAATTATTTGCAGATTTTTTAAACTAGTTTTTGTTTTAGTCTATTTTTATCGCTTTATTTTATGGTGTTATAAATGTTTTGTTACATTTTAATTTCTTGTAAATTTTAAAGGCCTTCTGTCTATAAAAAGTAGTGATTAATTTATAGAAAAAAGACTAACTCAACTTGCATTCTGGAATAAAAGAAATTTTCGAGCACTCAAATAAGCATTATTAAATCAGCACATTGAAATTTTGAATTATGCACCACCAAAGTCATAAGACAGCATTGTAGCACATGAGTGTGCTTTTATTTGATTGTTTAAAAAAAAAAATCAAGAAGCTTAAAAATGAAAATCTAGTTTTGGAGAGTCAATTAATGCTGCACAAAGTATATTTTAATCTGTAAGAAGTTCAGTTAAACTTATGTGACGAATGGCTTTATCAGTTGATTTATTCATTGCAGGCCATGGATACTAGAGGCAAGAATGGTCAATATCCAAAGAATTTAAATAACTAAAAAAAGGCTTCCTTCACATGTTGTCAAAGCGACTAGCATGCTGCAGTCTGTAGGCCGTTCAGGTTACCTTTAGATTGTGTGACTTGATTAAGATGTGGTATAGATTTTTGGGAGGGTTTAGAAGAAAACCATATTTCTTTTTATTGACTAGAATCCTATATAAATTGCATTATGAAAAATATGGTAGATGCATAGAGAAAAACCTGTTTCAAGCACAATAATCTTATTTGGGGATAGCCAGAATTGTAGAGCACAAATACAAAAGGGAAAACAGGTCACATTAGCCATTCACTTTGAAAAATCTTTTTTTTTTTTTTCAACTTATTTGGAAAGAATTGCTCTAATAATATTTCCTCATAAAATAAATAGAAATCATATCATGAAAGCTATTTTCCTTTTTTTGAATAGATTCTTATTTGATGGCTATAGTTAGGCTAATTTGCATAGTTGTATTAATTTTATATTTGTAGTCATCTGGAACTTAATTCTTTAATTAACTCAGTTAAACAACCTACCAAGATAGCAATTAAAATATGAAGTATAACTTAGTGCTTTTGCCATAGGCAGAATATCTTTCTGAAATTTTTCCTTTGGGTGAGAATTGAATGAGGTATGAATGTTGTGTTATGGCACTTGAATCTGTGCCTAGCAGTCTTTGTTAGTGTTTGCCTTATAAAAGAACCATGGATAAAACGGTGTTGGCTATGATCAATTGGAACTAATTAAATTTATTTGAAATGAAGAGTCTTAACTGGAAGAGAACAGCTAGAAAAACTGAGAAGAAAAAATTGAGTCTTGATTGAGACAATTTAAACCTTCTCACTGTCATTCTAAAAATACACTGCAGCTTCTTTCTATATCTCTTTTTTTTTAAAGCTAATATCTATTGATCGGCTCCACAAAGTAATGCCACAGTGTGCCTTGGTCAACACACACACTCGGTTTTACTTAGCATTCTATCTTAAGGTTTATCAAATTCTTTTCTTTAACCACATGTTTTAAATTACATATCAAAGCTATTTTAGCTATTTTTGCAGATTAATAGTTTTTAATGTAGTAAAAGTATTAAAATATTTATTTTTTATATTGTACAGTATGCAGGGGAATATACTTTCTTTTTAAGGGAACTGCTTCAGGTTTTGCAATCCTCTATATTTAAAATTTATTTTAACAATAGTAATAGTATTTTCTTTAAAGTTAAATAAAAGCATTAAGATTGTTTCTAGATGACTTATAATTTCAAAGTCACAGAATATTGCTATAAACCTGTGTTTGCTTTTATATGTATACTTTTATTTTTAGTATTATAATTTAAATGTTTATATAAACATAATATATAATCAATATTTGTAAATAATGTGTTCTTATTTTCATTATAATATTAATAGGTCATAATTATATTAATAGAATAAATCTCACTAAACCTGACTTACACAGAAAAAATTTAGGTAAGTTATCTATTTTTTTTAAGGTAGACCTTTTGGTGACTTTGTTAATTATCTTTATGTAGTTTTCATCATGGTAAAGGATGGCATTCTGAGTGAGGATGGAGCTATATACATCCCTAAAATGTTGTATTTTAAAACCTCCCCCTAGTTGCAGGTTAAAAAGAATTTTGGAAGGCTTTTATTCACAAGCCTGCATGGTTCTGTTTAAGAAAGTCACTATATTCTTCTGAGGGTCATACTGCAGTGTCCTGCCTCTTGTTCAATATTGCAAGGACACAAACTGACCACATAATAGTGACAAAGGGTCAAGAGTCACTGACATTGTCAAAAAGAGAGAGGGCGATAGTAGATCAGCAGCACAGCTGACAGATTCAACTGCCTACAACAAAAGCATCAATGATGTATGAATCGGATGGCTTTGTTTAATTTTTTGGAAAATTTAAATGTAATTTGTTAAAATAAAAAAGATGAGAAGTGTTACAGAAAAAAGGGAAAATAGAGAAGGGTAAGAAAAATTGAAAGTAACATCTTTTGACAACTTACGACATCCACACACTTTACTCTTGACTCTTACTACATTTCTTTGAAGTGGACACCAGTAGTTTTCCAGCTGCAGATGAGGAAACAAGGTCAGAGAGGTCACTTTTATAAGGTCACATACTTAATAAGCGCTAGATCTGGGACTTGGAGTGAGTTCCGCCTGATTGCAAAGCATACATAGAGCTAGAGATACCAGAGTTGCTGTTCTCCAGGAGATGCCTCTGTGGCTGGGTGGCCCATTGCAGGATAAGCAAGGTGGCCGGTCTGGGAGAGGGAGATGCTCAGAGGAAGGAGAGGAATCTTGAGTTTTTCCAGGAGGTGTGACATTTAAACTCACTGTGGAATGAGAGTGTGGAATCGTGTTGTGTGATGGTGTACATAGTGTACACTCCAATTTAATGTGTTCAGGGTTATGTTTAAAGGCTTGAACTGGAGTGACTTGCCTAAGAAAAAGCACAAAAGAAAAAGAGGCAAAAACAAGGACAAAAGATGGCTAATAAATACCATTTGAATGTTGTTTCTCTTTAAAAACTTTTTAGGCTTTTATAAATAGGAAGTCTACTTTATATCAGTGTATTTTGACTGAGAAAGTGTTTGTGTAATTGAGTGAATTAAACATTGTGAAGTATCAGAGGTGCCGTAACATGAATTAATCAACTGTCACATTGGCACCAAATCTGTCATAATGATATTTTCCAATAATAGCACTTTTTATTTTTTTTGCATAGATGTGTAGTCTGTTTGCATGTAATACTTCTGCAAGAAATTGGTCGAATAAATAGTGATGGACATTATCTTAGCAAACTCGTCTAAGAGAACACATTTAAAAGTCTGGGACTTCAAATAATAATTATCACAATAACTCATTAGCATTTATTGAATATCTAATATATGTCAGGCTGTGCTCTGGGCTCTCTAATCCTCACAACAACTCATTGTGATAAATCTTCATTCTCACTTCCATTTTACGAGAGAGGAAAATGAGGCATAGAATGGCTAAGTAACTTTCCACATAAAGGCTCCAGATAGGAAATGGCAAGTCAGTATTTGAATCCAAGCCATGTGCCTCTAGATCTTGTGCTTTTACATGGAAGTAATTTGTTCAAAACCGTATGATTTAAAAAGAGTTTTATAAGAAGATAAATATGTTCATTCTGACAAATCATTTTCTCTTTGTGTGATATAGAATCATCTATTTTAATTTTAATGTAGTTTAGTGTGTTATAAAGCATAAGGAAATATTTAAAATGTGAAGACAAGACTTCCTGTTTTCTTTAAAAATAAACATAGATAATATAGGAAGATAATTTTATATATTTTCTAGATAGAATTATTCTATGTTCATGTGAAATTATGCACGTAAATATACCAGCACATATATGATATTAGATTACAAAGGCTTAAGGTTTGATTTTCAGATTTAATATTATATATTCTTTTTGATAGAGTAAATAGAAAAAAAAAACAGAGATACTTAGATAAGAATGTAGGGCTGCTAAAAAAAAAAGCCTTTCATGTGAATGGGTAACTTTCAGGGTGAACTTCAGGTTTGGCTTTTTATGAGTTATGTAATAATACCTCATGAATAAGAATGAATGGTATTAGATTGTGGTACACTATTGTATATCTGTATATTACATGAATTGCCCTTATAATTGATAACAAACCCATATGACCAAAAGTTGTAATTCACAAAAATAATGACAACAGTGTCTCATAATTCACAGACTTTGTCATACCTGTTAATGATTACTTTTACTGTGCAAACCTTGTTAAAGGGGAAAACAGATTTTAAAGCAGATGTGGGGTTTTGAAGAGTTCTTCCTGATACTTTATAGCCACTTTTAATATACAAAAAGATAACTAAATTGACTAGCATCTTTGACTTTCCAAATGATTTCTTGGATTAAAGTTAATTGTCAAGTACAAAGGCTTCTATTAGTCTTAACTTAAAATTTTTGATCACAAATGATAGTTAATGTTTACTATTTGAAGTAAAGATAATCATGAACCTAAATGTATTTTCTCTCATGTGACATACCGAAAGAAGAGCCTTCCCTTATAGGTAGGATAAAAATCAAGTGAGAATACTTAGCCATCTTTATTCTTTTAATAACTATATATCCTAAATAAACATGGGTTACTTAAAGAGATTCAGGGAAACTGAACCAGCTACTTCCTCTTTGTCCTTCTTGTATAATATTTTTTTCAATGTCATTGGTACCACCTAAAAGAAGTGTAAGGAATATTTCATTTAATTCAACAAAAACCTTAATATGCATCTTGTATTTTCCTATCAACACATTCTAGGGAGGATTTAATACAGCAAGCATTTAGTTAAAAAGCTGATGGTCTAAGTGGGGCTATATATTCACACAAAGCTGCACACACACACATATACAACATACATGCACGACATACATGTACATACGATAGACTTTAGATAAGAGAATTCCAAGCACTGGAGATTAGTTAAGGGTAGACGTCACATATGAGGTAAGCCTGCATTTGTGGCAGAGGTGGACAGACATGGGAAAAGCTTTTGAGCTAACACTGTAAGTTTAGAGACTTTGAAACAAAGATTCTGGAGGGCTGAGAAGGATGGCCTGGCTGGAGCTGAGGGACTGGCAGAACCATTCAGGAATGAGGGTCTATTATCAGGTCAGACATGTTCCTGTGGAACATAGCAGATTTTACATCCTGTTACTTTAAAGAAAGGGTTGTTAAACAGATATAGAAGGGGTTTAAATGTTGGTGGAATGTATTGGCTTCATGCTTGATGTACTTAATTCTACTCCCATGGTGTTTGTTTTCATTTAGTAGGTATTTCTAAGCACCTACCAAGTGTTGAGCACTTAATAGGCGCTGAGTGTAGGATGAAGTTTATGCTGTAAAGGGCAAGACTGATGACTGGTTGTGTTTATCGTTTGTTGGGACATTTTTACCTGAAGAAGTATTATTCATGAAGGTTTAATAAACTCATGTTACTGTGATGTAAAAAACAGATTAAAATCAACTAGATGAAAAGCCAGTTTGCAATAGTAAATATGTAATTAAAATATTTAAAAATATTTATTGTTGCAACACAGGCTGTATTGTTCCATTGTGTTCAGAGGTCAGCTTCCTCGCTTATTTGTTGTGTGGCCTTTTGCAAGTTACCTGACCATGCCAAGCCTCAATTTTCTCACCTGAAATATGAGGATAGTAAGATTGGAGAATTAGATGATGCATGCCTTCTTAGCAGAGGAACTGGCACATAATAAGTGCTCAAGAAATGTTATGTGACTCTTCTTTCCTGCCCCCATCCTTATCACTACTATCATCCTTAAGTGATTTGCTTTAATAAATAGAATAAATTAGTTTGCAACTAACTTATAAATCAGTTCTTCTAGATGACTTGATGATGTTTATTCTAGGTAATTTGATCATCACTCCCATGGAAATAAATTTTAGACAAATTTATACTTTATAGAAATAAGCTACATTCAAAGTTCCATGCAAATTTTCAAAAATTTCTAAAACCTAGCTTATGAAATATAGATGAATTATTATATATTTTTAAAGACTTTTATATTGATTATTTTTTTTCCTTTTTTTGTCTGAGTGGAATCTGACCAAGAAGAATGAATCATTTGATGAAATAGAAATAATAACAGCCTTAAAAAAAGATATTTATTTATATTTATGATAGCCAAGGGAGAAGTAATTTGCATATTCAGATCTGGCCAGCGGTGATCAGTGAGGAATGGGAGGGAGAGAATGATATAGAAAGAGTTTCTGAAGATTCTGATGTAACCATTTAGTTGGGAATCACTGCTAGATTTATAAAAGCATATTTAATATGATAAATCCTAAAGGATAAAAAAAATATCTTCACTATACTATCATCAGTAGCCTTGCCAAGAAGGAAAAAGGAGAAGTATTTATTGAAGCTCTCATACTTGCAAAGGATGCTTACTTTTTAACTCAATTTTTAAAAGGGGTATGTTCAAAAGTAGAACAAAGTATACCGCACCAAAATATCGATTAAACGTGAGAGTAGAATAAAGACATTTTCAGAAATGCTAATCTCAAACAAACAAACAAAAAAAATGCACCTCCCATGCTTTTATCAGGAACTGGTGGAGGAGGCGCTCTACCACATTATGGAGTAGCAACAAAGAGGAAGCTTGGGACCCAGTGATCCAGGTAACCGAGTTTATAAAGCCTGGCTCCCAGTTTCATGCTTGCAAACCCTATCCCACTGTCTCGTGAGTCCACTCCTTAGGAACATAACCTCAGGAACCTAGCCATCCAGAGAGTCACACGGAGAAGAGAATTCTGGGAAACAAGCATTTGTATTTGAAGGTCTAGCAGCCCCTCATGGGAAGAGTCTCACACTGATGGGGTTAATTTTACTAAGGCTTCTT
This sequence comes from Pteropus vampyrus, assembly GCF_000151845.1. Classification (NCBI taxonomy): domain Eukaryota; kingdom Metazoa; phylum Chordata; class Mammalia; order Chiroptera; family Pteropodidae; genus Pteropus; species Pteropus vampyrus. The sequence continues at coordinate 5,493,418 of NW_011888843.1, read as the reverse complement.
CAAATGCACTGAACTATGTATGTTCCAGATACTTGGCAGCACCTAACTGTTTTACTCACCAGGCTGGGCTTGATGTCTGCTCCCTAGCTTGCTTCCTCATATTCTAGATTTACACAGCTGGTGAGAATTTGCAGGTAACTTATCGAAACCTGTAGAAAACCAAGTAAACAACAACAACAAAGACAATTATTAACTGTAAGGAGGGGGTAAAAGTAATACTGAAAAAGTTCTCATGATTGGTAAGCCACATGGTTGGGCTATGAATAGCATGCACATTATTATAAAAATATAAAGGTTGATTATGATATTGTAGTTTTAATAAGAAATATGATATAATAAATTGGGAGGCAGAGGAAGAAAGCAGAAGACAGTGTGTGAATGTGGTATGTGAGTAAATATGGGTGTGTGTGTGTGTCAGAGGAGAGAATGGGAAGGAGAGAGAGATAGATGTGCAAATAAGTCATGTATACGTGAAGGAGAACCCAGTATTTATGACCATAGTGGGGAATTATAAGCCTAAAGAACGACAGACCTAAAACTGATAAATTAGAAAGTAGCAACACAGAATTTTCAAAAAGAGTCTTAAGTGGTTTTTGCAGAGCGTAAAATGGGGATAGGATTGCTGCTTTTTTATGTAACTTGTAGAACTCTTTGAGTCTTTAAACAATGTATAGTTTCGCAAATTAAAAATTAAATATAAAACAAAAAAATTTTTAAAGTAGAACACGGTGGCACATAACCGAAGGTAGTAGTGAAGGGCGACATAAAATAATGCCACCAAGTCCAAGCCAGAATAAACTGGAAACAAGCAGAGTGTGTGATTTGTCCACCCGCCTTCCCTTCTTCTGTTTCCTAGCTGTGTTCCAAAGAAGAGAAAGTCAAAGGGGGCCGAGCTCCGCCAGGGTTGAGATGGTGTCTATAAGATGAAAGACAGGGAGAGAGAGACATTAAAAACGCTTAGTTGACGTGAGTAGAGGAGTAAAGAAAAAGTAAGGTATTTTAAGTTAGTTTTTTCTCACGATCTCGTGAACTGCATTGAAGGGTTATGAAAACTTGCTGCTGTGGTAACAGTCACTCTTTTGGTTAATTTTGAAAAAGAAAGTATGAAGAATGAACGTAAAAATCTGCAGATGGACAAAATACTTTGTTTTTCAAAATGAGAGTAAACTGGATATAAGACACTCTAAGCTGGTTACTATACTGTTCAGATATTGCAAAAATCTGCAGTGAATGTTAAAATATGATTTGGGAACACCTAGAAGAAAAAGTGAGAATCAGTTAAGGTGCCCCGAGCCTCCCCATCCACCTGAATTTTATCACAGTGTTTCAGTTGTGTTGATTTTGTTACCATCCATCACCTAAAATAATTTTGATGTTTTGTTGTAAGATGTGTACGATTTATCATAAAATGACATTTTTACTCTTCTGTGTTTTTCACTGTATACAATACACTATAGAATGCGTTATTCATAGAAAGCTATTTCTCATGGTAAATTTGGATTTTTTAGAATTTGTTTTGACGTTACTTGTTACTGCCATTATTACCTGCACAAGTATCATTGCTAATGCCTCACTCATTATTTTCTCGTGATAAATTTACCGACTGGCTTAGGGATTAGGGAAGAGAACTTCTGAAAAATAGGAAACAGTCTGTAAAGAAAATACCAGCAATGCAGCCCAAGGTTCAGCAGGACGACGGCTGTAGTCATCACTGCCACAGTGTTCCCTTCCAGCCATCTCTGGGCACAGCACTTTGCACATTGGTACTTGTGATGCTAAGGTGTATGTCTGCCTCAATTACATATTTTCACGTGGAAATTTCTGCACGTTCCAGTAAATAAATGATTTTTTAGAGGACCTGGCTCGATGTCAAGGTGCACGTTTTACTGTACAGTGTGCAGAACGTGGCATTCACTCTTTGTGGTACAGTGGTGGAGCCACAGATGTGTGCCCTGCAGAAGCACGGTCTTCAGTGTAGCCAGACAGGCTTGGGAGAGGCCATGTGGGGGATTCATGACACACTAGTTGAGCATCTTTGAACTTTAAGGAATTAGCTGGGCAAAAGGTAGGGGAGAGAAAAGCTTTCCAAGCTGGAGTCAAGGCTTGGGAGGGAGCGAGCAAGAGGTGATATAGCATTTGGGGTGAAGTATAAGTGGTTCACTGTGACTGAATATTGAATGGGGCGGGGCCAGGACTGACAAGAGATGATGTTAAAGGCGCAGGCTAGATGATGAAAGGCTTTGTGTGTCAGGCTGAGCTGCTGTATTCAGAGGACAATTAGGAAGTATCGAAGAGTTTTAAACCTGGTAAGTTGATAATCTGACTGCCATTAGTCAAAACACACTGGCTCTAAGTGCTGAACATATTGGGGGGTCAATGCAAGTGGGGGTACACAGTTAACGAGGGCCGGGAAACCAGGTAGGAGGAGGATGTTGCGGTGGTCCGGGCACCAGCTGATGAGGCCTGAACTAAGGTGGTGCAGGAGCAGCTCAACCGATGGATACACAAAACAACCAAGAGCTGAATGTCATCCTCTAAATTTCCTTAGAGTATGTCTTAGTTTCTTGTTTAATTATATTTAAAACATTCTGATTATTGGACGTTCTCTAGTTTTACAGTTAAAATAAGCTAATTGTTACCTTATTTTTAACACAACATTTTAATAAAATGAATGCTTACATTTACAAATGTCAATTGAAGTGTAATAATTTACATTGTCGTTTAAGTGCTTTATTATGAATTTGGTGTAGAGAATATTAGTGTAATTCATGTGCCATGTAATAACCTCTCCCCATTTTTGCTGTATTCTCATATAGTTGAAAAACTATATAATAATTTTTCATAATCTAGTTCACAATCTAATTCATAATCTAGTAGCTAGATTCTGGATCAGTCTTTTACCCACTTTGCTATATTTGACTGGTTAGAAGCAAGTTCCAGATCTCTGCCCACACTCAAGGGGAGGGGACGATACAAGAGTGTGACTTGTTGGGGGTCACCTTTAGGATTCTCTCACCACACACATCCGTGCAGTTGTGGGGCTCACTGTTTACACTATCATTCCTTCCATATTTTGCTTGGGGTATGTGTTTGTGTGTGTGAGAGAGTGAGAGAGAGAGAATTTCTCCCATGTCCTCTCTTTTTTCTTACGACCTGATTTCCAGACACTTCCCTCTTCATTTGTCTGTACACCCTCCTGTTTGTCAATGGTGTTCCTTAGAACTTGACACCCAGAACTGACCACACTGCCACTAGCAGACCACTGCAAGTGTTATGGGACTATAACTTCCCTTTATCTGGAGTCCATAATTCTAAAATTAAATTGGTTGTTGTTTGGAAGCAGCCTACATTTTTGACTGCTACTAAATACGAAATAACCTAAACTCCTCATTTTTACGTAAAGTACTGTTAATTAAAGTCTTCCCAATTTAGAACAGGGCTTGATATTTATCCTTTTTGATTACTGGCTTGTTGGATTCAGCCAATCATTCGGACTAGAAATTTTTTCTCTGCCATCCAGTAGATTAGTTATTCTTTCAGCTTTACGTCCTCTGTGAAGTGGTGAGCAAGCCTTCTGTGTGTGATATGCTAACTAGTTCACTGGGGACCAGGCCTTGGTGAGACAACTGCAGAGCTCCACCTACTCACCTGACCTTACCGTGTGGGTTCAGTTTCTCAACCTAATACAAACCGACCCTTTTTCAATGTCAGCCAACTCAAATTTCCCCATCTTGTTCATAACGCTCTAAGAGATTCTTCAGATGCCTTGCTAAAATCAGAAATACATTGCATGTATGGACAATATAGGTTTAAGATAATGAATTTTACATTTGTAGTATTGAGTCTAACCTACATACACTTAAAGGAGTTCTAAGTCATTCTGGAAATGCATTGAGTTGCAGTAGTATTGGAAATATGTAATTTTTTAATTAGCAAACAACAGCAGTAATCATCCTTATGGTTTTCAGGGGTCACCTCAAGCATTACTGACTAAATGATTGTCATGTGATAGAGCAGGTATAACCACCGGCCCATGGGTGTCAGGAAGTTGTATATATCTCAACAATATGTAAAACTTTCTATTTCAGACTTTGCATATGTCGTGATTTTCATGACAAGTATTTATTGATGAAGTATTTATAAGAATGTATAAATGACTGATTTGTTTGATTTAAAACTTAGGTCTTATGTTACTGTGTTTTAGCAAAAGCTATAATAAATCAGGTGTGTATAAGATTATTCATGTACTATATTATTTAAAGTATCACTTTAAGAAAACTTGGTTTTGGGGTAAAAGAATAAAACTCTAAGCCCTTCCAGTATTAATGCCTTGATTCTTTTTGATATTGAGATATTTGCAGTTGACTGCATATGATTCAGGAAATATGTAAAGGAACTTAATGTATTTATAAATATACTATATACTTTTTAAGGATACTTTAACAATGAGATGTATTTTTTAAAGCTTCATGAGATTAATTTTAAAGAAGAGAAGAAAATGTGACAACTAATAGAAAAATTTGTGTAGTCATATACAAAGTAGTCAGATAGCCTACTTATAATGTTTTATTGACCAGCTAAAGCCAAATTGAACAGATTTTTCCTTATTCTCTTCCAACTGGAGTTGGTTCTTTTTGAAGTAAAAGCAACAGGTGCAGTAACAGTACTTTCCTCTCATCTTTGACCAAGATTCACCTAAATTTTGGTGAAGGGTGAAAATGTGGAACAAATGAAACCATCTGCCACTACTAACCAACTAGCCCTTAAGCCACTGTTGGGGACAATGAGGGTGCCACAGGAGTCAGCCCCTGGACAGGGGGGCTCCTGCTGGGCCTCATTTCAGAGGGTTAGGGTAGATCCTGTCAGCACGCATTTGGGGATGTGATTCCCTCACCAGACAGTCGTACAGAGATCAAAGAAGCTTTTAATTTGTATTTAATTTCTCCTCGAGAAATCACCCACCATATCCAGCAATAACTATTGTATAAAAACAACCACATAAGTATGTACTTTTTTTGAAATCTGAAATAGACTTAATCTCTTCAAATGCTAAATATGAATATATTAATTCTTTATTGGAGCTCTCAATCTCTTTCTCATAAATTATAAGTAAAAGAAGATAATATGAACAGAAAGGATTATTTTGTTTTACGTGATTTATGCTTTGTAGTAATTTTAATTTTTTTGGAAGAAGCCTTTCAAATAAAACTTCCGAGAAGATGGTTTAGCCCATTTGTCAATGGGAATTTTTATACTAATATTTAACTTCAAATTAGAATAAATAAATACTATTTTCCTGAGACTACTTTATTAGAATTTTTATAGGATTATACTTTTTATTTGTATATTAATTTTAGCAAATTTTTAGAGCTTATAAAAAAATCACTAAGAATCTTATAAGTCAAAGGTGATGCCTCAGAGCTGTGACTGATAAACATCTGTCACAAATTTGCATATACAACTTGTCCTTTGTCGGGTTTATGAGTTGACATGTTTAAATGACAGAGATAGTGCAGTTAAGTGCAGTTTAATTTGGAGATGTTAATTTAAAAGAGGCTCCCATTTTGCATTTTAAAAACAAATGTAGCTATTGCCAATAATATAATTGGCTCCTTCCTTAGAGAAGAAGCATGAATGTACAACACTAGTATCTATTTGGATTAAGCTTTTTATGGGCATGACTTGTAAAGAGATCTCAAAATTAGTCATTGTGACCATTTTGTGAGCTACTGTGACCAGTCAGAAAAGAAGTCTATTGATTAGCAATGGCTGACATTTCAAAATGGCCGTGTAGAAAAATGTTATTGGATTTATTAATGTTTCTCATCAGCTGTAATCACCAACAAATTTAAGTAAAAATGTCACAAGCTGAATCTGTTTAACAATTTGCTATTGTAAAATTTTAGTTTTATAACCTCTAATTTTGATTAGTATATTAAAAATGCCACTTTATCAAATTACTACTAGTGTATTTAAGAAAAAACATACAGGAAAAATAAGTGAAAAATTTGCCTGGAAATTAGATTTAGATATTGAAAGATTTTGATGTTTAACATAAAGTCAACCATTTTAGATTGAACAATTTCATTTGTTTTAAGAGTAAAAAACATTAAGAGCTTACATACTGCCATTGTTTGACAAATGTGGCTATATATCAGTGTTGTGTCTAGTACATTTCTATTTAGGCAAAATTCTGAGAAAGATATTTAAGAATTTGCATCTTAATAACCAGCATTATAAATAAAAAAATGGTATTTCAGAAAGCACTATGTGATGATGATGAGGAAGATGATGATGTACAAAAGAAAATCTGAGTTTACATGAATTAATTTTAAGGAATCTAGCTAGCCCTCAGAATGGGAGTATATGGTGAATTCGTAAAGTGTATATGTATACAATACATATATATTATATACATATAAAGTTTCTGTATCATTGTAGCTCTATTTTGCTTGCCTTTTACTCCTTTATACCCAAAAGCATGTTCTTTGATTCTTATTTAAGTTCTTAGGCATTTTAATCTAAAGCAGGTATATACTGCCCAGAGAATGTGAAGTGTAGATTCTCTACTGTTTCTTAAACTGGTTGTAGCAAACTGTACTGACCACCTTTGAATGATTAAATGGTGTGAGGAAGTCAAGCAGTTTTTCCTTGATATATTTGAACATCTGATAGAGTATAAATACAAGAATTTTAATGACTAAACTTTTATCTGCTTCTGCATTTATATACTTTATATTTATTTAGTTTCAGTCTCAGGGCATATCTAGCATTGCAGACATCAAAATTGTCCTCATAGCAAAAAGCTTTTAAGAAAAGTTTCACTGATTCTATTATTAGGTGCTAATTTTAATTTTGGTACATATACTGAAAATTGAAAAAAAGTGAGACACAGGCAGTGTTTTAAAGTCAGACACACAGATTTTCATGAATTGGAATTAGAACTAAGTAATATTTATATATTCTCCATTTTAAGGAATTTAAGCCAAATGTGATAAGAAATGTTTTGCATGTTCAGTATGTAGAACATGTGAACCATAAACATAACAATAATGGTTTGAAATTTCATCAGCTTTAAGTTTTTGTCATTTTGTAGTGAGATACCAGGATTAAGTGAAAAAGCTGGAAAAATAAAATATGAAATATTTTAAGGCAAGACTTTCATTACTTTCAAGCAAAGACTGTGCTTATGCTTATTTCAAAGGATATAAAGTTTCTCTGTAATCAGTATACGTTCATTCACTTAAAAACCTCAACTCATTGACCATTCCCCACCTTGTTCATACTCTTTGGTTATTTCACAAAGCTAAACACTCAAAGAGACCAGCATAAATTACTTTTGTTATGGAAATGTGTGAGCACACACACAAAATTAGAATGATACAATGAATGTCCGTTTACTGATGACCTACTTCAACAGTTGTCAGCACAAAGTCAATCTCATTTCATCTGTCTTCCCCTCCACTGGATTATTTTAAAGCAAACTCCAGACATCTTATTATTTTATTAATACTTCTGTATGTATCTCTTACTGATAATGACTCTTAACTACAAAGTGGACATTTACAATTTTATCATTATTTCTTTAATATCACCTAACATCTAGTCATTGTATTGACTGACATAAATTCTCTATTAGTCAGATTAGAATCACCTAGATGCTTCTATCATGAAAATCTCATTAGAGAAGAAAATAACAGCATAAAGCAGAAAGCTGTAGTAATTATCCACTTACCTTTTAAGGTTAACAAATTATTTATGGCCAAAGGTTGAATGTACCTCGCATGGTTTTTTCCAGGTGGAGTATTTTTAAATGATGGGTGAGCAGGATTCATGAAGGATTTGTGATGGCAAAGAAGGAAGCTGAGTACTGTTTCTACTAGGACATGGAGTCAAGAGAGGAAAGGGTCTATCCTGAGGCAGGGACAAGGGGGGAAGTGGAGAGAGTGTGAAAAGAGAGTCATTAATGACATCGAAGTAGTGGGTTTCTCCAGAAAAATGAAGAATTCTAAAATGGAAGAATTCTAAAATTTCCTTAAAGATTATTTTCCTTTGTATGAATTGTAAATATACTTTTTAATATCACACAAATAATGTAAATTACTTTTTAGAAATTTTAGAAGAAAGATAAAGAAATATAGAATACCACTGATTCATCAAAATAGCTGTTAACATAGTTATGAATTTCTTTAAGTCTGCTTTTCTATACATATTTAAAGTTCTTATAGGGAAAACTTGATTTTGTGTCTCCCGTTCTTAGCCTTATATCATAAGTATTACTCTTGACCTTTATTTTAGTGGTTTAAAGGTTTCATGAGTTGTACACAAATGATTTGCCTTTTCATTTTCTGTTTTCTTTCAGGATGTTTCCCCTAATATAGGCAAACAACTAAACACACGAAAACAATCATTGATTCATTAAGTTAAAGGACCTGTCTTATTTGATTTCTCTAATTTGCAATATATTTTATTTAATCAATTAACTGATTTTAATTACTGTGTCACACCTGAACCCACCACACACATCATCTAAACCAAGAATGAGAATATTGACATGTATATTTATATGTGTATTCCTCCTTTTTTCCCTTTCCCATCCTCTTCCCTTTTCAGAGGTAACCACTCTTGAATTTTGTGTCTATTGTTTCCTTGCTTTCTGTTCGTTTGTTTGTTTTGTCTTATACGTAGGAGTGCCTAAAGAACATATCACTTAGTTTCACTTGTTTTAAACTTTATAAAAAGCTATCACAGTATATACAATCATTTGATATTTGTTTTTTCATTTATATTTTTGTAATACTTTGTATTATAAAGATTAATTTATGTTGTACGTAGCTGTAGTTCAGCCATTTTTATTACTTACTAATAGTAAATAGGAAAAAAACCTAATTTGTTTATTCATTTTTCTGTCAAGGACATTTGAGTTATTAGAATTTTTTATTTTGTTTTTATCATTACAAACAATGCTGTTCTGAACATTCTTATCCATGTCTTCTATACATATGCATATGATTTTCTCTTCAGTATATATATAGGACTGGAATTGCTGTGTTTTAAGATATGCAAATGATCAACTTTATAACATAGAGTCAAATTCTTATCCAAAGTATATGACAGATTCTATTGATTTACGTCCTTTCCAATAGTTCATGTTTAGATTAGAAAATGCTGTTATTGTGCCCTGGTTTGCATTTTCTTGCTTACTCATGAGTTGAGCATGTGCGTTTTCTCTTCTGTGAAATGCCTGTTTAAGTCTTTTGCCCATTTTTTTATTGGATCATTTATCTTTCTAATTGTAGAAAGTCTTTATATGTTTAGAATACTAATAGCTTGTCAATTATATTTATGACAAATACTTTCAGTTTGTATCTTATATTTTTATTTCTATAAGGTGTCTTTGGTGAAAAGTTTTTAATTTTTGTCTAATTTAGTTTATCCATCTTTCCTTTGGACTAGTGCTTTTAGGAATTTAATAATCCTTTCCTATAGCATCATCTGTGCTTTCATCCAGAAGTTTTAAACTTCAGCTACTGAAATGTAAGTTATTAATCTACCTGTAGCTGATTTTTGTATATAAGGTAGAGTTTCAGTTTCATTTTTATTCAAAAAAGGTAACCTTTTTTCACGATATATGTATATATATTTACCTGGATTCTGTGTTTGGCTTCTTATTTTATTTGTGAATTTATCCATTCCTTCACCAAAACCACGCTGTTTTAATTACTGTCACTTTATAATTAATCTTTATCTCCAATAGGGTAAATCTTCCTTCTTCTCCAGATGTATCTTGGTAGTCTTGGTCCTTTGTTCTTCCATACTACATTTTACAGTCAAATTAATTATTCATCACAGGCTGTGCTGGAAAAACCTCTGCCTTTCCCCTATGTGCACCTGCTTCTGTATAACTCAGACTCTGAGAGCAGAGCAGAACATCTGCTCAGTGCAAGTAAATATATACCAGAGAGGAGAAGGGGCTGAGCTGCTTATAACAAATTCCGTATCCTAGACTTATCCATCAGAAAAGTCATTCTAGTGCTTTTGGGAAACACTGAAGGATGGGCCAGGAAACCAGGGGAGCGTAGGGAAAATCTCTTAAAGGCAACTAGTGGTGTGATGAACAAGACCTCCCCCAACTTCCAACAATTTTCTAAAATTTCTAAGACTTACTCTGTGGAAATAATTAGTGTGCCCTGACATACTCCAAACACTTTGACTCGTAACAGATGGTCCTTTGTGTGTATTTATTCTATTGAAGAGATCAACTTCCATTTTTGTGAGGTGCCTTTAATTTCTAAAATCTTCTTTGGATTTAAATAAGAATGATTAACATTTTACTTAAGTAGAAGAGTTATTGTTGATTTATGTTTCTAGGCTATTATCTTAAAATTACTAAGACTTTTCTATATTGATACCTGTGACATATAACAAAATATTGAAGAGCCTTCTGCTGTTCCTAAAATTTCTTTTTAAAAAAAAAAGTACTTTGAAAATGAGTTTAATGCCATTTTACAGCCTTCCTGTACTCTCCCCTCAGTGCGGTTTTGAGAAGTAGAGATTGTTAGCTGAGACCACAGCTATTCTAAAATTTTTGCTTATGGCCACCTTCCCCCTCATGTAATTCTTCTTATAACCTGGAAGGATAAAGTTGTGTAATATGAGAGAGATGTCTGCTTTTATTCCTTCTAATTACGTCTTTATAAGCTTAAGCTGGCAGTGAGGACCCTATTAGAATACGTAATTACTTCCTTAGGAATGAGACTTCAATTCTGTGGGTAGTATTGACCCTATAATACTAAAATTCTTTATTGGTTCATTACCAAACATTCCAGAGTAATTACCTTCCTTTGAGGCAATATATTGGGTTTCTTGGTTCTTTTATACTAGAGAGAGAGGAAAACACTAAATAGCGATTTTTGATTTAATATTTTCCCTCAGAGCATAGAACTCTTAGTGGGGCAGGAACATATTGGCAGCAGGAAACTTTATGCACACATTCAGACACACACACATACATAAATATGTATTGGCAGCTCCAAACTTTATATACACAGGCCGAGAGAGAGAGAGAGAGAGAGACTCTCGTGTGCATACATATACGTGTGTGTGTGAGTATGCACTCTGAGGCACCCTAGAATGCTCTCTGGCGATGTAAGGGATGAAACATATAAAGTGGCAAATCACAGAAGAGCTTTTTAATGCTCCTGTGAGGCTTTGCACTAAGCAGTGTGGGAGCATAGAGGAGAGGCCAGCTAACAGACCTGACATTTCAGTTGCGACTTGAAAGTCTGTGTAAAGTTTGTCCGAAGGGGACTTCCCCTCCTACATTCTTCATGGCTCGTTTTCTGTCTCCTGCAGTGCCATAGTGATTCGGTTTTTCCCAGAGTCTCTGCTCAGACCTCTCGTTCTCCATGGTAAGCTCAGCCAGCCTCACAGCCTTACTCCACACCTGACCAAGGATGTTTTCCAGCTTTCTCTGTTCAGACCTCATCTCTCTGTCGAGCTCCAGGCTTTTATTTTCAACCGCTTGCTAGGCTTCACCTGGATATCTTTAAAATACTTGAAACTCAGTTACATTTACACTGAACTTATTTTTATTAATGGCACCATTCACCTAGATTTGAACCCTTAAAATTCTCTTTGACTCTTCACCTCTTTGCCTCTTAGCTCTGTGAAACACAGAGACACGACACGGTTTTTACTGCTGTGTCATATCTCCTTTTCCATTTCACTGCCAGGACCCTAGTTTATAGCTTTCAGTATCTTTCTCTGATATCTCAGATCTCTTAAGTGTACAGTTGCCAGATCTTCCTAATAATCACCATGTGATTCAAACATTTTCACTGGATTTTCATTGCTTTTAGAATATTATTTAATCCCCTTAAGCTGGTTTTCAGGACTTCTGTATTCTAAGACGACTTCACATTCTGAGCTTAGCTTCTACTTACTATTGTCATGGTCACTATCCTGGGCCAAAGCAAACTAGTTCCTGTTTCCTGTGCGTGACTGAAGCTCTTCTGCTTGTGTGCTTTTGTTCGTTAATTCAACAAATATTTATTAAGCATCTATGTGCCAGGCATTGTCCTAGAACCTTGAGCAATATCCATGAACAAAATGACAGAAATCTCGATTCTTATCCTTATGCAGCTTACATTCTGTCAGGGAGAGGAGGTTGTCGGCGGGGGGGCAGGGAGCAAGCAAAATAAATGAATATACTTTATAGTATGTTAGAAGGTGGTAGGTACCATGGGAGAAAACAGAGCAGAGTAAAGAGGGAATAAGAGAGAGGGGGTGAAAAGTAGGGGCCAGGAATGGGATGATGGTTGAAATAGGCCTCTACGGATGTATTTCACATTCTTTAGATGCAGCTGTATTTCTTTTTGTCAAATCCCAATGAATTTGGGGGGACCTACTTTGAATGGCACCTCCTCGGTGAGGCCTGCCCTTCTCCCAGCTGAGGTCATCCTCCTCTGAATATCCATGATTTGCTTACTGTCACCCTTCCTTAATAGCAAGTGCTGCTTTCTTCCTTGGGTTTCATTTATTTGTTAATTTATCTTTGCTTTCCTGGTGAGAACTGAGGTCTATGAAGCAAGGGTGTGTCACATCTGATTTTTATTGTTTTTAGAGGTAGTAGTTGAGAACGTTGGCTTCACAGTTAGTCTGTCTGGGTTCACTCCGGCTCCATCACTTACTAGCTGTGAGGCTTGTGCAACTTACTCTGCACTGTGCCTCAGCTTCCTTATCTCCGATCCCTCTGTCCAGAGTTAATTGTTTTCTTCCTTGTTTCCTATGGCAGTCTCTTATATTTTGTAATTTGTCGTTATTTGAGCGTTTGCCTTCTTCTGCTGAATGTGAGGGGCAGGAAGATGGAGACTGTGGTCTGTCTTGTTCCCTGTTGTCCCCCTCCCACACTCTGGATGAGTGGACATTTGTATAAGTAATGTGAAAGTGTTTGCAACATTTGTGTCCTAAATAAATATGTAAAATATGCAAATATAGTAGGAGATGCACAGTGAACATTTAGAACATCGAACACAAAGATGTTAATGTTCCTTAATGATGAAGAAAAAGAATATCCCTTCTTCACGTGGTTTCTGCTTTGTTTTATCTTGGGAAGTCTGGCTCTTGGTGATCCATTTCTTTCCCCTGTTCCCCTTTGAGCTTATATAGGCATTTTCTACTTTAATGTCTTTATATTTATGGTTTCAGTAGCATCAATTTTTGTAAGGAGTAACCAGTAAATGATAAGATATTTTGTGATTATAAGAGCAAAAAAAAAAAAAGTTTTTATGATAATGCATGGGAGAAGAGGGAAGGAAAAAGGGTTTCCACACTCTTTCATTGAAACGCAGACCCTGGCTGTGTGGTGGTTCCTGGAATGCTGGTAGTCAGTACTGATTCCCAAGCCCGTCGCCTCTGCTGACTGGAAATACAGAGCGATGGGTCCAGGCTTCCAAGAATATGTGACTGTCCTCGAGGGAATGCTAAAGTTAACCCGTGCTCTGTCCAAATTCATATAAACCATTAATACTTTATAACCATTTATCTTCATATGATTTCCTTATGTAAATTAACCATGAGTGCATGGTTCGATACATTTAGTATTGAAGGACTATCATGTAAAAAGAAGCATAGCTCATTCCAACCAAAGCAAAATGGTTCAGTTTTACCATCTCTAAATTTGCCGCATGTTTACATCTGTTTATAAAATCTAGTACACCGCGCCCCCCCAACTCAACCTAATGCTTCAGTGCTCTCTTCTAATAAAAAAATCAATATAGGCATCCAGCACTCATGACTAACCCTGTAATAATAAACAGAGTACATGCAATTGAAAAAAATAATTTCAGGAAAAAACTGATTAGGATTGTGGTCAGCCAGAGTCTTTTAAAAATAGGTGTTATGAAATTATTAGGAATATAATAATTTTATATTATTATAATCATTTGCTTATGCCATTTTCTTGGGGAATCCTTAATCTTAGTTAAAATAATCTTTATTAGAATGATGTTTGGTGTTCTTTCCCTTCTCACAGTTAAGGATGCAGTTCACCTAAGGAATTCTAAATTAGGTTGTTTTAAAATTCCTGACTTAATTCAATTTTACAGTTCTTTTTCTGCCTCTCTTTATTTGATGAAGTTTTTTTGTGAACACTTATAAAGGTGTATTTGCAGTCTAAATCATCAATTTTATGTCAAATAATACCTGAAAAAATATTTTAAGGTAGTGGGTGTATCTTTTTAAAACATTATATCTTTATTGTCCTAGAAAAGAAATTGCTGTATTTTTATCTGACTACTTTGTGTTGCTAATTTTCCATCTCACAAAATTTTTACACTAAAAAATAAAATATGCTTTAAAAATATGAATCCTTTATACCTTTGCAAACACATCAACTTCTTGTGCAAAATAGTGAATGTACAATTCATATTATTCACTCTTTTAGTAATCTTTGATGGTAGCACTTTGATAAATAAATAGATCATCTAAGATTCAATAGGCCAATTGCAGCATATAATAGCTATTCAGAGGCAATTAAACTGCCTTTTTTCATGCCGGCATGTGAGCCGCCCTTTCACAACCTTCAACTTGATTCGTGGTGATTCAAAATTAACTTAAAAGTCTTGTTTGCTGACAGCTTAAAGCTTAATTGACTGAAAGCCAAATAGAGTGTGTTCTGTATTCAGCACTAAGGCTATTGATAAAGCCATGTGTAAATTGCGCGTGGTGAAAGACAGCCATTGGGCCTCCTGTTCTTGTATTAGTCCACAACTTAGCATTGCTGCACAGTCAAGATTGCTTTGTCAAGTCTTTTATCACACTAGGTTAACTCTCTGGAGCTCCTCCAGAAGCAGAGCAGTGGAGTATTGAGCTTCTGCAGTACAGTGAGGCCTGCTATAATTCTGTTACTTATTTGTGGTTTCATTTTTTTTCTTTAATATGGTATTGGCCTTTCATTTCTGAACAGGACTCTTAGTAGTATATTTCAAGAATCTACTGATTTTCTGTATTTGTCACTTTAGGAAAGAGCAGAGTGGTTTGGTTTAAGGGTTTTGAAAAATATTTTAAAAATAAGCATCATAACATTGATTTGTCTCTCTTATGAAAATTAAATCTAGTCATTTTGAACATTTAATTAGGATCAGGAATTCAGCTTAAGAGCCTCGAGTGTAATATAACCATTACATTACACTAACAATTACAATGTCGGATTCTTTCAATATGTTTACACAAAAAATATTTCAGTGATTGTATCTTATAGATATATGCATTTTTTAAAAATTGATGCTTATGGAGTAAATGAAATAGGTTGTTAATATATGTTAGTATATTTTAGAAAATTTCAGTTATAGTTTTTTCATATAAACCTAAGCAGATCCAGTTGTATAGAAAGTAAATAATTTGCATATAAATATATATACATTAACAATTAATTAAAAACTCAGCAGTAAAACTAAAACAATTTTCAGAAGCACTTTACTATTTTCAGCTATTATGTTTAGATATTTTGGATCTCTGTATTCTTTATTTTTTAACGTGAAGATTTTGCTCTGATATTGATTTAATAATTTAAAAATGCAAGTTTACCATGTAATGTGTTTTCAAGATAGTTCATAAGTAATGGTTACGTTGTAAGTTTAGCTTTGGGGATTAATTCTGTCTGCATTTAACTGTGTTTGTCATGAGCTCTCCCTTCTATTTTTATCTATATTAATTTTATACAGTCAACTCTTAGATTCAGTATAGATTTGCTACATTTTTTGGAAAATTTTTTTCATTGACTTATTAACTATATTAATTAAATATTTTAAATGTAATAAAGCTTAAATTGCCTATATTGTATCCTTACATTTTAGTGTAATTCCTTAAGTGTTTAGGACATTCAAATGAAAAAATATAAAATAAAATCCAGTTTTGATAATAATTTTGATGGAAATTATTATAATAATGAAAATATTTTTCATTATTGTGTATTTCAGATTATATGTAATGGCATTGAAAATATATTCTGCATCTTAAACATTTGCCTGGAAAAATGTGTTTTATTTTAGTATCTTTTATTTTCTTTTTATTTTAGCATAAGACTTAGAATTGGATATTGCTATCTCTTATTGATATTCTGGTAACCATGGCTGTCTAATTTTACCTGCCTCCCAATTGATTTCCAATAAGAACCTAGTCTATTCATAAAGAATCAGGATAAGTTACAACTTAGTTTCAAAATGACTGTAATTTAAAATACTGTGTTACTCCTATATACTTTTCAATAAAATACTAATCATGCTTCAAAATGTAAAATCCAGAAGAGTACCAGTTTTATTGAAGTTTCACCTATACCCAGTGAGATTTGAGAGGCAAGAATGAATTGCTTTTATTGATCATGTTTTTGTATTAACAGTTAATCTAACATATCTTTAAAGGCGTGAATTATTCGAAAACAACATTTTGTTCCTTTTTCATAACGTCGTTGTTTAGTATATACAAGACAATTGTATTGTTTGGTAGAGCAGGTAAAATCCCTTATCATTTTTGCCTTTAAAGAAAGACTAAAATTAGTTGTAATGATAATAAATCAATTCTGTTTTAAAGCAGTTAAGCAATTATTATGATAAAAATGTAAAACTTATTACTTAAAATTTAGGAAAGATGGTATAAACATTGATTTCACAAACTGTATAAGATTAGCAGTTAGAGATTCTTGGTACAGATTCTGAAAGGGATGAAAGGATTTTGTCGTCGGGCTTTGCTGACTTTGCCAGCACTGTTTTATAGATTTAAAAAACGAGAATTTATTTGAGGCTCTGAAAGAGTTTACCTGTTTCAAGGAGAATGAGGTCAAAGTCAAGTTCAGTGGTACAAATTTTGTATATTATACATTTTTGAAAAAATATTAAAATTTCTGGCAATTTATTAAAATTGCAAAACTATATTTTATTATAAAACTATTTTTAATTTTTTTGAGATTCAAGGCTCTCTTAGGAAAGTGTGACATTTATACTCACAGTATTCACACAAACTTTGGATTTTCCTTCATTCTCTTATCTACAGATTATACTCTTACGTAAGCAGACGAGTTTTAGTTTTTACTCTTTTCTTGCATTTTTTTTCAAAGAAGTTTCTTCTTTTTATAATGACTAGACTTTGTTTTCGGTTAACTATTTGATTATTCGGTTAACTATTATTATTAGACTTTGTTTTCGGTTAACTATTTGATTATTCAGTGTAGCTGTTGATGTCCCTTAACAAGTGAAAAAGGAAATGGCCATTTTGTATTACATTGTATATTGAAAGTGTATCTCAAGGTAGCATCTATAAGAGAATTCGCCCATTAAAAATCATCTGTGATGAGATTTGGTTTTATAATACCCCCTTTAATTTCTGAGCCTCAAAACATTTTATAAATTAAAATATAATATTATGATATTACATTTACCAACATATCCAAGTAGTACTGCCCTTGTTCATATCTTAGCCATTGAATCTTTATGTCGGGATTTTGATAGAAAAATGGAAAAGTCATAGATCAAATTGGGTGATAATTAGAATACTAGAAAGTTTCTATTACAGTTTAAATTTATACAATATTTGGCATTTTGAAGTACCTAATAGCTAAGAGAATACTTTTACTTTGTATTTCACTATCTAAATACTCCTGAGAAAGTATCAGATGGCATCTAGTTAAATAAAATGTTCATATAATATCATGACTCATTTAGGTTGAAATCTATATTAAAATTGAAAGTAATAAGTTTTGAAACTATAGATGAGATCATAAGTATCTGGCCATATATTTTTATTTGAACTTTTAAAAAGGAATAACAAATGAATGTCTTTCAGAAATGACATTTTCATTAATATTAGCTTGAAATTGAAAAGATCAGTATAATAGCATACAAGAATTAACTTCTTAAAGCGTGGAGAAAATTACCTTGACCATCAAATTTATGTATATGGTCCAGTAACGGTACTAAATACAGATCATTCTATATTATTTACTTAATCTTTCAGGAAATAAAAAGAAGATAAATATGTCTTAATTTTCTCTCTACCTCATGATATCTAATATAATGCAAGATACATTATAGTTGATATTCAGCAGTTGGGATAATCATATATTGAAAGTGAGAGATGAATAGCATTGATAAAAGAAGCATCATTTTAAAATACAGGATCAAAGCCAAGATTACTTCCTGATGAATTCTCTATTGTGAGTAACTTAATTTTATCTGACTTATACATGATGCTGAATTATATATGATGCCGAATAGTAGGAAAGGCATCAGGTTTTATGTGGATAGATCAGACAAGAAAGAGTTGATTTTAATTCTGTGAGTTATGCCATGTTGTCAAAAAGAGGCTGATCATTACGTTGATGTCCTTTTTACTAATCAATTGTTAAAATTGCCCTCTAATTGAGTGGTAAATATGTGTTAATATTTTGGTTTTTTTTTTTGTTTTTGTTTTTGGATAAGACAAAATATGGTTAAACAGAGTGGCTGAAACATCCTTAAGTGCTAATGAGTACTTACTTGATAGTCTATACTAATGCTTAGTGGATGCTGAACAAGTTTAGATGTTAAGCTTTTTAGGAAGAGTGAATGATGGCTAATGATTATTTAATGACAGATCTCTGGACTGAAAGGCATTTAGCACTCAAAGTATACTGCAAAGCCTATTTCTCAAAGCTTCAGACAGGTTTATTTGGTCTCACCTTGAATAGAACAGTGCTGTATTGATTTCATTGGTGTGGATTTAAACACACTATCGGCTTAGAATAGCACTAGTATGCAGTAGAAAATGATTGTCTTAACCCTTATGGTGACTCTAAGCTATGCTCTGATATTACGACGTGAACTTTGGAAATGATCATGAATTTATCCACAATATTTGGAGTTGAGTATACAAGTTTGGAAAATATTTGTGCCTGTGAGCTTATAGTAACCATTAACTTACAGGGAGGCTTATGTAGAGGTAACTAAAACTAAAAATTATATTTTTAACTAATGTTTTTTTCCATATATTGTATTTGAAGAAATTTTCATCTGTGGAGATTGCTGATGTTTCTGTGGATGACGTGCTTATTTTATTACCCTGTTGATTAATGTATTAAATATTTGGTCTTCAAATGGTATTAATGTTTATACTCACTACTTTTTTCAGTATGTTTTATTAGTCCACATATATATATATATACACACACATATATATACACGTATATTTCATATAAAATACAGTTTAATCTAGTTGCTTCATATATCTCCCCTCATTTTTTACATTTGTTACTGGAGAGCCCCAGTAGAAACGAATGTATAACATTATTATATACTATAGACCAAAACTTATTTTAAGACTTTTTCCTAATTATAAATTTTGTTTGCATGGCTTTTTTTTTTAAGAAACATTTTTAATTATGCAGGATTTGAGGATACCTAATATAGATTGATCTTAGCTCAGATGTCAAATATTAATTAGTTGCTATGCAACAAACACTGACTTATAGGCCAGTGTAGATTCCAGAGATCCGTCTGAAATGCTGTTGCCACGAGTGCCCAACTCTCTTTGTGCCTTTCACCTTGTCACATGAACACTTAACCTACTTACCCTTCCTTACCTATAAAGTATGGGTATTTGTTTAGTTAGGAGAGCTCTACGATTCACTTACCCTCTAAAATTCTAAAATTCCCCCACTAACTGTCACCTGATCTTGGATTAGATGTTTTATACTCTACTTCTGATTTTTTTTTCTTTTTCTTTCAAATTCTTAATGGTATGTCTGTTTTTGTAGAAGAATTTGAAAAGCAATTGTAGTAGGCATATAATTGTCATTATAACAAACACAGTAGATATGTGAAGCACCCTATGTAAGCAGATGGAATTTATATGGATCTAATATTTTTTGATTATTTAAAAGATGAACTTCAGGTTTTTCTGTTGTTATGGGTTTTTGAATGAGGAACCTTTTACCTTTGATATATCTTGAGAGTTATTATTATTTTTTTACTATAAATAGTTACTGCCTCTTATTTCTGTATTTTGTAGAAATCAGAAACTTTGGATAAAATACTACAGAAATTTTTCAATTATTTTCTTTTGCTAATAAGAGAAACAGTTTTATTTGAGAAAAATTGTGAGTACATGTCAAATTCTTGCTTTGGATTGTTTTCGTCTGCCTCTGTTGAACCCTTATATGGTAATTTGTGATACTGACTTGTGGCAGTGATAGTAGTAGTTCTCGGTAAATATTATCTTCTCTTGATTTTATGTTCCTTTTTTCCCCTGCCAAAGTCTCAGAGCAGTTAAATAGAAGAGCCATCATGAATGATGTATGTATCCAACATCAATACGTATACATGTATTTTCTAGGTTTTTACATAGAGAAATATCTGTCTTAATAAACAATGAATTAAGAAAAGATTAGAAAGGTATCTCTTCACAACTCCTGACTAACCTAATCAGGCAGAATTCTGAAAAAATGATTATGTGTTATGTAGCAGAAACAAATTTTTTTAAAAAAATAGTTTTATAAAAATAGTATGACATGTTACAAACCTGAGTATGTCACTACATACATATTCAGGTTAAAACATTAAATTTTTCTCTTAGTGTTCATTTCAGGAACTGTAGGTTTTACAAATCTATACTTGTAGCAAATCAGTGACTTAGATACTCAGGATCTCTAGGCGTATGTGCTTAGTTTTTTTTGGTTAAGCATTGGAAGGACTGTGCAACAATTCAAGGCCTGAAACCTATTTTAATTTGATACTTGCAAGATAGGCAACTCAGATCTAAATTATCAGTGGAATTAACTAATTAATAGGAAATCATATAAAATAGTTACATGAAAGAGAATATTAGTAAATGTTAAAATCCATACATGTTTATTTGAGAAAGCACATAGTAAAATAAATCACACAAACAGAATAAAACATCTGTGAAGAAAACATTTGCCAAAGAACAACTAGAGTCAATTTGATAGGCTTGTTATCTTCATTATAAAATGAAGAAATGTAAAATAATATTAAAATCTATATTTCTCTCTACATGTAGCTTAAAATTGATGAAAGTATAAACATATAAAGAGATCAGAAATGAAAAATTTGCGCAGCTCTTTAATAGCGATTTGAGCATTATTTTTCTTCAAGCTCTCTGAGGCTACTTAGAAACCTCTTCAGAAAACAGCTATGTCATTTACGCACGTGCGTGTTCCATAGGCTCTAGATGGACTGCTTTTTCTATAGATCGCGACATAATAATGAGTATATCCTTAACAGTCGGAGGCTACAGTTTATTTTGTCAGTGGCTTTTAGGCCTTTAACGTGTATCTTCAGTTTGCTTTTACTTATTTGCTGTTTTCTTTTTCAAAGCTTTGCTTTCTTGATATTCTATTAATGTGGTTAGTAAATTAAGTCAAAGTTGTCTTTGCCCTTTTTATTTCTCCTTTAAATTTCTTTACTAAATTTTTCTTCTTTCTTTTTTATTTTATTTCTCCTTTAAATTTAAAAATATTTTTCTTTAAATTTCTTTAGTTTTTCAGTTCTTAGGAACTGTACTGTGTGTTAACCTATATAAAGTTTTAATAACTTATAGCATTTTATTTTTTAAAAAAGATAAGCTCATGTATTTCTACTAATTGTGG
Organism: Pteropus vampyrus; assembly: GCF_000151845.1. Taxonomy (NCBI): domain Eukaryota; kingdom Metazoa; phylum Chordata; class Mammalia; order Chiroptera; family Pteropodidae; genus Pteropus; species Pteropus vampyrus. Next base: position 5,471,781 of record NW_011888843.1, on the reverse strand, counting down.
ACTGGGTTATTAAAATCCTTATATAAAACTTTGCTTTGGGTTTGCTCACCTTAACCTCTTCCAGATCTTCTACCTTAACCTCTTCCAGATCTTCTACCACTTCAAATGCCTAGCCATTAATTCCCAAGCCTTTTTGTTGCCCCTGACTAGGCTCCATTATTTCTACTTAATACCTCACTAATAGTAAAGAAGGCAGAAGAGAAGTCAAAATATGAAATAAGGTAATAATTTTTCAAAATAAAAAAATAACATTATGAAGTAATCTACTGCGAAAAATTAAAGCAAGACATCTCAAAGTTTTAATTTACTGCAAACCTTTTAAAAATAACTTTTAGTTATGTCAGTGTTTTATTATGACCAATACATAGTATTTCAGGAAAATGAATACAAGTAGTTCTTATAAATGAACAGATGTACTTTTTAACTTCTCAAAGGTAGAACAAGGCAGTTATCACTTTTGATCTGGTTTTGTGTCACAGAGTTGATAGAGATAATTATGTATGTGAAAATATCTTTTAAGTGAATCCAATAAATGATTTGTCATTTTGTGAATAAAAATGACTTCAGATGTAACCATTTATATCTCACTGTGCTGTAATGCATAGGTATAAAATCTTCATAGAAGGTATTCGAACAGTCTACCAGAGGTTAACTCTCATGTGTTCCATTTGATCTTTTAAAGAAACACGTCATGTTGACTCCAGCATTTTAAGTGAATCTCATTGCAGAAGTTACCTTTTTCTGAACATTAATTGTACAAGAAAGGATTATTAGGTATATATGATTTTACAAGTCATCATTCTTAAATATTTCTTTCCTCCTGAAAAAGCTAAGGATGCTTTTCTTAATGTTACAATTTGTAGTTTTTAAAACTTGACATGTATCTCAGATCTACCTTTGGAAGGTAAAAATGAACCAAGAATTGAACATTATTCTTAATAATTATTAACTGCAAGATTTCCAATTACATGGATGTCTTAGATATTTGGAATTTTTTTACATCTCAGTTTTCTCCCAAATTGAAATTGTTTGTACTAAAAGTAAAAGTAAAGTGGAAAAAAAATGAACTTTCGGTGGAGAATAAAGGTGGAGAATAAAGGAAAAAGTATGATAATAAAGATTGTGGGGAAACAGGTATAGAACTTGTTTATGTGAAGAATAAGAAATTGTACAACAATTGTACTTGAAAAACATACAAATTGCTTTCAAAGTTTAAGGTTTCTAATTATCAAAATAATCAACATACCCCCAAGATAGTGATAATATTAAATTTCCTTTGGGAAAAAAATCATTTTGGAGTATTCACTTATTTTGCTTTTATCTGATTTTGTGGAAAATGGTTTTGATGTGTTTTGTCAAATGCACACACCCATAATACATGTGCAAGAGGCATTATTTTAAAATGGCTTAATCAGCAGCAGAAAGATATATGCATTTGCAGAACCTATTATGTTCCAGCAGGGGGCTATCGAGCATACATACAAATTAATAGCATGTTTGTTTACTTCAGTTTCCAGGTGAGGGGAGAATAATGCAGCAGCAACAAAAATAGCAAAAACCTCTGAGATTTAGGGAGCAACTTCCATATCTGTCAGTAGATGTGAGGAAAACACAGGCAGATATGTTACAAAGCAACAATGTAATGGAGGAAACGCCTATGCTGGTAACAGTGAATCTTGAAAATACACACACACACACACACACACACACACACACACAAACACACACACACTTTGGTATTAATGTGAAAGTTTGGAAATAAATGTTGACGTGTCCCATGATTGTCATTTTAATCAGTTCATCTTTTTTTTCCCCCCAAGGACGTTGAGAAGAACGTTCAGAAACTTGCGTGTTTCATTTTTTTACTTGAGGTGCACAGGTAGAAATTTACATGTCAGCCATATAACCATCTGCAATTTTAATTTTTGTCCATATCCTAAAAGTTTATTGGCCATATTTTGTAAAGATTGCAGGATTTTCAGTGCTCTAAGTTGTGCCAACAGTGAAAGTAACATGTAATATTCCTATGAAGGCACTTGACAAGAGAAGGAACTTAATTATATCATTTACAATGGCATATACCCACAGACTCTTTTTATGAGCTTATGAAACCCAGATTCACCACCAAGGATATTGAAATCTCGGAGTTTTTTTTTCACATTGGATTGTCACCTTCTATGCCTTTTTATGTCCCATTTAATTCATCTTCAAAGTATTTGACTAAGAACTGGGATATGTTAGATAGCATATCTAATTAGTAGAATACTATACCATTTTAAAACCAAATTGTTTTAAAAACGAATGAATATTAAAATAGTTTTGCTTATTTTTAAATATTAACAAAGCTTATTTGGAAGATTACTATTACATATCTGGTAAAATTTGACATTTTTTAAAATTTATTTTTTGTTATGGTGACGTTGGTTAATCTTAAG
>NW_011888843.1:5431227-5467926 GCF_000151845.1 Pteropus vampyrus | reverse complement strand
GGAAACATAGGCAAAATCAATAATTTAAAATAGTTCCAAATCTGAAAAATCAAAGAATCAGAAATTGCTCCGTTATTGTTAGAACACTAGTCGGAATGACATCTGTACCTTATCTGTACAGTCTGTGCCTCTAATCAGTCTGTGTCTCTTAGGAGGACCTTTTCTTGCTCCTACTTCTCTCCTTAACAAAGAGCTATCATCTATTCAAATCTGAGTACTGATAAAAATTACATACCACAGCATTTCAGCATCAGTAGTGTTCATAGCCAGTCGGACTGTTTTTATGAGCCTATGCACATGACAAACTTTAAATTATACCAAGGGATGTATTTGACAGCTAATTAAGATTTCACATTTTGGCCACTTAGCAGAAGGCACCTGTTATGATTCTTTTTATTAGCTTAAGGATACAATTTACAAATAACTGTCTCTAAGTACATTATTAAAACTTCCCTAAAGTCTTAATTCTTTCCTGAGGAGTGGGAGTTAGGACAAGATTGAGGTAATTAAACACAAAGAACCTAGAGAAGGTGGGGGACCAGGGCAGAGGCGGAGCTCTCACATGCCCCTGTTGTTTAATTTCCTACTGGAAGCAGCCCATGTGTGCCTCTGTGCCCCCTCCCCCTTCAAGCAGTGGCCGTTGCAGAGGCTGAACGGCTGGGGTCAATGCCTTGCCTATTGATCAGTATCCCTGCAGTCCCTTGCTCCAGCAGCTGCTTCATTGGCTTCTTTCAGGGCCTGCTTCAGTACATTAGAATAGAAATCCATAACCAGAGCTGTGCTCATCCAAGCAGGGGAAGAAACTAAATTAAATGGTATAAAACAATCTTGGATCAGGAGTTTGTGCCAATTCATCTTGATCTAAGATGTCACACCGGGCTCTCTGTCTGAGCACCTGGGCTAGAGGCAGCCATAGTGAAAATAGATGGAGCTGCGATCATTCATTTGTCAGCTAAGGAGCAAGGCAGCGGTTAGCAATTCCCTTCTGCAGAGGTCAGCTGACAGAACAATCAGTGCAAGTGCAGAATAGAGCTTTCCTTTGAACTATTGTTATGGAGCATGCTCTTGTTGAGGCGTGGGGGGAGGGGAGCCTGGCTTGCTTCCTGTTTCAGGAATACTATGTAAAGAGTAAAAGAAATACTAGGGGAATCTAGATACAGTGGCACAGAGCTCTTACCCCTTGTGGCTCTTCTTGTACGTAAATAAAGTTGGGTTTAAATGCATGTACTGAGATATAGATTATCAAATTGTTAAATATCACTTTGCCCAACATTAGGGTCCATTTTCATCCTAAATACACAGGCAGTGATTATTGATTTTTTTTTTTTCTTAGTATGGTTGAGCTTTCAGGGCTTTTTTCCCCCTTTAATTACTATAAACTATCACAAATCGGTGTCATATTTTGAATCTATAATCACATATAACACACTAATACTTTTACTAACATTTCTTTTTTGTCTTTAAAAAACTAGGGAAAAATCCATGAAGAGACAGAAATGTATACTATGGTATCAAATTAGAAGATATTTCTTATGTTACCTAAATATTTTCAAACATTTTGAGGCTATTTATAAGAAATTTTAAGTTATAAAATATGACTTATTCTGACCCTGGAAGTTATAAAGTAATTGTATAACATTAGAAGGGTGTCATTGTAAAGCAGTCTGCTTGTAATTTGAAATATACTCTACAAAAATTAAATTAGGAAAATGGGTAATAACATTTTATATGAAGGAAGTAGAATATTGTTAAAGATGAATCTCTGTTCTCTGTGGACTCATTTTAGTTTTATCTTTCTATACACTGTTTAAAAACTAATGGCAAATTCCCAGAACTAACTTTTTTTCAACAATAAAGTGTGACATGCAGAACGTAAGAAACTACAGCTGCAACAGCAGCCAATCTTTTTTGTATTCAGTTGCACCAAACTTTTCTTGGAATCCAAATAAACAGTAAATATTCTTTGATTTTACCACCTCAGTTTTCTAGATAACCAACCTCCGTTTTCCTTAAGTACTTTATACCACTTTTTTACTTAATTATTCCTTTCCAACTTTTAAATTCTTTACAGTATCCTACCAGTTCCATTTCTTAGACTCGAGTAGGTCTTCTTGCCTACATTCTACTCTGCAGTTCAGCACAGCTGAATAAATGGAACGTAAAGTGTATTCTAAAAAACTTTGAGCTCTATGGGTTTTTTAATTCAGCTTCTGGAAAGGCCATACCTCTCTGACAACGGTTTTGTTTTGTTTTACTTTTGTCGTAGTCCATTAGGATTTTTAAAAGAATTAAGGGCAGGACATCTGAAATCTTTCTGCAGTGTTGCCATCAACTACCCAGACCTCACTGTTGATCTTGAAGCTGTTCACTTCTCTGCAACTCCGGTTTAACATTCCAACACCAAGCCAACCTTGATCTTTCACTTTGCTTTGTACAATCCCCTCTTAATTGATCACTTCAATTCCAGCATTCTTCATACATCTCAGAATGATTTTCTAAAACCCTAAATCTACTCTGTGACTTAAACCCTATCTTGAGTATCTTCCAATGTTCAAAGGATACAAATTGTAAATGGTAAATATGACCATGAGCGCCATCTATGACCTGGCCCTTTCTTGCTTCTTACCTCATTTTCTGCCATTATCTTCTTGATTCATAGAGTTCCAGCCCAGTTACCTATCCTTAAAATAGAAATCAACAAATTCTTTCATGCTTTGGTTTCTTACTTCTAAATATACTGTTCTCTCAGTCCATAAAATTCTCATTGATTTTGTAACCTTTACAATTCCAATTTCTGTTTAGTAGCCTTTAAGTTCAGTAAAGACAAGGACTTTGCTTTTCTCATTCCAATTAATTCATATTAATTCATTAATTTATATTAGCATAATGCCATGTGCATACTAGATGTTCAGCTTTGATATGCCGAATGACTAACTAATGGAATGAATGCCGTCTACCATCACTGGTACTATTTTCCACTTGATCATTGCATGAGTTACCTTTTGGTTCTACCTGACACCAGTCTTGTTTTCCTCCACGGTCTGTCTTCCAGACTGCAACCGTCATGATCTTATCAACGATGAATGAATCTGATGTCATCACCTCATACACAATTGTTCAATGGCTTTCCATTAACCAAACGTTAAAGTCCTCAGCTTGCCATACAAAGGCCTCTTGTGTATTGGTACCCATGCAGCCTCCCCTGTTGTTATTCCCCTACCTCACCTCCAACAGTATAGAATGACAAGGCAGAAGAACAAGAGACAAAATAAAACAAAACATCTAAAAGTATTCACAGCCCCCTGCTGCTAATTTCTTAGTTGGCATACTGAGCTCTGGTGGCCCTTTTTTGTATTGATTTAATTAATGCGTAGAGCAGTGTGCTGAAAGAGGCCAGAAAAGCTGGATGGATTAATATTAGAGCAGAAAGCTGACCTCCAATCAAGATGGCTCCAGAAGTTCACTTTTTAAATCCCTCTGTACCAAATATATAGGTATGATGGATAAAATGTACAAATAGAAAACCAAAGAGACATAACTAGGCTCAGGAAAGATAGATATCTCTGTGGACAAGTAATGGAATAAAATTCAATGATCTGGGCTGAAACCATTAGCTGCTTTCCAGAAGCAGGCTTTTGGCTCCTGTGAGCAGAGAGGACTTAAAATATATCATGAGTAGAGCCTAAAGCCAGGAGATAGGCTATGGCTTCCTCAGTTCCTGGAAGGACATTGAAAGGATATGAGTGCATTGCTCTTCAGTTAAAATTGAGGTGGTATTATAAAAGGAGAATAAGAAAATGGGTCTTAACTATGCGACAGACAGTGTTAACCATAACCGAAAACAATGAAAGTGAGTTATGTTCAACCTAAAAACAAAACAAAGAGAAAAAATAGAAAACCTAAAGAAAAGGGAAGAAGAAACAGTAAAAATAACATCAGAAATTAGTGAAATAGAAAGCAATACAACAATAAGATCAAAACCAAAGTTGTTTTAGGAAAATTTGAAAAAAATATATATTTCTAGCAAAATTGATCAAGAAAAGCATGAAAAATAATAGAAGAAAAGGCACAAATAAAGGGATTATAATCTCTTTGTAGCAACTGATAGAATTGAGGTTTTTTAATCATAGAGAATATTGTAAATAACTTCACATCAATATAAATTTAAAAACTTAGATGACATATATAATTGTTTTAAAACTATAAGCTGTCAGAAGTGACTCTAGAAATGGAAAATCAGACCAAATAAGTAACTATTACAAAAAATGAATTCATAATTTAAAATATTTTTTCCCTCCACCCTGCTCCTCCCCCACACCTTCATACCCTGCCCGCTGACTCCAGGAAGAGTGTCCTAAGACACAGGCCTTGATAATTGTAGAGGAAAGTTTCATCAAACGTCAAGAATCCTTTAACTTTTCAAAAAACTGGGGAGAGAAAGTTACTGAACCCAATTTTTGAGGCTTTTATCATATTGCTACTAAGACCCAGCAAGAATAGCATATGAAAAAATTATAGTCCAATCTCATCTATGAACATAAATGTAAAAAACTCTATTAGCAAATTTAGTTCAGAGTCTGTGTATTGGTCTCTTTATCTACCTGCCTACCAATCGATCAATCAACATCCATTCATCCATCCATCCATCCATCTGTCCATTCATCCATTCATCCTTCCATCCATCCATCCATCCGTCCGTCCGTCCGTCCGTTTATCCATCCATCCATCCAGAGTTTATCCCAGTAATGCAAGCATAGTTAAAGGACAGAAAATATATAACATTTCAGATAACACTGATATGGTTATATAATAGATAAAAAACATTTGATAAGGTCAGGATCGTGGTGATCTCTGGAACATGAAGACGAGGTAGTAAGGTCAAGCCACAATCCATAGTAGACTTCATTTATATTTACATTAGTTAATTTTTAAAATTTCTGAAATTCATCACCTATGGAAACACATTAAAATTATATAAAGTTGATCGTGTGCACGTATATCATGATATTCTTTGGATGCTTGTAATATCGCATAATAAATACCAAACAAAAAATAAAAGGTAGGCCATTTATAGAAAGAAGTAGAACTAGAAAGTAGGTAGGACTGAGCAAAGGACTAAGTCTTAGAATTTGGGGAGCATGAATGAGGTGTATTCTTGACTGAGAGAAAGATTAGCAAAAAAAATTTTAAATAGTGTCATATGTTAGGAATGTAATTCCTCTAATTACTTCCTATTTATTGATACTTTAATGAAGATTTAAAATTGTTTTCCATTATGTTTTGGGTACATCTTGGTATCCCTTTTGAATATGAAGTTATGGTGAGCTTTGTCCAGGTTATAAATACTTCTTCAAATGCCTGTTTACACTTCTACGTTTGGTTCATCCGGATTAAATTCTCATCCTTTGCCTTCTCTTATTGCCCATCCCTCTTACTGTCTGGCAAACTCCTACTTATCCTTTGAGTCTTAAATTCAGAATTTTTGCCTTTGTGAACAGGCTTTTTTCATGCATTAGTGAGTTTCTTAAGAACCTGGACTATTTATTTTTATGTTTGTAACTCTCTGGCCCAAAGTAGATGCTCAATAAATATTTGTTAAATTAGTGAGCAAAATAATAAATGAGCTAATGAGCAATTCTTTTGTAAAAAGAGATTTATTGAGATATAATTTATATTTCATAAAATCTGTCCTTTTAAAATGTAGAATTTAGTGATTCTTAGTATTGTTGGAGTTGTGCAGATATAACCATAATCTGGTTTTAGAATATTTCATTACCTCAGAAATCTAATAACTCATTAGCCATCATTAATCATTTAACCTCCGTCTCAGCTCTAGGCGATCACTAGTCTACTTTCTGTTTACATAGATTTGCCTGTTCTGAACATTCCATGTAAACGGAGTCATACACTATATGGCCTGTTCTGGACATTCCATGTAAACGGAGTCATACACTATATGGCCCTTGGTGAGGACTTTTCTCTTAGCATAATGTCTTCAAGGTTATCCACACTGCAGTATGTATCAGCACTTCATTTTTTTAACTGCTTAATAGTATTTTATTAATGGATATACCGCATTGTGTTTATCCATTCATCAGTTGATGGACATTCGAGTCGTTTCACTTCTTGGCTATTATGAACAATGCTGGTGTGTATATGCATGTACAAGTCCTTGATTGGACATCTGTTTGCATTTCTCTTGGGTAGAGACCCAGGAGTGGAATTGCTAGGCCATATGTAATTCTATGTTTAACTTTTGAGGAACTCCCAATCTGTTTTCCAAAGAAGTTATACCATTTTACATTCCCAGCAGCAATGAGGGTTTCAATTTCTGTATTATTTTGACAACACATGTTATTTCTGGTCTGTTTTTTAAAAATTACAGCTATTCCAGTGGATATGAAGTAGTATCTCATTGTGGTTTTGATTTACGTTTTCCTAATGACCAGTGATATTGAGCATCTTTTAATGTGCATATTGGCCATTTATATATCTTTGAAGAATTATCTATTCAAATTGTTTGCCTATTTTAAAAGTTGGGTTTTCCTATTGAATTGTAAGAGATATATTCTGGATACAATCCTTTAGTGTTGTATGATTGACAATATTTCCTCTCAGTCTATATGTTATCTTTATTCTCTTAATAACTATCATTTGAAGTATAAAAGTTTTTAGTATTGATGAAGTCTACTTAAAAATATTTTTAACTTACTTGTTCTTTTGGTATCATATTTAAGAAATATTGCCTGATGATCATGAAAAATTGCATTTATATTTTCTCATGCAAGTTCTTTAGTTTTAGCTCATATTTAGGGCTGTGATCCATTTTGAGTTGATTTTTTGCATGGTCAGAGGTAGAAGTCCAGATTCATTCCTTTGCATGTGGATAACCAGTAGTCCCAGTGACATTTGTTGAAAAGACTATTCTTTCCTGAATGAGCAATCTTGAATGTTTTTATAATCACATGTCTTTTTTATATTGATATTCTTTTAATTTATATTCTTATGTTTTTGGTTTTCAGGTTGCTTAGCAAGTGTCCCACAAATGAAAAAAATTTCCACATCTTATGAGGAAAGACGGAAACAAGCCACTGCTATTGTTTTACTAGGAGTAATAGGAGCTGAATTTGGTGCTGAAATTGAACCTCCTAAACTGTTGACCAGACCTCGAAGCTCTAGTCAAATTCCTGAGGGATTTGGTTTGACTAGTGGTGGATCCAACTACTCACTGGCCAGACATACTTGTAAGTTTAAAAATTCCTAATGTTGATCTATTGCTTCTCAATACATATTATTTGTTAACAAAAATCTAAGACTATTGAACATATCCTGAGTTTTAACTCAAATACATTGCTTAAATGAAGCTAGAAAACAGTATATAATGTGTCTGTCTGATACATTATAGCTATGTTATAGTTACCTGAACTTCTTTTTAAAAGTTAAAACGTGGTGTTTTAAATGCTTTTCTTAAACTAACTTTTTTGAGCTTTGTGTTTTCACATTTTGGTTAGTGTTTTAGCCAAAATTTATGAAAACTGACTTCAAGTTAACACTTATAACATAAAATAATTCCTGAAAAATTATGCAGCTTATTCTGAACGTCATTTGAAAAGTCAGGGGTAGAGGTGGAACACTAATTTTTTCTTTAAAATATATGTATTTTAAAGAGTATGAATGAGGAATTATGAATTACCTCTAATTTTAAAAATATTCCAACAATAGTTTTAAAATGACGAAAAAATTACAAGTAGAGCTCAAAGGGCTTGTGTCACATTGCTTCAGTTCTGTGTTTGGTATGTTAATAATAGGTAAGGATATTTTATAAAGATGTCTTTTGGTACTTCCGTGTCAGAACTCCTTTACATAAGGTCAAAATGTTCTGCCATATTGCAAAATTACTTCTAACATTGTATCATCTTAAGGACCAAATATAATCCTATGGTGAATACATCACATGGTATTCTTTGGAGAACAAATTGCAATATGTTCTTTTAGGTTTTCGGCCTTTAAGAAAAGGAAGAAGATACATGTTACTTTGGTAGTTCTCTTACAGCAGAGAACTTCACTGGATCATTGTCACATAATTTTGCTGTGAAACCAAGGAGCTCTATTAGTGGCTTTTATTGTTAAAGTCCTATTATAGACTTAGCAGCCCTTCGTGTTGGCTCTTAATGCAACAATATTCATTCGCATGAGTAATCTCTCGATCTCTATTTTACATTGAGAATCAGAGAATAGTATTAACAATACCACCACCAATAATAATAAAACAACTAATTTTTTGAGCACAATTTTAAGATCTTTCCATGCATTAACTCACTTCCTCCTCATAATAGCCCTATACCGTGAGTATCTCAGTTATCTCCATTTGACACGTAAGGCCAGTGGGGCACAGAGGGTTTAATTAACCTGGCCACGACATTACTTCTAGGAACGTCTCAGCACAGTCTACTGGGCTCATGTTTTTGACCATTATGTAAAACTGCGACTTTTCAGTGGTTCCTAGATGAAAAGGGCTTAATGATGAACCTGTGCTATCACTTTATAATTTAAAAAAGCACTTTCTTTTGTATCCGCTCATATGATCTTCAAAATAGAAAATAAAATTTCTTCAAATTGGCTCAGCCAAAAAATGGTAAAACTGAAATTTGAACTCAAGTTGCTTGTGACCCGAAAACCCATGCCTCTGAGGATAGTGTGAATTTTAACATTTAGAATTAAACTATTGTCCTTTTTACTATATTCCATAGAATATTTGTCATAACTATTTGATATCTGTTATCATTCATTTTTTAAAAAATACGTGACAAACTTTCTTTTAAAAGTCAGAAATCTTACATCTTTGATGATTTTCCTTGAAAAGAGATAATTTCTATTCTCACAGTTTTAGGGAAGGTGGTCATTTCCATATTTAGCATCCAGAAGTTAATTTCTTTAAACTGTGCATTAAAACTATTTGTGCTTTTTAAACTATTCCTTGAAAAGTCTTAAGATGCTCCCATTTGAAGGAGGTCAATTATTTTGAAGACCACAAATTTAGTCCAGTGTGTTCTGAACAGTGTTTTTCTGTATTTTTCTGCAAGGAAAGTGAACATAAATGCTGTTTCTCTGGAATTTTCCCCTAGCTTAGTATAAGTATTTATCTATAAATATACATTATAAAATAATAAATTGGTGACTATTCCACCCAAACCATTGGCTGGTTGCTAGGCAGATTAGCTTATACCATATTATCTTAGTTACCTAGACTAGTACTATTATCATCCCTTTTTCTAACCACAATTGATCTTTACATAAAATTCTAATATTCACACATTTGCTTCTGTATGTCTTTTCTTTTAACTGTAATAATTTCATCTGCAAATTCTCACTACTGTAACTAGAAAAAGAAAAACTGGGTTAAGAGAAAAGAGGGATTTAAAAAGCTATGGCAGACTAGAAATAGAGATTTTTCAAAGAAGCCTTGGGAATTGATAAAAGAAATGAAGTCTTAGGACTGCTCTTTTAGTTTGTTAAAAGACAGGGAGCTAAACCACATGTAAAGGGGTCCTAAAGCCTATTTCTGGCATGAGAGAACCCCTGGGCCAAGCTGTGCTATGAGGAGGGGCTTTTGCTTGGGGCCTCCTTAGCTTTCCCAAGCAAAGTAAATATAATATACCCAAACATTTTAAATATTTAAGTGTTTTAGAACCAAGTTTGCTCTTTTGAGTATTTTGCATAAAAGCCTAGATGTGCAAAGGGCAAAAGTTAATGCTTCTTAGCAAATCATATTTATGATTATTTCATTGAACTAAAAGGCAGATTTTGAAAGTTTTCTAGCAAGCAAATATTATAGAAAAATGAGTAATATAGTTAGTACCTATTAGTTTAAAATGTGTAAAATGTCCTTGATATTTTCCTCATTTATTATGGCTGCCATGTTTTATTTTAATAATTATAAAACATTATAAAGGTAATGATGAATTTGCTTTTAACTTCCATTCCATTACCCTTTCATCAAAGGTCTTAGGTTTCTTGGTAAATTTGCCTATGATAGAGATTTGCAAGACCTTTCTTATTTGAATTGGGATGTTCCCAGTAAATGTACAGTTATCAGATTAAATCTTGCTCTCCTGATTGGAAACAGATGTCTAAATGTTCTCTGTCTTACTTAGGCTCTTTTCAATCAGTTATGTATAAAATTAACCAGTTATAATGTTAACCTGTTAGAAGTTGCCATGTATATTGTCATGTTATTTCTTTATGTGGCATTTAGACTGCATCGGTACCATTAAATATTTAGTCTTTAAGGTATCCTATTGAATGAGATAATTAGTATCCTCATTTTGAGATAAGGCAATTAAGATGCAATGTTTGATGAACTTTAACTGCTAATGTAGTTAGAGCTACAGATAGTGAATTCTAAGCTTCTTCATAAAACTGTTCTGTGAAAACTCATAACCTAGTCAAATTCCTATCCACACTGATGGGAGCCAAGAGTGACACTAACGCTTCATTCAAAAGTCATATTTAGTTTTATAATACATTTTAAACTTAGAAGTAAATATATATGAATCTTTCGTGGGTGTTATACTTTACATAAAACGTCAGAATCACATATTGAAGACGAAGCTGAAGGACTCTGGTGATGAAGAGGCCTGGACTAGGCCACTCTCTTACTTTGTGCCCTTGGTAAGTGAAGTACCCCTCTAGGTTGCAGTTTCCTCCGGTGTAAAATAAAAGGTGGGAACTACTCTGTTTTTAAAACGCTTTTTTGTCCCGTTAGTCTCTGCTTCTGAAGTGAGATAGAAAGCCGCCTTCCTCATAACCTTCCCTTCTCTTCTCCACGTGGGAATGGACGCTCTCTTGTTTCACATCAGCCCAGCTTTAGTAGAGATTCTTCATTTTTATGTGGATCCACAAAACATGACATTAGAATATTTTAGGGTATTATTTATAATGTTACCTTATGGGTCTTTTGGTTCAGTCTTTCATTTGGTCTCTTCTGCTCATTTCATAATTGTGGAATTATGCTGGCACATCTGTAGTAAATCCCATTTTGATCTCTCATTAGCTTTTTGACTTTGGGCAAGTGTCATAAGTCATTTCCCTAGGCAGCAGGCTCTGAGACAGATTTGTATGCAGGCGTGTTCTCGAGATCAATACTTTTAGGGGAGTGAAAGAAGCAAGATTGGGCAGGGGGAGAAGTCGAATTGCATTTCAATTGCCTAGAATGCTTCAGCTGATCTCAGGGAACTCTGGAGCTGGGATGACCCTTCAGACTTGTCCTGAATTGGGGCTAAGAGCTCAGCCTTTATATCCCCACGTCAATCAGTCATTGGATTCAAGTCACTGGTGCCCTGAGAAGGGGTGTGACCTCAGGTGAGGTAGTTCTCTTCAACTAAGGCAAAAATCCCACAGAGGAGCTCAGCTGAGACTTATCAGCCACTATATACTAACACTCCCGTGAACTTGAGGGCGTGAGTACGGTCGGTTGTGGAGGGCAGGAGATGGGCAGCCTCTCCAGGCTTCCACTCAGCATGTTACTAACTTATGTGTGTCCCAGTTTCCCCTTCTATCAACAGAAATGAGAGAGGAACTGCCATTTATTTAACATGGTTTTTATTCCAACTCCATACATATCTCTTGTTACCCTGCAAGATAGATATTTTATCCAACACCTAGCACAAGGGACATGAAAAATAGTTAGTTATTGAGCACTTACTCTGTGCCAGGCATTTTACTATGTACTTTACCTGTATTATCTTATTTAATCTTCTAAACATATCAAATAAGTACTCTTACTATTCCCATTTATCAGATGGGGAAACCGACTTTGCCCAGTATGCACTAAATCTTTGTGAAATTTGGTTATTAAACTTTCTTTCTGCAGACAGTAAATAGGGCACAGGTTACGTGTTTTAAGGTCATACTGCGAAAAGTATCGAGCCCGGACTTAAACATTTATCTTCCAGCCCTAAATCAGCATATTTTCACCATTCCACACAGTCTTCTTGTGCAACAAATAAGAAAGATTCAGAAGTGGTGCTGCAAAAAAAGAGGAAGCAAGCCGGCAAGTCCTGGGCCACCTTTACACATGAGCATCTGTTGATCATTCGTTTAGGGGTGTGCTGGTGCCGTGGAGATATAAACGTGTACAAAATCCACGTCTTGGTACTGAAGAAATGGCTTGTATTTGTGATGTGAAATATTTAAAGAAAATGAATTTTTCCCCACAGTGGGCCTTTAGAAATGCATTGACATCAGGGTTCTTCAGCTAAGCAAGGTGTATGAGCTCACCGATGTTACATGGAAAATGCTATCTTTATGTGCATTTGTGTTTCTGTTCTGGGAAAAAGATCTATAGATTCCATTCAATTCTCAAAAGATAGTCATTAAAATAAAAATGGATAAGAACTCCAAGAGCTTGTTAGAATAAATTGCTTATCTGTTATTATGATTTTTTTTTAAAGTATAGAGAGGTATATCCCTCTTTATTAATTCAGCTGTAATATCACCAAATAGAAGCCTCAGTTAGATTCGACCTAAGGAATATTTTATTTCTATAAAACCTGTATTTAGAGTTTTATTTTGTTCTGGTGCTATGTTGGGCTTTATTTTGTTGTAGTCTGCTGTCATGAAAATGATTCCCCAAGTACTTCATGTACTTTCTTTCTAACCGTGTATATTTTATTTAATTAATGTTAATGCTGGTTGAGGATGATTTTATAATGAATTTATTTTTTGAATTTTAAGGTAAGAAGGTTAAGCCAAATCTCAAATGTTTTATCAGCAAGATTAGGACTTGCTGATAAAGTCAATGAATTGCAAGTAATAACAAAACTAGTGGTAATCCCAAGGTATAAACAATGCAGCAACAATGAGGAAAGCATCATGCTCTTTGCAAGGACATGAAATGACAAAAGAATATGTATTTTCACTGTTTACAAACAAGTCATCAGATTGTGTTGCTGAGCTGCTATGGGAGCCATGAGATTGCATTTCTGTTTGCTTTCCCTCATTTTTTTAACCTGGCTTTCCTGGCATTGGTATGTAATCCTGCCTGTCTGGCTTCTTACTCTAGAATCTACCTCATTCGTTCATTCTCATTGCACTAACTCAGCATTCCACGTTCTTTGTCACCACTTCTCATTTGTAATTTTACCTTTGAAAGTCATCCTGGTTCAGATGCCACTTGACTTGCCCTGCCATTACACCTTCTATGTTTAAAACTGTTATCCTTCACTCTGGCTATGCACGAAAATCATATGCAGAGTGTTTTAGAAATACTTGTGTCTGTGCATTAGCCTGCACTTCCTATTCAGAAAGCGGGGTGGGGGTGGAATTTGGGTATCTAAATCTTTGTGTAAATTTTTAAAACTTCATATGTAATTTTCATTTATAGCCAGAGTAGAGAAGAAACACAACAGAATATGGAATCCTTCAGTTATTTTAATTAAGTGTTCTATGGTAGTTCTTGTCATTTAAACTACCCTAATGCACAAATTGTTATTTTCTTTGTATTTTAAAATGGAAGAGGTAATGGGACCTAATCAGAGTGAACAAATGACACATATTATTCTCAGAATTCATTCTTCAGAGACCTCAACCTTTTTCTTGTAATTTCATTTTTCTGGACTGCTTGGGTTTCAATCTTGACATCACCACTCAGTAGCTGCGTGGCCTTAATGCTTTGTGGCTCAGTTCCTTTAACTAAAAATAGGAATAATAGTAGCACCTACCTCACAGCGTTATTGTGAGGATTAAGTAAATTAGTGTATATAAAGCACTTATAAAAGTGCCTGATATGTAAGTGTTAGTTGAATGATAGTATTTATTATTGTTACTAGAAATGTTTATAGAATAAGGAAGTGAAATAGCTCTTTTAAAAGCATCTGCTATCTATGAGGAGATGTATAGGTGTATATACAGCTTTTTAAAATCTTCCTAAGAACCTTAGAAGCTAAGTATTACCGTCAGTATTTAATATGAGTGAACTGATACTCAGAAAAATTAAGTAACGTCCTTAAGGTTATCTTTCTTATAAAGGATTTGAATCAGATGCATTTTTCTTCCAAAGCCTAGGAAGCACATACTTATCCCCACTCTGTGTGGTAAAGCACATTAGTTCCTAGAGGATTTGTGTAAAAATATACTAAAAATATACTAAATTTTTTTGTAATTACATATTTGTAATTGGGTGAATTTGTGTTTATTACCTTGTCTCTCATTTTAACCACAACAACATACTAAACTCAGATCAAATGGAAATTTTCACTACTCTTTTGTTTTTACTTGTAAATAATTTATGTTGTATAACAGCTTTATCATTTTTAACAGCGATCTGACACTTGCATTATAGACCCTAACTGGTGATGTAATCCAAGCCTTGTTCTCCAGGAATAACTTTTATTTGCAATCATTTGTTGTTAATTCATTACACTTATAGGTCTCGGGTTCCTCTTCCATAAAACAAGAAAGTTGGAAGAGAGTATGTCTAAGGCCACTTCCATATAAAATTATAGGATTCTATGAAGTTATTAATGTGATTTATTATTATTGTAACTATACAGTGCTCGTGTTTATTGCTGCCACTTGAACTTGCCTATCTTATTTTCTTTGCTCTATGCCAGTTGTTCTGTTTGCTTTCATAGGTTCCAGTAGTTCACACCTATGCCATATGTTTGAAGCTGAGTATCTTTATTTTTCTGCCATCCCTCTTTACAGCCACCTTATATCAACTTAACCAGGCTACAGTTGTTTCTTTATAACTCATTCTCTACACATATCCAGCTTTGTGGGCTTATGTTGAATTTAGCTCACTATGACATTTGTGGTAGTTTGAGATCTACATCTTATAAGAATGTAGTACAAAGGCATTATAACAATTTTTTAAAAGGTCTAGAATGTAATGAAGCATTGGTATGAAACTCTGCAAACCATCTAATGTATATATTTAGTTACCCTGATTCGATTTTCAATTTTAGTTCAGTTTTTAATTTCCTTGATTTCTTGTTTCCAGGTTGCCTGAGTACGGCAGATTCAGTGACAAATGTTAACATTATATTGCCAGTGTCAAACCCTGCCCCCCGCCCCTTTTTTTTTTGGCATAGGACATTCCTATTTCGTGGTTTTAAATGACCTGGGTCTGACGGCTCTGCAGAATGTTTCCTTTGAATTTGTCTTAATATATGTGTGCTCTGGGGTCACTCTGATTAACGTATATAATTCTATAAGGTCAAACAATTTTATATCAGAAAGAAACAATAGCGAACATCAAGTCGAATCCCTCTAAAAGCTACAGAACGTTTGATGATTCTCAGAAAGCTGTTCAGTAACAAGTGAACAGAAGCATTTTGTGGAAAACTTTGTTGTAGATTCCCCGACGTGTCCTTAGAAAACAGTTTCCAAGACTCTGTTGAATGGTAGGGTGTCTAAGTCATTTTATTTCTTTACGCTTTGGTCTCCATGATTCTACTGTAAGTGCTGGTAAACTTGGTGCTGACTGATTCACCTGGGAGCTGCCAGAAGCCAAGTCCACTAGAGGATCTGAATGAAATGAAGACCTGTATGAAATCGATAAATACAGAGTTCCTTCCTTATACTTTTGGTTTTCAAATTATGTTCTGTAGTGCCTGGGGGCTCCATAGAGATGGCTCATGGCTGTCTTGGGCTCTTAACACTTACTTCCAGTACAGTAACACTAACTTTTGTGTGTTTCAGAACTTGAAGTTTGGCATCACACTGTATCTGCAAAAGAAATAGCCAAAGACAAGGCTAGACTCAAAAACAAAACAAAACAAAACACAAACACACCAAAAACTCGAGAAACTAGAATTATGTATCCTTTAAAAATTCAATAATTCAGTGGTAATTGAAATTCTTGGTTTTCCCTCAGAAACCTTTTTCTATTTCTGGACTTCCCCATCTCAACTGATGATCATTATTTCCAGTTTCCCTAATTCTTCTCTTCCTCTCACACACAACGTTTTCCCTAATTCTTCTCTTCCTCTCACACACAACATCTAATCCAACAGAAAATCTTAATGGCTCTAACTTCAAAATGTATAAATTCAGCTACTTGTTACCACCTTTACTATTATTACTCTGATTGGCCCCCTTGCCAGGTTACTGACAAGCCTTCCAGCTTCTACCCTTCTCTCTTTTATAGTGGATTTTTAACATAGTAGCTGTGGTAGTGATGCTTTTAAAACCTGAGATAGATAGTATCACTCAAGGGTATCCAGATGGCCACTCAGCAAGACAAATACTCAAAAATCAGTAGCTTTTCCATGTGCAAGTGAACAAACAGAAAAATATAGACAATCATTTTTTAGAAGA
Organism: Pteropus vampyrus; assembly: GCF_000151845.1. NCBI lineage: Eukaryota > Metazoa > Chordata > Mammalia > Chiroptera > Pteropodidae > Pteropus > Pteropus vampyrus. The sequence goes on along the minus strand of NW_011888843.1, from coordinate 5,451,606 downwards.
CTCTTCAAAGACCCTAAAAACCAGGAAGAAAAAGACAGCACAGTTAAAAAAACAAAACAAAACAAAACAAAAACAATAAGACTGCAAGCCATTTTACCATAGAAGGAATGTAGATGCCAAAAAATAACTCAGTTTACCCAATAGTTAAAGGAATTAGGGGAGAGGAAAAATTTACTAGAAACACTTAGTTGGAAAGATTTTTTTACAGTGAGTGAATATTTGTATTACTAAAATAAGATGATAAATGTTTATATTTTTAAAATAAGATATTTTAAAAAATCTCAGTAACTATGGCAACCAAAGGAAGTCCCACAGCTAAGACTAAACTTAAGAAATACGGAAGAAGCTATAATATGTTACTGAGAGAAATAAAATAATGTTTGAGTAAATAAAGCATGTAGTTCTTAGATGCATAAGATGATTTCATGTGGTAAATATCTCAGTTAGTTCTCAAATTAATATATAAATCTCACACAAACAATAAACTCAATATTCTTTTAATAGCTAGTCAAAGTTATTCTAAAATTAACATACCAGAGATAAATGGAATGCATGATTTTTTTTGTTTTATTCAATAAACACATATATACTTCACTATTTTAGGCACTTTACAAATATTAACTCATTTAATACTCATGTATAACACTTCGACATATGTAACTATTTAAAAAAGTCAACCTATAAAGTACTCAAAAATATAAATAAAATACCTAGGCATTAACTTATCAAAGAATATGCAAGACTTTTATAGAAAAAAAATTATTTTATTGAAAGAGTTTTTAAAGATCTAAAGAAAGAGATATACACTTTTCTGAATAGGACTGCTCAACATCATAAGATACCAATTTTCATAAATTCAATACCATTCCAAACAAAACGTCAGTAAGATCTTTGTTGTTGTTTTTGTTATTGAACTTGACAAGCTGATTCTCAAATTTATATGAAAAAGCAATGGCCTAAGAAAAGCCATGACACTTCTAAAGAAGAAGGTGGAGGGATTTCCCTTACCTTATATCAAAATTTATTATATACTTATAGTATTTAATGCAATATCGTTTTGGTGTAGGACAGATCCATAGAACAGAATAGATAGCACAGAAATGGTTCATATATACAACAGAATTTGATTCTATATAGATGTAGCATTGTATATCACCACTATAGTTCAGTGAAATAAAGGATAGAATTTTTGATAAATGGTATAGTTACCATTGGCTATCCATGAGGAAGAATAATGAAATTGGATCCCTAATAACCATCAAAGTAAAAAAAAAATCAATTCTATGTGGATTTAAAGACTTAAATATGAAAGCTAAAACCATAATACTTTAAAAAAAGATGATACAGGAAAACATGACCTTGGGATGGGGAATGATTCTGTAAACATGTGACAGAAGCCCAACCAAACAATAAAGAAGATGGATTAATTCTGTTTCATTAAAATTGCAAACTTCTGTAATCAAAAATACCTTTTTAAAAGTGCAAAGTAAAGCCACAAAGAGGTATATGGTACTTATAACATAGGTAACTGATGAGATAGTTAAACACATTCATATTTTTTTTAAATCTTAGAAAAAGACAAATGCAGAGCAGAAAAATGGGTAGAGGTCAACAAAGCACTTCACAGAAAGGAAATAAGAATGGCTGATAAACCTCTGACAAGATGCTAAGCCTTATTGTCAGGGACATGCAAATTAAAAGCAAAATAAACTATCATTTCTCATCTACCAAACTGAAAACTCGAAGTCTGACATTCTCAAATTCTGGTGAGGATCTGGAGCACTTACAACTCTTCTACACTTACTGTGGAGTGTAAATTGGTTTAAGACTTTAGAAAGCCGTTGGGCGTACTCTACTGTGAGTCTGCCCTTGGCTTCATCTAGAGAAACTTTTCCACATATGAAAAGAGTGTGTGAAAACTTTTCATGTGTGAAATGAATATTTTTCTCCCATTCTGTGGCTACTAAGGAGACACCCAGCCTGTGGGTGCTGAGGAAACCTGCCAGTAGAGAAGGGGCTGCTGTTGCCTGTGAGCAGCCTGGAGCTAGTCCCCGAGTTCTTGGCGGGATGGGGCTGGGGTGGCTCTGACATGCCCTACTGCTGCGGGAGAGCATGTGATGATGGTCCAAGCTGATCTATAGAGGCAGCCTGTCATTTCCCCAGGCTTGGGCAAGACAGAGCTGCTTTGGAGGGAAGTGTCTTTCCTCCTGCAGGATCCCTCTGTTGACCTCTATTGACAAAGCTTAACATTCTGCCAGCCAGCAAAGGAGATGTTTGTACAGAGTCCAGCTCCAATGCTGCAAAGCAGGGAGGGATGATAGACTTGGAGCTGAGATGCTATAAACTGATAACTGGCCCAGAAGAAATAATTTATCATTATAATTCTAAGATGCTATCTAATAAGTCAGAACTTTCAAATCACTAAAATTTCATTTTCCACTCGGTCCTTTATAATGAGCCAGTTATGTTCTGCAAATACTTTTTGAATTGAGTTATTAGAGTATTATCAGTTTTGAGAGACTGACCAAGAAATTGTTCTCTATTTTGTTTCTTCTTTCTGAGAAGTACTTTTATCATAGCTGTATAGATCTTAGGAAAAGGCCATATAGGCTAGGTAATCATTTAGCTACTGAAAAGAGACAGGTTTCAAACAGAACTGGACCATGCCTCAAAAAGCGAAACTCTGACTCTGTGCGGTAAGCACAACTAACTCCATTTTTGCATTTACAGATACATAAATGATGGTTGGCAACTGTTGCCTCAAATTTGCATTTCAATGGCCTAGTAATGTCCCAGCACTTACCTACTACTTCACAGGGTCGTTAGTGATAAGGAATAATTAATGATTTGTTAACAAGATGGGATCTTTGATTATAATGTACAATAGATGTACAAATTCTATATTTAACTTTTTTTGCCTTTTAATTGCTATGGATTTCTGGGCCTGCTGCTAGCTAGTTTATCAGACTGAAGAAATGTTTCCTATAATGTCTTATCCTCCGTCCCAGTAGACATTGCAGTGTATTTTCTCCAAAATAGAAAAGGCAGTTCATTTCCATTATATATATTGTAAAATGCTGCAGTGCCATCCATTTTTGCTGCAGTCGTCAGTTCCCTGGGACAGCATTCTGAAGTTAGGAAAGGATAAAAATGGCAAGCAGAGGATTTACTCGTGTTTTCGTGTTGAATGGTTTAAACGGGAACACTATTGGTAGATGGAGGATCCTTCGGATTTTTAGGCACTAGAGGAGAATTTCAGGCCCTGAGAAGGTAATATATTAAGCCCGAGCTCATTTAAATCTCTGCTTTGTCTGACTGACCATCACATTACTCAGATTGTCTCCAGTGTCGGTTCTGTGACTTCCCAGAGCTTCATATGGCAGTTGGCTTGAGTGGAGCAGGTCATTCTCCTTCTGGGAAGAGAAGAGTTCTGGGCAGGAGCACCAGTCCTAAAATATTGATGTGGCCACTCCGAAAGTATAGCAGTATGACACAGTTCTATGCAGGATGTCACTCAAGCCGTTTTCATTGCCCAGAAATCATTATGCTGAACCTATAGGTTGTCAATCAAGTTAATTTTGGTAACTGCAAAGTAGATTTTGCCTTTATGGACATTTATATAGGATATGTTTATGTAATTATATAATATGCTTATTCAATGGATGTAAAAGTTTAAAAAATTACTGTTTCACATTTAGTGCCCCCCTTATATCAAGTGTATATAGTCACCCAAGAGCACACAGATGACTCTTCTCTTTAAAGGCACATGCCGCAGGTGTGGTGGTAGTAAGGCCGGTGGCATAGCAGGTGTTTGCTTGTACCACATGAAATTGCCATTCTTGCAAGTCATTCTTGCAAAGTGGTCAAACACTAGCATACCTCAGAGATGTTGCAGGTTCAGTTCTAGACCACCGTCATAAAACAGTTTTTAAAGTATCGCAATAAAGCGAATCATAATCTTTTGGTTGGTTGAGGGTCTTGCCTTCAATTTGTAAAAAATGCAACATCTGAAAAGCACAATGAACACTTAGAAAAAAAGTATATAATACTTTTATTCTAATGGATTTAGAGATACAAATATCATTGCCCTAAGTACAATTCAAGACATGCAATCCGTTTTATATATGATAGCTACTTGAAATTATATGTATATTACATGAAATTATGTGAGTGCTAACAGTAAACTGATTTGATGTGGGAACACCTTTCTGCACATGACTAATAAACCAGTATATATGATACCTACTTGAGATTTTACTTATATTACATGAAATCATCTGACTGCTAACGGGAAACTAATTTTATATGGAAACACCTCTGCACGTGACTAACAATCCAGAAACAATTTATATATTTATATAAGATACTGTAAGAAAAGTAAAATGACAATCAAAATATGCACAATGAATCAAAACAGAAACAAATCAATTTATTTTGATCCAAGAGTTCAAAATGATACTGAGAGGGAAAATCACACAAACCTTGGTGTCATGTTTGACCGATGCTAAAAATTAACGTGTTATTTTGAAAACTGGTAACTGTGTTTTTTTTATACAACTACACCACAGAATAATCAAATGGTTGATAAGAGAAAAGTTTTCTTTGTAACAGTATTCTAGCCAATAATCGAAGAAGGGTAGGATATCACCATTTTGCCACCCTAATCAATTAATGGACCTGGGCAATATCCTAATATCACCAAAAAAGAGACAGCTGGGCATTCTGTACTTCTTGATGGAAATACATAACAGCATCTAAGAAAGAATAAAAATAAACTCAAACCTGAATCTTTTCAGCCAATTTATAGGAAATAACAGAGATCAGAAGAACACTTTTTAAGTATCTTTAAATGGATATAATCAGCAGGATTGGATTTTAGAAAACTCAATGGGGTGAAAGAACTGATTCCAGGAAGGGGGAGGGGCAAACTGTAGATTACGAGATTTAAGAGACAAATTTAGATTATGAATGGAAGAGACAAATGTGAATATGTGAAGAAAAGGAAGAAAAGGAAAAGATGAAAGAGAGAGAGAGAAGGAAAAGAAGGAGCGTTAGCGACGGGGCCAGAAAGAATCAATAAAATGTGAACACCGACTGGCTATTAGATGGGGCGAAGGAATTTCTCATAACTTTGTTTACTGTGCTAATAGTACTGTGGTTATGTTTTTTAAAAGTCCCAGTCTTTTAGACATATATACTGAAATATTTATAGAAGAGATTTGCTGCAAAGTAATTCAAGATGTTAGGGAGAGTGAGTGAGGATACAGAGGGAGGGTATAGATGAAACAAGACTGACCAGGAGTTCAAAACTATCGAAGCTGGATGATGATTACAACAGGTTTATTATACTTTTCTTTCTATTTTTGTGGATGTTTGAAGTTTTATATAATAAAAAAGATGTCTAACAATGGAACTGGCTATCCCACCGGATAATGAACTCCATGCCACTGGACTCTGTGTTCTGAATCCGTAGGTCTGAAGTAGGACCACAAATTTGTGTTTTCATTAAGCTCATCAAGTGATTCTCAATATCAACCAGGATTAGAAACCCCTGGGCCAGATCATCTCTAAAGTTTATTCTAATTCTGAGTTTTCTAAGTCTGTATTCCTTTGAATGGTATGAACAAGCGGTGCTCCAGAAATTCAGGGACAAAAATAGCTGGAGTGATCAGCAAAACTTGGTAAATAAAGTGTAACTTAGTTAACTGAGACCTTGAAAGATAGTTAAAATGTGGACAGTGGAGTATGAATTAAATCCATTCATTCATTCCGCAAATATGTTTAATGCTGTCTCAGTGCCAGACACTGTGCCAAGCGCTGGAGGATATGGTTGTGGTCACAACAGTTAAGATGATAATAATTTTGAACCTCATTTATTACAGAGGCTTTGTGTTACCATGGAGGGATGCTGGTTTTTGATACTGAAGCTTCGGCTTCTTGACCTGCCATTGCAGTTGCTCTTCGATTTAGAATAAGCCACATAACCTGCCTGGGCCTCTGTGTTCTGATCTATCATCAGGAGAAGGTTGAACCATTCCAGCTTTGACTTTTATAAAATATGATGCATGAAGATATTTTGTTCTATTGCTTTTGCTTCATATGTGGATAGTGTAGTATGTGGGACTAAATGGGTTTTTGGATTGTTGGAGTTTGGGGGTTTTTTTTTGACCCTATAAGTAGCTGTGAAATTTGCTTGTCAGCAGGTGTAGGTGAGGGTATATCTCTTTTTCCTGCCTCTGTAATATAGTTGTATACACAAACATTTAAGCTAGCATAATTAGATTTTCTCCGTAAACTGAAACAGGTCTGATCTTAAGCTCATTTACTGTCTTAGAACAGAATTGATCTTGCTTTCACATTTGATTCACCCACTGCAGATTTTGAGAGGAAGAAAAATAGCATTGCTAGCTCAGTTTAACTAGGCCGGAGTTAACAGAGGAAGGTTGGGAAAACAATTTTATAATATGTGTGCCTTTCTCTGTCTTCATTTCATGTGCTAACACATGTAGATCATTCAGTTAATTTTGGCCATCCTTGAGATGCTCTGCTAGCTAGTCAGGCTTTTCTCTCTTTGGACATATTAAAATGGTTCAGCGCTCGCTTGGCTGTCATGAACCCAATTTGCAGTTTCTGGGATTACCAGGAGAAAAAACAATATGATGTGTTTCAACTGTGGCATTAAACATAAAATCCCTTTACAGATATCATCTTAAGTCTAGAATATGACATAGGCTATTATTTTTAAATAAATATGAGATGTAATATAATAGAACAGAGGATTTCAAGTCAAGTGTACCTTATTCTGGCATTACTAACAGTATAATCTAGAATAAGTTATTTAAGGTTTCTGAGAAGCATTTTCCTCATCTTCACATTTGAAACTAATAACATATTCTTCACAGGGCTATTTTCAGAATTAAATGAAGTAGCACATGTAAAGCCCCAGTGCAGTACCTGCCACCTACCAGTCTGTCAACAAATATAATTTTCCTTTCTTCCCTTTTTTCCTCTCTTTCTCTTCCCTTCATTTATTCATTTTATTAGTTTTTTTTTTCTTACTGTTTGGTCAGATGCTTTATATTATATATTTTTAAAAGGGCTGGAGTCCCAGTAGTATTCCTCTTTTAAAAGAGTGCATTTAAAAGGCTTAATATAACATATAAATATAGCTGTGAAAAAAATAATTAAGGAACAGTTTCTGTATAATTATACACAGGGAGATGGAGGAAAAGGAATATGTCAAGGGCCTACCCTGTGTTCGGTGTGGTGCCTATTATATCATTTATACTCCTATCGCCTCAAGAAATAGGTCTGTTCTCCATCTCATTGTAGCTCATTAGATGAGGAAACTAATACCCAGTTTAAGTTACCTAAGATCTAACTGTTAGCAAATTGAAAGTTTGGGATTAGAATCCACATCTTACTTCATGCCCCTTCTACTGTCCATGGATTTTCAGTCACTGGAGAGAGGCCGGTAGCTTTTGTCCCCTAACTAAAGAAAGGACGGGGCAAAGTGCGGGGTGGGAGACATATCTGAATCACCCAGAGGACTGTCTTAAATTATACTCGTGGCACTCTGCTTCTCACCTGCCATAGTAAGACATGGTTTGCTAATATGTCGTATTCTTCACATGTGTTGGGATAGAAAAGATGATTGAATATGTTGTTCTATGATATACTGCTAAGATATGAAGTTACATGAATAATTACATCAAATTAAATTCATACATAGATGTGAAGTCTTAAAATTATTTGACAGTCTTATCTATTTTTCTTTATTGTTTCTAGACAATTTGGAAGTCTTTGGACATTTTTGTATGTTCTATATATAATAGAAGTAAATGTTATAATGTATTTTTTTCAGGTTATACTAAGTTGTCAATGACAGTAGAATAGCAGAAAAAAGTATTTCTTATTTTGATTTGCACCATCACTTCTTCTTTTATTGAAAATGTAGACTGGCTTATAGTGCTTTTCAATCTAAATTTGATTGTATAAAAGAATCAACTAATGAAAATTAAACCACAAATCGCTGTTTTGCAGATTCAGTAAAAAGAAGCTATATTGAGGGAAAATGTTTTAAAAATTAAAACTGTACACTAGCAATAAGGTGTGAGGCAGCTAATTGCTTCCTGTCCATTTCGAAATTACTCGGCCTGAAAAAAGATAGCACATATTGATTTACTGTATAGTAAATGTCCCATGTCCCTCCTAACACCCAGACACACACAGACACTGCACATACACACACAGCAGTGGTGGAAGGGAACTGCATATCTATCCATTCCTTTTATCAAACTTATGTAATAACAAAATTAAGATGGAGCATTTTCTTTGTAAAACAAGTTTTACAAAGGAAAACTTGTTTTTACTGAGAAAAACAAGTTTCCAAGGGAAAAATAAATACTTCCTGATAATGTAGTGTCCATTAATCTAGTTATATGTTTATATTGGTAGCATTATATTTATATGCAATGTCAAAACTTAGCCTGTTAGATAATGTTTTGGAAGTTAACATACACATTATGCAAATTCAAATTGTACTCTTCAGTAAGGTCTTTTGCTTTGTTTCAGGAATGATCCACTAATCTAGAGAATATGAGTTTTATTCACATATGTTATGTTTTAACTCATAGATTCTGCCCTGCTATTTGTGATTTTTCTACAAACATCTGATTTTTTTTTTCAACATAGACTTTGAAATGCTAGTTTGCGTTGTCCTAAAGCCAAATCAGTAAAATTAGCGAAAAGTTAAAAAAATTAAAAATAAAAATAAAAAAAACAACACCGCACACACACACAAAAAATAAATACCAGCTCCTGGAGAGCAAGCTGCTCTGAGGAATAATTTGTAAGTACTCATGTAAACATATACACCTCAGACGTTTTATAACATGTGTATGTTTCTTTTTTTTGTCTTAAATGAATATAAATTTTTATCTATGATTTTTAATTGTGATCTTGATTGCTTCTATAGCTCAGATGATCAGGAATTCACTGTATTATAGTATCTGACTCTTTATCTTGAAAGGAGCAAAGCATCCTTATTTGTAGAAAAGGATGCTTTGGAATGACTTCCTTTGTCACGTTGTTTGTTTCTCTATTGCTACGTATGCTTTTGTTAAAAAATACATCTACTTTCAAATAATTCTTTGGCAATGTATTTGCTCTCTTTGTTTGACATTAACATCTATTCCCGAAAGAGCTCTGGTTCAGCTTTTCGTGGAGCTCTGTTGATGGCTGTCTCCTACACCCACCAGCACCCGCTTCATCCCAGAATTCTGAATGCAGGCTTAGCTGCTCTAGCGAGGCTTCTGCTTACTGGTGAGTCCCCATTAACACAGCCACCACTCCTGGGTTGGATAATGGACTCAAAGGTTAAGAGCAGAGGGTCTCAACACTCCAATCAGCAGGGCTTTTCCAGGGCTAATTACCTCTTTACTGCGCTGACTCTAATGTGACATGTTTATTGCCTTAACTAACAACTCATTAGCTTAGTTGATGTTTTTGTCAATATTAATTCGTTCATTTAAGCCAAGTCAAAGCTTAAACAAAGATGTCCAGACTGAGAAACGGGCAGCAGAGTGACTTTTGTTTCTCATCTTTTTTTTTCTCCTTTGCTCAACTTCAATAAAATAAATGTGTAGAAACATTTAGAGTGCTTGTATTGAGAATGGTGGTATTTGTCTGTATGCCGGCATGTAAAACAATTCTGAATTTACTTTTCCTGTGGTTCCTCTAGTCTCCATATCACAACTTACTTAATATTTAGTGTCTGCTAAGGGCAACTACTTCTAATCTTTGACTACAGATCTATACAGGTTTAACATTCAGCAGTTCCTTGTTCCAGCTGAATGTTTTAGTGTTATTATTAGAAAAGAGATCAGGTAATATCCTCTTGTTTGTTTATAGGAAGGTAAGACTATCTCCTATTCTAGTCTATAGTCCAAAATACGTTTAGTACCCAAAACAAAATGAGATTAAATTTCACTATATAATACAACTTAATTTGAAACTCGAACAGAAAAAAAAAGTACTTTGAATCAAGGAGCATTTGAATTTTATACTCTTGATTATAGGACAAGAAATGGCTAATTACTTTGAATTAGGGCTGTTTCGATTAAGCTAAAATTAATGAATTTTAAAATACCAAATTAATTTTCCGACTGAACAAAGTTATTTTATGGTTTTTACTAAAAGATATGACTTACTTTTTATGCCATACAGGATTTAAGAAGTTTAAAAGCAGTTTTAATAACTACATTAATACAAAGCACCTAGTTATAGAAATATTTGATAATTATTTCATATCCATGAAGAATGTGCACTGCATTGGAATAATTTTTAATCAAATCAAGTACATGTATAAAGCAAAGGAATAGAATTCTAGATGGCAGTCTGCCATCCTTGTTCTTTGATGGACATTAGCAAGTGGGAAAAGGTTTTATTCACTTGGTTACACTTTGAAATAAGTGGCCAATCATTATTAATTCATTTTGCACTTATTGTAATGGCATAAATCATCATAAATTCGTTTGGTTTAAAGTGCATATAATATGTTCTCCCATAGGAATTTCCTTGTAATTGAGCTATTAATTAATGTATTTTTTTAATATGACATTTTTTTCCCTTCTCCACTATTCAGAGCCAAGGATGGTTAGTGGTCATTTCTTCACTTACAATTTTCTTTTAAGTATGAGGAACAAGTTTGGCTTAACTAGGCCCGTAGACTGACCTAGGACCGACCAAAACCCGAGAAAATGGTTATGTATGTTACCTAACAGTTCAGCAGTAATAATTGTGAATGATCTCTGAGGGCTCTTTGGAAAAGTCTCTGAAATGCTGTGATCTTGTAACATTACTAGTAAAAAAAAAATTTCATTTTTCCTTGATAAACATGGTTTGACTCTGGCTTCTGTTTTAATCACCGATTCTTAAAATTCCTCTCTCTGGCCACTGGTTTTCTGTAACCATTCATTGGCTGCCATAAAATCCAAGTGTCCTTGGCTGCAGCAAGGAGGCCTCCATAACCAAGGTCTCTGTCCCCTCCTAATGCACTGTCCTTCCACGTGTCCCTTCTTCAGCCTCTTAGGTTACACAGTGCCTGTTTCCTTCTTCATTCAGGGTGTACTGATTGCTAGATGGTTTATAACAGCTGGTTAGAGATATTGCCTGTGGATAACCAAGGAGTCCTACAAAGTCTTCATGCTTCCAGGGAAGCATCATGGGAGTGAAAACTTAAGCCAGGAAAAAAAAAAAAAGGAAATAAAAATTACAGATGGAAAGCTGGAGGAAAATGTCACTGATTTTATACAACTTTTTAAGTGTTCTTTTTTTTTTTCTTTTTCTTATTTAGTGCTGTTTTTACACATCTAGAAACTGGGTTAAAAAAATACCTGATTCCTCTGATTCCTGTTCATATCATGAACATGTTATGTTAGTAGGATCTGTGGTTATATGGAAATAAAGGTTTGAATTAGTGTTTAAATGTTCTGTTAGTGTGTGTAACTGGCAGTTGACTCTGTGTTTATAGTGAGTAAAAGAAGGCTAAAAGTGTTACTTATATCAAATTAATGATACTGAAATATGTAACTATAGTTCTTTATTGTTAACAAAATGTTTTCATGTAATAGGCATTCAATAAATGTAGAGTTTGTTAATAAAGTGATTCTACATTTGTGATAAGGATAAATCCAGAAAACAAATTAACTAAGTAATAGTATATGTGTATGTGTGATGGCATGGATATTAATCTTTTAAAAGATGTAGTCATCGTAACCAGCCAGATATTATAAAATTTTTTTAATTGATGTTTTTCATTGGTCAGGTCATGATTAGACAATATTTATCCTGACAAAACAAAGCAACATGTTAGTCACAGTGTAATAATGTCAGCTTTTTGGCCACGGGCTTACATAGACTTTATTTTGCTGTCTCTGTCTGAATCCTTTTCTCATCTTTAGCATTTTGCTGTTACAGCAAAGAGTAAATATTTTCTTGCAGCTTTGCTCTTTTGTAGCACTTAAAAAAAAAAAAACAGTAATATTGAAGTTAGAACACACACACAAAAAGCTTGAGCTAAAATAGCACTAAAATATGAGCTATTGTTATCACTGCTGACTGTGTGACAACAGAATTAGTCTCTCAAATTCCAGAGGGTCTGAGTTCATTATGATTTACCCAATGGTAGATTATAGTGCTCTCTGCTTTCTTAAAGGGTTTTGTTAGGTTTCGATATGTTTTCCAGTGTTCTGAGGCTGTCTGCATTTTGGTAGTTCATTTGGACATCTGACTAGACATACAGGGGTGGTGGTGATGGTGATGGTGATGATATTCGTGATGGTGATGGTGTTCTACTCACTGAATTCCCACCATAAAGCTGCCACAGTAAATGTACTACTCACCTACCTTACAATTAGGAAGGATGAATTATTTGATAACTTGACCTTGAATATGGTCCCAGATTAACTTGAATAATGCTGAATTTCACCTTGTAACAAGTTGAGTTCAGAGCCTCTTGGCAGTCTCAGTTAAGAGCCAGAAGGACTTACTAGTTGCAATACTCAAAAGTGGGAAGAGGTGTCGTTGTAGGTCCTTGAGACAGTAAATTTATTAGAAATTGCAGTTGTCTCCAGACTTTTTGGTTTATCATGAGCCAGGAAAATTTCCAAAAATAAAATTTGAGGGTATTTAGCAGTGCTTTAAATTTTTTACTTTGCTGAGTATAAATATTAAAAAATACCACTGTCTTCATCATTTTATAAAAAAACTTTTATTCACCATAAAAGTAGTAAACATAATCTTAGAATAAGCACTCTTTTAAGTTGAATAAATTTAGCCTTATGAAAAAGACTTATTACATCATTTATATTTTTACCATATCACCATAGAGTCAGAATCTTCCCCATGGGCCACACAGGTATATGGTAGACTCTCGGAAATTTCCGATCCGTGTATAATTTTGTTGACTATGCTGGGCACATATAGTATAAGGTAAATTTTAGTATTTGCCAAAGCAACAATATGTCTTAAGTACTTAACTGAATATAAAGCACTGTGCTAATAAGCCTATATTACAAACATAAAAGTCTTTCTAAAAATTTTCCTGTGTCCTAGGGACTTACTCTTTTAGCAGATGTGAAAAAGTAATAATAAAAAAAAAATTAGACAATAGAATAAATGCTCAGAAATTCTATATCGTTTTTTGTTAAGTGTATAGACAATAATTACTATATAAATAAGAATTTCATTCTAAGGTAAGCAGGGAAGATGGGGCAGAAATTTCTAGCTACCTATGCAATACCATTCTCCCCTTCCACATGAACAAAACCTCAGTTTTGTTGAAGATGGCCATGTGCCCACCTAACAAAAACTACATTTCCCATCCTTCCTCGAAGCCAGGGAATTATATGATATGATTCTAGCAAATAAAGTGTAACCAGACTTAAGAAAGGGGCTTGACTTAACTGGAATGTGTTCTTTTTGCCCTTCAGCGACGACCTCTTCCTGCCTGGAAGATGGATGCAGTGCTGGCTGTGCAATTAACCATTTTGTGACCATGATGCATCTAAGTTAGAGCCAAGACAATTAAAGGATCTTGGTGTAGCTATATTTAGCTGTTGAATCAGTGATAGCAGCCTTCTCAATGTATAAGAAAAGATAACACATGTCATTTATTTAATCTTCTGTTTGGGGGAGACATTGGTAACTACAGCTTAAATTATTCCGCAATTCAGAAGGAGGAGGAGATTGATCATAAAGGATATAGTTTTAAATCCATAGTTGGGTGGAGTGTCATGAATAAAACATGGTTGTAAATATGTACATTGTGCTCACAGATGAGTACTGATCGTTACCGGTGGCCTGAGCCACGGCGGCCTGGCCCCAGGCCTGCAGCTAGCCCCTTGCCTTCCACGGTTCTCAGTTATCTGATCTAAAACATAGGAACAGATTTTTCTAACATCCTTCTAATTTAAAAATTCTGCGATTCTAATACTCCATTTGCCTAGGAATAAGTGGATCACAATTAAAAAGGCAATGGGGGCTTGCCCCTTTCTAATCACAAGACAGCCCAAGTATTGATTTTCTAAAATGGAAATCTGATCATACCTCTCCTTTGATTAAAACTTTCCGGTGATTCCCCAGTGTCGGAATAAACAAACTCTTAGCATGGCATAGCGTGTAAGGCCCTTCGTGATGAGGCTCTAAGAACCTGTCCTGCCTCATAGCACTGTTACATTTCACTCCCCTCGCCCTCTGCCCCCCTGCCCATCTCGACCCCTTTCCTTTCCTCCACAGAATTGCCAGCCATGTCGAACTTCATGGAATCCCTCAATTCTGCTCCATTCTCGCCTATTTCCCGGTCCTTAGACATGCTGTTCTCTCTGCCTGGGGTGCTTTCTTTCCATACTCCTCCCTTTTGAGTGGCTAACTCCCACTTAGTTTTTAGGTTTTGGTACAGAGGTCACCTTTCACTGAAAAGCTTCTCATACCCCTAAGATGGGGCTAAGTGCCTCTGTTAAGTTCTGTCTTGGTAACTTGTGCTTATAAATATAACACTGTTTATAATATATTCACATTACCTATTTGTTCACCTATCTCCTGAACTAGAATGAATTTCCTTTAGAGGAAAAACTGAGTCTTATTCTCTTATGTTTCCCCAGCACTTAGTACAACATAGCAATATTCTGTAAACAGATATTACATGCATCTTTGGGTGGATAGAGTGAGACCAAATTATGGAAAGCCTTGAGTGAATGTCAGGCCAGTCGTTGAACGTTTTAACACTGCCACTGTTGAGTCTTTGTGAAGGAATCAGTCAGACTGGCAGATGATAGGATTGTTTCCACCTTGCATACTCAGTGAGGCCCTGTGGAATAGTGGGTCATTTGCATAAAGTAAGTAAATTTGTATTTCTGTACAAAATTAGATTCCGTCCTATACAGTTAAAATGCAGCCTTTATTGGGTACCAAAAACTTAAGAAAAATTATAAGATAAATTTCAAAATCATAAAATTCTGTCACAAGACTTTTTCTATCACTAAAGAAGTTACCATCATTATCTTAATTTTAGCTTTTTCATCACCTTGGTTAACTTTGCAGAGCACCTACATTGTATGCGGTTATAAATTAAATCTACCCTAAATTAGAGAATACGATATAAATTGAGACAAGAATAAATTATCCCTCCCTTTTTATTATTATACAACGATTTTTTAAAAGTTGGTTCCTTAGCATCAGCAGAAAGAATCTACGATTAGGAAATTCGAAGCCTTAGGAACATCGGTGTCATGACTGCGTGAAGCACTGACATTATATGAGCCTCCTGTTCAGCAGGGCTAGAAATCAAAAGATTTAACTTGGAAATTCTCTTCATCTTATAGTATTTACATGTTTTCTTTGAGATAAGTTGTCAGAGGTGGATATGGAATTTTAACATTTGTATTTCTTTAAAATTCCAAAACAGATCATTGAAAAAAAAATTATACTCTTACTAGTAGATTTAAAATTTGTGTGTTAAACAGGCTGTTTTTCTCTCCCGTTCTCTCGATGTCCCACACATGGCCTGCCAGAACGGTAAACACTGCCCTCTCAGCCTTGTGGGGGTCTTTGCTTTATACTACCCAGAGACTCTGAGTTGAACTAAAGAAGGAGAGATGCTTCGGGAGAATTTCACAATTACTGAATGAAATGGGAAATGATTTAAGAGAGGGGTGGTGGCGTTACGGGGGAACCTGTGTTTCCTGCTGAGCCAGGCACGTCGCTGTGAGGGTAGGGTACTCTGCAGGGGAGCAGCAGGCACCTTGGAGGGCCGGGGGCCACTGTAGAGCCAGGGGTCTTTTGGAGAACACTTACTGGTTTTTCCTTTTCTGTCTTTTCGTTGGAGGGCAACTGATCATATCCCTTATGCTGTCCTTCCCACCTTGTCAGAAAAAAAATAATGGAAAGTATCAAGAAATGGGCCACTTGTTATTTATTATTGCTCTCAGGAAAAAAGTTGTCAGAGTAGTGAGGAAGCTGCCTCTTGAGTCCCCACTACAGCAGCCATGAGCAACCAGCCCCATCCCTGGTATCCACGAATGCTCCCACCAGCCACCAGCGCAGAAGTGGTAGAGTGCAGTTAAGGAAAATGATGATTGAAATGCTATAAAGCATTGTACTTAGGAAACTTTACTTCCCCTTTGCAATATTACTTGCCAAGGACCCACCTCCAGGGAGCCCTAACCCTCAGATTGGAAGCCATTGCTGTGGCGTTTCAGGATGTCTGCAGAGAACAGCAGTGGGGGGTTTCTCTGCAGCTCCTGCAACATCCTAGAAGTAAAGAATAAACGGGAAAGCGGTAGATTTCTTGACATTTTGAAATATCATTCTGACAAACTGGGCAGGGAGCTGCATTAGGAATGTACATGCTGTAAAGGCAGATTTCTTTTCCACTTTAGGTCCGTAATGTGCTCAAAGCGCTGTGCTTGGTGGTTTGGGAAACGGAGAGTTACATGCAACATAGGCCCTACCCTCAAGGAGCTAACAAACTGGCTAAGGACAAGGGACATGCACAGACATCCTTGTATTAAAAATATCATGTGGTAAGGGACACATAGAGCTGGCAGAAAATAGAGAACAGTGGATCGCTTTTTCGAAGTTTATTTTTTATGGTTTACACAACTCGAAGCTTTCCATATGAATTTATATGGCAAGGTATGAGAGTAAAATTTACAAAAACATGCATGAGTAAAGTATGAATTGGGGGGATGTTTTCTGAGGAGGCTTCCCCTACATGTGTACTTTTTTAGTTTGCTGCAGGACTTGTTAAACCAACATCCATGGCCTCTTGAAAAATTTTCTGCAGAATTAGGTGGGTAAGTATATGTGCGTAGTTTCCTAGGAAAAGGACCGATGGCTTTCAGCAGATACTTAAAAAGTTCTATGACTAGGAAGAAGTTCAGAAGCACTGATTGACAGATGGCATTCACAGACTGTTATCTTGGCTTTACATACGCTTCTCTTCACCTCCACTTCAATCCATTGTCATTTAACAATCGGCTATAACATAAAATGAGTGTTTTTATTTGTTGAATGCACTAAAGTTTATATGCCATGTTCTTAATTTTGGAGACAGACAATTTCAACATATTCATAGTGAGCTGTGACTGCCATTATTGAGTACTCGCCAGTGCTTGGCAGTTGGCAGTACACTTTGCATGCCTTAATTCATTTAACACTCTGGTGCTTCATGAGAGATAGCTATTATCCCCATGCTACAGACAGGGAAACTGAGGCTCACTGAGTACCTTCCTAAGCCTGCCCCCTAGTAAGTTATGAAACTATGGTTAATCCTCTGTGTTAAATCTGAAGCCTGTGTTACCCTAGCCAGGATGCTATACTGTTCTATGATTTATAAATGGTTTTGTCTCTTCTCTTCAAAAAACAAATAAAAACTCTCTTCTAAATTGCAGTTTGCTCTTCACAATCCCTCGTATTTTTCTTTTTTTAATGTCAAAATGCCTTTTGAAGTAGATGGGCTTTTGCGGCTTCAGAGCCACCAGGCGCACGTATGCACACTGCCAGCGTTATCGTCAACACGAAGCATGGTATCTGTATGTTCATTAAAATCTAGATCACTTTATCAGCTTTAAACATCATAACGAGCTGTTTTTTTAATTTAACCGACTTGTGTGGAGAATTTGCTGCACACTTTACACCATCACTCTCGATCAGAACACCCGACTGTGGAGGGACATGCCTGCAGGAGGCGAGACGTTCTGCCTTCTCCATCCCTCACCCCACTGGACAGACGTTGTCTGTAATGAGATGTGTCACCGGTGGGAAGTGTTTGACGTATGAACTCTGTTAGATGCAGAAGAAAGGTGAAGAAATACCACGTTACATCATTTGAAACCATCTCCATTTTGCAGCATGCTGAGTAGGGAGGAACATTGGCAGCTTAGGATCACTGATATGTTTTGAAATTATGTCTACTTATTTATATATAATTTTTATGTGATTAAAACACTTTAGAATCTGGTATAAAATACTGTAAGCTAAATTATTTCTTTAAGGTATATGGCTCAGCAAACTATGAACTTGACATCTGTCACAGTCACTGTTCAAATCTCCTTCAGTGAAAAAAAAAAAAATTCAAAGTGGTTTATGTTTTGGATATATGTTTCAAAGAAAACGAAAGTAAAACTACTTTATTTCTCTGCCTCTTATTTTGTAATTTTAGGCAAGGCACTGACCTTTCTTCTGCTACAGCCGCCGAGCCCCAAACTTCCTCCACACAGCACCATCCGAAGAACAGCCATAGATCTGATTGGACGCGGTTTCACAGTCTGGGAGCCATACATGGATGTGTCCGCCGTCCTGATGGGGCTCCTCGAACTCTGTGCAGACGCCGAGAAGCAGCTCGCCAAGTATGTGCACGGTTCCCGTTAATTTGTTTTTGTTTTTTTTTCTTTTTCTGTTTTGTCATCAATTACCCTCTTTGAGTTTTTAATAGAAAAATCGACAAATAATTTGATATGAAATTTTAGGATATGGATAATGAAAGGGAAGCATGTTCCTATCATTTTGACACTATTGGAATTTAGCACTGACCCAATGAATGATCAGCAACACAGTTTTAAAATTATATTTATTGTGCCTTGAGATATTAGCTAAAAATAATAGTATAAATGATAGTATAAACATATCATTTATAAGGAAAATGATATATACATTTAATGCAAAAATGTTTTTACTGATAAAATACGTGACCACATTCATTTTAATTTTTAAATCGACTTTATCGTCGTTTCGTTTGCACACAGTGAAAGACCAGCCATTAGGGGCTTCCAGAGATGCAGGGAAGCGGTGAGGAGAGGAATGGAAGAGGGAGATGAGCCAAGGGAGTTGCTCAAATGAAACGAGTGGGAAACACTTGGTAACCAAGTGGCTAGGAGTTGCAGGGGGGGAGAGGTTAGTGTCAACCTGAGAACTCAGCCTCCTGATCCCTGGAGGAAGCCTTTTCTTTTCCTCGGTGGTGTAATACACATAACATGGAATTTACCACTACAGTCATCTTAAAGTGTGTAATTCCGTGACATGAAGTGCATTCACAGTGTTATGCAGCCATCGCTACTGTCAACTTCCCAGTAGTGGTTGCCCCAAATGGAGACTCCAGACCCATTAGGCAGTCACTTCACCTTCTCCCCTCCCGCCAGTTCCTGGCAGTCACTAATGTTTTCTGTCTCTCTGAATTCGCCCATTCTGAATATTTCATTTAAGTGGAATTATGCAATATGTGGCCTTTCAGGTCTGGCCTCTTTCACTTAGCATGGTGTTTCCAGGGTTCATTCATGTAGTATGTGTCAATACTTTATTTCTTTTTATAGTTGAATAACATTCCATCCTATGGATATACACATTATGTGTCTATCCATTTGTCTGTTGATGGACATTTGGGTTGATTCCACCTTTTGGCTACTGTGAATATTGCTGCTGTTTGTGTACCGGTCTTCATTTGAATTCCTAGTTTCATTTTTCTTGAGCACAAACCTAAAAGTGGAGTTGTTGAGCCATACGGTAATTCTCTATTTAACTTATTATTCAGGAAACACTATTTTCCACAGTGGCTGCACCATTTTACATTCTACAAGCAGTGTACAAGAAAGAGTTCCATTTTCTCTGCATCCTCTCCAACACTTATTTTTTGGTTGTGAGTGTGAATTCTTGGTGTTAGAAATTCTCAAACTGTCCCATGACGCGTCTCTTAATGTGAATGTTGTCACGTCATTGATTTTCTCAATGAAAGGAATTACATTCTTATCATTGTTAGTCTAAAAACAAAAACCAAAAAACAAAAACCCTAGTGTTCTCTGCCCTTTTCTTCATGGTTGCCTTTCTCATAGCCTGCAGTTCTCTCCTGTTCCAGCCTCCTTTGGGCCGTAGCCCTTGGCTTTGTCTGCAGATTGGGCACTCCTAGCCCAGGGTCCCAGATTGATTGCTAGGAGGAGGATATGCATTTCAAACGTGCCCAGCTGCCCTCCCCCATCACCTCTTATATCACCATGCTCCCTAAACTTCACCTCTGTGTCTCCCTGGCTGTGTGCCCTTCAGCAAATTACTTCACCTCTCTGCCTCAGTTCTGTCTATAAGTTGGGGCTAATTAAAGTACCTGCCTCATAAGGTTGCTGTTAAATGGGTTTATATTTGCAAAGCGCTTAGACGAGGATTAGCACATGTTAATTAAAGGGATGTTACCTATATGGTGGTAGTACGCTGGTGATGCCATTGTCATTGTCCTGGTGTCCAACAGATGAACAGCTGCCCATTTCTAGAATGAGCAGGTTGACATTGTGGTAGCCAGGATAGTTCCTGGAGACCAGAAGTCTGAAGATTCTC
>NW_011888843.1:5398184-5431177 GCF_000151845.1 Pteropus vampyrus | reverse complement strand
TGAGCACAAACCTAAAAGTGGAGTTGTTGAGCCATACGGTAATTCTCTATTTAACTTATTATTCAGGAAACACTATTTTCCACAGTGGCTGCACCATTTTACATTCTACAAGCAGTGTACAAGAAAGAGTTCCATTTTCTCTGCATCCTCTCCAACACTTATTTTTTGGTTGTGAGTGTGAATTCTTGGTGGTAGAAATTCTCAAACTGTCCCATGACGCGTCTCTTAATGTGAATGTTGTCACCTCATTGATTTTCTCAATGAATGGAATTACATTCTTATCATTGTTAGTCTAAAAACAAAAAACAAAAAACAAAAACCCTAGTGTTCTCTGCCCTTTTCTTCATGGTTGCCTTTCTCATAGCCCGCAGTTCTCTCCTGTTCCAGCCTCCTTTGGGCCGTAGCCCTTGGCTTTGTCTGCAGATTGGGCACTCCTAGCCCAGGGTCCCAGATTGATTGCTAGGAGGAGGGTATGCATTTCAAACGTGCCCAGCTGCCCTCCCCCATCACCTCTTATATCACCATGCTCCCTAAACTTCACCTCTGTGTCTCCCTGGCTGTGTGCCCTTCAGCAAATTACTTCACCTCTCTGCCTCAGTTCTGTCTATAAGTTGGGGCTAATTAAAGTACCTGCCTCATAAGGTTGCTGTTAAATGGGTTTATATTTGCAAAGCGCTTAGACGAGGATTAGCACATGTTAATTAAAGGGATGTTACCTATATGGTGGTAGTACGCTGGTGATGCCATTGTCATTGTCCTGGTGTCCAACAGATGAACAGCTGCCCATTTCTAGAATGAGCAGGTTGACATTGTGGTAGCCAGGATAGTTCCTGGAGACCAGAAGTCTGAAGATTCTCGTTTGACTCTAAGGCTTAGGAGGGAATGTGAGCGCACGGGTTTGCGGCCGTAGTGAAGGCTGGCCTTCGTGCACAGCCCCAGAAAATATTTTCACCCTTCGCCCTCCGCTTGCTGCAGCTGCCACGCACACCCAACGAGTCCAGCGCCGACTTCTGGTGATCTTGAGAAGCCTCTAACATTTTTCTATTGTTCTTTGATTTTACTTTGACCTAATATTTTAGATTATTTTCAAATCTCATCCAAACACAATTTCAACAGTTTGCACTCTTATTTTGTTGCCCAAGAGAAGTGATAGGTTTTTATTTTAGGTTTAGGTTTTAGTTTAGGTGTTTTGTTTGTTTGCTTGTTTAACATTTTGTTTTGTTTTTAAGTAAATTTACGTGAAGCGTGTATTAGCAAACATAAAGATGCGCTTCTGTTTTAGCTACATGTACAATATCTGCAGACACAAATACTACAGTTTTTCAGTGGGTAATTTACACCTCACTATTATATCCTTTTCTGTCGTGAAGATTAGTATGACTCTCAATACACAGCTCTGAATAAATGAATGTATCAGCATTTAGCCTTGAGGAGTCCAATGTAATTTTCATCATGATAAATTGCATAATAAGCAAGAAAATGTTTGCTTATTAATCTATAACCAGAATTAGATTGAAAATGCCCTGTTACACCCATTGACACACTGGTGCAGGCTGCAGAGGGGCTGAGACTGGGAGAGATGGAGCAGCGACATGCGCAGGGGTCACCTGTGCCTGATTTGCTGTGTAGACACGATCCCAGGCTCGGCTGCCTTGCTTCTGACTCTGAAGTTAAGCTTGCTTTATGAAGCTCTTATGTTTGGCTCATGCTTTTTAAATTTTAGTTCATGTTTACTGAAAAAGAAAATACACAGGCAGTGTTCCTTCTTTATTCCCCTTCTTGTGAGTTTATGAGGGAGGGGTTTGCAGGAAGGGTCTGCTACCCAGTCCTGAAGAAAGCATATGATAGCAGTTTCTTTATTCCTTTCTCTTTTATCGATATCCTCTGTCAGAGATGACTCCTGTGAGGTCTCCTACAAAAACTGTATATGGCTCAAGATTAATAGGGCATTTTCCAGAATTAATAATACGTTATTTCAGAAATATGACTTAGAATTTTACATCTTTCAAATAAAAACCTCACGTTATTTTCTAATGTTTTCAAATGTGTTCCCAAACTTTTTATTTTATTTTATTTTTTTGTTTGTTTTTTTTAATAGCAGAAAAGAAAAGCTTTATTAGAAGGGAAAGTACACTTCCAGACGTAGAAGCGGGCCTGATCAAGCAAAGCGTGGCTCAGAAGGCCCCCAAACTTTAAATTATGTTTATTAACTAAACAAGCATTTCTTGAGCAGCTAATATGTGGAAGGGACAATGTTAGGTATTATACATAGTTATGCATCAGACAAAAACCCTGTCTCCAAGGCACTTGCATTCCTACAGGAAAGATAAGATCCGCCTGGAGATAGCATGATGTGAAATGAGAAGGAGGGTAAAAAGCCTAGACACTCAGAGCATGAGAAGAGACAGGTAGCTGGGTAATCAGAGTGTGCAAGGAAGGGTTCCATATGAATCTTTCATTTGGTTAATTATGAGGAGAGTGGGGAAAAGACAGGCCATGAAAAGGACAGCGATGGGAAAGCACAGGCATGCCCCGAAGATGCCGGACAGTGCTTTAAAACATAGGGCAAGTAAAAGTGAATATTGCTTTTAGCTAATTTTATTCATTAATTCCTTGCAGAACTTAAACTGTGGGACTCTCCCATCTAAAACTCTAACATGCTTCTCAGTTATCTCTAGGGAATAGACATTGGTTTTACCTTAAAAAGAGTGTTAATGAGTTTTTTCCCCTTGCTTCTAGCACCTGCCACATACGTGGCAGTATGCAGGCAAACGGAGGTATGGAATGCAGTCCTCTTATTGAATGCTTGCTCTCTGTGAGTTTCTGTGCTACACACACCATAAATGTTCCCATCTAGATATAGAGGAGCTCAAGAAATAGGCATCGTCATTGCCCTTTTGCAGATGAGGGAAAAATGGATCCATTGTCTTATCTGCAGTAACACTGTGGCCGGTGAAAAAGATGGGATTCAAACTCAGGTCTTGCTGACTCCAAAAGCCACGCTTCTATCATTGTGCCATCTTTCATTCAAAATCTAACACTCCCAGAATTAAATACCAAATAAATTTAAAACAACCTAATAAAAGGACATAAAAGTGGTCAACTCAGATTTTCAGTGTGCTTTCAGATTTTTAAAATAGATTTAATGAAATCATTTTCATTGAGAATTATGTCTTCTAGAAATTGAAAGCCTATTTAAATATCAGTAAGCTTCATGAGTGCTTGGGCCATGTATTATGTATTTATTCTTATTTCTTCATAACAACTGTCAAGTGGCTTGCATGCAATAAACATTTACTAAAGTCGTAGAATTTTAGAGAAGAAAATCTTCAAAAATATCTGATCTAATGCCCTCAATATGCTATTAAGTTAAAGTAAAGTTTAGAGGGATCAAACAACTTGTCTGAGGTCACAGTGCTACTATAAGAGTTAAGACTGTCACTTAGGTCTCCCGATGCCCATTTTGCTGCTCCCAGATGGTATGATTCTACCACCCTTTCTATGACAAGTGATCTACAGGTA
Source organism: Pteropus vampyrus (assembly GCF_000151845.1). NCBI lineage: Eukaryota > Metazoa > Chordata > Mammalia > Chiroptera > Pteropodidae > Pteropus > Pteropus vampyrus. The sequence goes on along the minus strand of NW_011888843.1, from coordinate 5,427,655 downwards.
GAATCAGATGCGAGAGATTTTTTAAATGAATGATTATTTTTAAATCAATCATCATTCATGATGCACTGTTTAATACAAAATGGAGGCTGTACTTCATTGAAACCATAGGTTGAGATATTCCCAGCTACTTGTGGGGAAAATTACAAATTCATAAGTTTGTTAGGTCACTATAGTTATGTACATATTGATAAAGTATTAGAAATAGTAGAAAATTCTACTTTATAAAGGAACAGAAAAATCTTTGCATTTCTGGAAGGCTAGACGTCCATCTATACATAGTCTATGATTTTGTTCCATTTTCATAGTTCATGGTGCAGAGACTTCACCCTGAAAGAGGATGGCAGAGCAGTGTTGGCCCTGGCTGCCGAAGGTGGCCGGCCGGTCTCTCATCTCATACTGCCATGACTGACAGTTGTTAATAGATTACACAAGACCATTGCCTTTCTGGAATATTCAGTTTACTAAATGTTAAGAGAGAAACATGTAGTTACTGGAAGCTACACATGCTTCGATAACATACAGATAAGCACCATATGTTAGAAAGATTCTCTTTGAACTGTACAGGGTTTGAACTCAGATGTTAACCATATTTTTTAAATTTGAGAGACTGAGAGTAGAGAATGGAACACATCATATAAACACTAAGGTGTTATAGAATTCTACATTTAAACTATTTTTCCTATTCTTATGACATTTATTTTTAATAGAAAATTTATAATCTGAGGAAACCATTTAACTAAATCATATTAGCATAGTTTTAGTCATTGCGTATATACCCAGTATATAAGAAATAGCTCTAAAAGGTAAGCATTTGTTGGAGGAATTGCCATCTCTGAGTTTAGGAAATTAATATCACCTATGAATTACCAAATTAAGGTTTAACACTCCAGAGAGGAATTGAAGATTTCTTATTACAGCAAAGACAATTGTTAACACACCTGTTTTATCAGGAAGGGGTAAAGTAGAATTCCCAGATGTTATGTAATTCAGTATGCATTTTCAAAATAATTTTAATCTTTGTTTTCAGTGGGGACTATTTTCAATGCCCTGTTGCTATTTGTCCTAGTCAGCTTAGGGTAACACAACAAAGTACCATGGAATGGGTTGCTTAAACAAAAGGAATTTACTTCTCATGGTGACGGAGGCCGGGAAGTCCAGGATCAAGATGCCAGCAAGGCAGGTTTCATTCTGAGGCCTCTCCTCTTGGCCTCTAGGCGGCTGCCATCTTGCCATGTGCTTACATGACTTCTTTGTGCTCAAGACTGAAGAGAGACAGAGCAGGCTCTCTGGTGTCTCTTATAAGGACACTAATCCCACCACGAGGGACCCACCCTCATGGCCTGATTTAACCCCAATTACCTCCTAAAGACTCATCTCTAAATATCATCACAATGTGGAATAGAGTTTCACAATACGAATTTTAAGAGAAGACACAAGCATTCTGTCCATAACACTGTTGACTGTGATTTATGGGCTATTTGATAAAAGTTCAAGTATTTTTGCCCCTGAATATTCCCTTACAGCATTCCTTAATTTGACAGATGAGGAAGTCTGACAATGTAGGCAGTGACATTTAATTGAAGTGGTCCTACGTGTAACTTTTTAAATGTTTTTACCACAGTAGATTAAGGGTTAGAACAGGATTAATGAGCAGTCAGGTAAGGAATGAGCTCAGCCTAAGGGGACTATTTTTCTATTCATGTTTTTATTTATAATATCTATCATCTCTGATATTTCATATCGGATATGTATACAGAAATGCTGAGTAAAGTAGAGAGTGTGTCATATTTTTTTAGACTAAAGACTGAAACCAAAGGTCCGACCTATAAACCTATATAACAAATGATCTGCATAATAGCCAGATAAGCAGGATCAGAAATAAAAGAGTGAGTTCTGTGTTTATATACAGATTCTAGAATAAGGCAGATACCCCTTTAATTTCAAGCCTCTGATAATGTGATCCTTCTTCATTCAGTTAGAATCCCATGTTAAAATATATCACACACAATGCACTCTTGACTTCAAAGGCTACTACATGCAGAATTAGACTGTGTCTGTTGGGACTGAATCAATTCTTTGACTTTATCTCCTGGTCAATTCAGTCAAATAACTGGCTTAAGTGATTTTTTTTTTCTGTTGAATTTGCCAGGTAATGTCAGTTAGCGCATAACTGTTGAGCTACCACTGTCTCAGGGCTGAACTAGGCACTTTGCGGGGGGAGACAGCATTAGAAGGCATGGTCCAATCTGCAGAGTTCACAATACGAAACGAATTTATTCTGCCTGGCAGGATGAGATTCGATGCTAAGGGCCCAGAATAAACTGGTGGTGGTGTCGGCTCTTTTGTTTCAATAGAAGGTATTTGAGTGCTGGTAGGCTTCCACAAGAATCGAACAGAGGGGAGCGAGAGGGGTAAGGGGGAAGCATAAAGAAAATACTACAATTACAAAAAAAGAAATAGAATTTTAGGGACCAGCTTTGAAATTAGCCTGCCTCAGAAGCGTTGGTGTTGAAAAAACTGAGTTATAAATTAGTGAAAGAAGATTATGGAGGGCCTAGAGTCTCAAGCGAAGGAGTTTAAGATTTTTCTTGGAAGCAGTAGAAACCACTGGAGGTTTTTAAGCATGTTAACCATGAAATCAAGTTGGAGCTTTTGGAAGATTGCCCTAGTAATGGCACACTGAGTAACGCACAGAGGGGAGCGGCAAGAGCTCTGTGCTTCTCCCGTGCCTTGGCTACTCCTTTCTGTCGTCACACTCACAACCCTCCGCTTTTGCACTGCGGATGCTCTAGCGGTCACGGCAGAGCCCTGACCTTGGAACAGTAGATCTGTCCACATTATGCAGTCCCGCACTCGGACTGCCAGACACTGGTGACAGGAATCACTCAAACGCACACATTGACTCATCCCCAGCGTGTTGGCTGTTCCAGCTTCCACTGAACTCAGCGGGCAATACCTCTGTATGTCTTTGGTTAGCTTCCTTTCCCGTTACTCTGCACCTTCTCTTCCAGAACCCACCACCATCACCAAACTTTACCACGTTTCTTACGAGAAGAAGTTTGCTGATTCCCCCAAATTTACGAAATCCTTTGCTGAGATGGAGGAAGCGTCATGCATGACTAGGCCTTTAACTTGAAGCCAATGACCTGCTGTTACTTGATCTCATTTTCACTTTGTTTCTGTTTGTGAGGGGCATCTTTGGTCAGAAGAAGCATCTGTTATACATATAATATAGATCAGATGCAGGGCTAGATGTTTTGCGTCTGTTATCTCATTAAATCTTGTCATCAGTCTGTGAAGCAGATATTTCAGTATACTCATTTTACAGACATTGTGCTTATCAGGCTAGTGTGGCCACAAGGCTCAGCACAAGGGTAAGGGGAGAATGTCCACTTGTCACTGTGGCGTGAGCCTTGAAAGTCTGTCAGCTGACGACCCCCATGCTCACGTGCACACACACGCATATTCATTCATTCTTGTTCGTTCTTTCTCTCTCTCTTTACTCCAACCCCCTTCTCAGCTTCCCACTAAGTGTTTCTCCTCCATGCAAGGAAAAGTGTGGAGGAGAGAGCTTAGATGGGGGAAGAATTTGCTAGGATCCTGTTTGTGAGTAGAACTCTGGTTTCCACCTCAAGAGATGACAGCAGCACACAGCTGGGAATGGGCATGACTTTTCTGGACATCCAGGAGGATGCTATAATGCTTGTCCTACAGAAGCTAGACCCCATCTCTTCGCCACTAAGGGAGCAAGCAGTACATCCATGGGGAGGGTGGACAGGCGCCCAGAGCCATGAAGTTCAGCAGGGGTAACACTGCTATTACTGTGTTTCCCTTGATACAAGCTAGCTCTCTCTGTAGGCAACCACTTACCTAACATAGATCCTATGTTTCACATACAACCTGCAAATCTGTTTCATAAGCTCGGCAGGTCATCCTGTACCTTTAAAGTTGGTCATTTGTACCTACACGTAAGACTTTAGCTCAGTTTGATCTTTCTGAGGACTTTGTGAATCCCAGTTGTTATTTAATACAGTTACTCTCCCTTACATGTTTATATCCACACCCATCGATAACTGTGCATCCACTGTTGATGCTGGCTGAACAAAACAGAGCTGAAGTCCAAGTATTACCGCATACCATGAGAAATCTCTCTCAGATTTGCAGTCTAGCCATTTATCCAAAGCTGCTGAGTTTAGTCATGTTACCAGTTCATTTATTCAATTTTAACCGAAATGTCATCAAGCCCCTCCCCCTTTTTCTCCAAAGGTCAGCTCTCCTGAAAGACATTCACTGCTGCCTTGGCTCCTCACAGAACTTCTCTGGACCTGACTTCTCCTTGTAACATGCTGATATCACCCACCTGGCAGGGAGGGATGTTTAGGGGTAGATGCAGAAGGACAAGCAATAGCACTAGAGCATGACCTCAGATCAGGACCTTGGGCTTCATGGCCAGTTGCTGTGCTCTGTGCCATGCCCTCCAGTGATGGGGCAGGCCACCTAGGACATAGACACTCCTTTTCCCTGGCTGACTGGTGGGCAGGGATGTTGCTTAGGGGATCTTTTCTGACTCCAGTATTCCGTAATTTTATTGATCTTATTAAATTTGATTTAAGTTCGTTCAGAATTATTTAATTAACATACCATTTTTGTTTGTTATAGCCTTTCAGGTATTATCAGCACCTGTTCATCCACAGAGATGAAAAAAAAAGAAAACATGCAGTATCTAAAAAGTTTACTTAGCTTTTGAATGTTTTAAAACGACTTAAAACACGATCTAAACTTTATCATTATTAAGTCGTCTGGTCCCAGCACTGCTCACATAGTAAACATTCCTTTTGCTGAATTCTCAATATTAAAGTTTAATCCAGACAAGAAACTCGCTAACTGCCCACCTTGCTTTCCTGCTGAGCGTCTCTCTCTTCTGGGCCCTGCTGGGACGTGGGCATCGGGATCTTCCGTGTGGGTGACGTACCCACCAGTGCACTCCTGCTGCTCATTGTTCAATACGTGCGTTTGTCCTCTCAACTCACATCTTTCTTTTGAGTGGTAAATATCAAAGGAAGGCTCACCACCCTTCTCTCCTCTGCGTTCCTGCTTGACAGCTGTATTCTCAGTCAAGATTTAAGCAGCGTAACAGTGCCACAGAAATTATAAGCAGAATTTTCTGTAACAATTTACCTTTTTTTAACAATGATGCCTATATAATGCATCTTTACTTTCAACTACAAGTTAAAATAATGATTCTTAGATCCGTTATAGAAATACCGATGAACTTTTTGAGAATTTTTAGTAAACATAACCCAGTTTACACACGAAATACACAGAGTTATTTAATTAGAGCAGGACAGATCTTAAGTTTAAGTATTTAAGTATCGAAATTATTTAACTAGAGGGAGAAACTATAATAGGATCTCTTACTGAATAACAAAATATACCTTATATATAGTTGCTTTGTGGATCACATGCTGCATTTTAATTAGAAGTTAATACTTTTCACAATTGTCTATAAAAGAAGCTTGGAAACAGAAAAATATCTTTTTTATGTTTTAGGGAATGGCAAAGGCATGGGACATTACTCTCCTGTTGGAACATTCTCACAGTTTGGAAAGATTCATCTTACCATGTACATATTCTTATCTAGATAGCCTGGACAATGCCAGGCTGTATGTTCTTTATAGAGAGAGAATAACTATCAGTTAATATAATTTTTGCATCAATGCTAAATAACTATTGGCAGAATAGTGGATTGATTCTAAAAGTATTGAGTGTGGGATAAACTAGCATACGAAGGATATTTCAAACTGAAAATAATATAGAAACAAAAATTAATTTTATCATTCTCTGTTCTTCTGATAATTTTATAGACAGGAGTGAATTTTACTCCCTTTCAGCTATGTGGCCTTAAATATAATCTTTTAATGCAGCCATATAAACAAATTACCTTTAATTTTTCTTTTAGGAAAAAATTTGAAAATTCCCAGCAAAATATTTGTTCTTCCCTTATTCTGAGTTTTGTGATATATATTCAGTACTAGTTCTTGATAATTTGTTAACAAGGCGTTTGTAACACTTTGGACAGATGCACATACTGTTTTCAATCTTCACGGTTAATTATTCGATTTTGTATTTGATGCCAGAACACCCTGACTCCTAATCACTGCTCATTGTTGCAAGTCCATTATATTCTAACTGTTTGAGTGCTCCCATTGACCTTGAACTGACATTATAAGCTGTGTCTAATCTTTTCAGTCTATATTTCTAATGCTTCTTTTCTCTTTTCCTTTTTTTCTGATTCCTGTTTAGCATCACAATGGGGCTGCCTCTGAGCCCGGCAGCTGACTCCGCCCGCTCTGCAAGGCATGCCCTCTCGCTCATTGCCACTGCCAGACCACCCGCCTTCATTACGACTATAGCCAAAGAGGTGAGCGAACTTCTCAGTATGCTCCATCTTCTCATTTATAGGAATTATTCGATAATGTGAATCGAGGGTCCGTAGCTACAAATAATCTTTCCAGATTGTTGTAGAAAAATGCAAATTAATAATTTAGTACTGGAATAAATACGCATAATTACCTGTGTGCGTGCACACTGAATTCTACGACGGTGCGTTCATTACTTTGTGCTCTTCTGTTCATTTCTGTTCTCGATTAATTCACTTGTAAATATTTAACAATAGCTTCTCAATCTGAAATATGGTAGATTTATTCAAATTAAACGTATTAAAGGTATTTACATTTTACAAGTGTATCTACCTGTAATCACAACTATATTTAACACTGCTCTCCAACTGTAAACAAAAGTGTAAGTCATAAACTTGCTAATTGTTTTTCCTATTACATGTCACAGATAAAGACTTGAATGCCAATTGATTCCCACATTCTCAGTGTTCTAACTAATTGCCCACATTTAACTGAAAAACTAGTAAAGAACAATGAACCCATTATAGGGTCTTTCCTATAGGTCTTAGTGGGAAGGCAAGACAAGGATGACCAGCTTTTAAATTTTTTTAAAGGTTTGTTCCTTTAAAAATCTCAGCATGAATAATGTGCGGACTTGGTCCACGGAGTATGGGCTCTATCTGAGTTGTTTTTCCGTTAGCTGTGATGAATTTTTAAAATACTAAATAAATATCTCGGAGTCGGCCCTGACAACCTGAAACCTATTGGGCCTGTGTCTGCCCCAGAGCCATCCTTAATAAGCATGCTGCAAATATCTGTGACGTGAAGGCAGCTCAAGGGAGGAAGGGGGTCCTAACAGCAGTGTGGGTTTATATGAGGCAGTGGAACTTTGAATTCATAGCTAAAATAAATTTGTAGACTTAAGGATATGTGTCTTTCCAATGGTGTTAAAGTGAAGTTCCACTGTATTTAAAGTATTCGTACGTATATATGTGTTTATGTATTTTATAGATACTGTATATTTATATAAAGTATATGTAGGTGTAAATGACATACTTATTAGCCATGGAATTTTTCTTTTTTTACCAGTTTTTCCCATCAGTGGAATATGCACAGATCATAATTTTGAATATGCCAAATAAGCCTTCCATCAGTCTGACCACGTGTACAGGTCCTATAAATGCCAGGCATTAAACTGCCTCTTTAAAGAGAATAAACAAGTATTTATACTGTGTTTTTTAATTTAGTTTGCACCATTTACGTATATGAGTATTTTTAAATGAACTATTACAATAGCCATGCCTTGGATTCATTCTACTCCAGCATTTGGTTAGAAGGTAATTTTAAAATATTTTAATGTAATCGTCCACATCTGTTACTGTTTAAAACCAAGTTTTCTACCTCACCTAGCGGTCCTCACTGTTGCTGCCATCTCCTCTGCCATCCCCGTGGCCCGCTGCTCCGAGGCTAGTCCTCGGCCAGGCCGTGGCCCGCTGCTCCGAGGCTAGTCCTCGGCCAGGCCATGGCCCGTTGCTCCTCTTTCTTCTCTGAACTGTGTAAGACTTACAGTTTTTGTTATCTTAGTGCCAAATATACCAACCTTCAGTTTGTCTCTTTTTAAGAAATGTCAAGGTAATATTGTATCAAAGTCTCATATACCCAGAAACTTCGAGAATTTTATTAGAGCATACTTGCTGAGTGTTTATTGTACTAATTACTTCCTTTTGCAATCAGAAGTATTTCCTGACTCGCCTACGGAGGTTTGTTTTGTTCTTGTGTTTTTCTGTTGTAATAAGTGAAAAGCGAACCAGTGGCTAGAAATGTAAAATCCTATCAAACGACAGCCACGTCTACAGCATGGAATGTCTTTGTAGGTGCACAGACATACTGCTCTCGCAGCGAATACCCAGTCGCAGCAAAATATGCACACCACAGCTCTTGCACGAGCTAAAGGGGAAATTCTGAGAGTCATTGAAATTCTTATTGAAAAGATGCCCACAGATGTTGTGGATCTTCTTGTGGAGGTAAGAATGTCCTGTTTTAAGTGACCCATCCACAGCCTAGATTAAATATTCCAAGGTAGTAACATAAATCAGCCTCTTTATTTCTAAAGGGAAGAAAAAGAAAGGTAACTAAAATGAATTGACTTCTGTACCATTTCTGGAGATCTCATTTAAATTTCCTCAAAAATCAAAACAATTGTTCCGTCCATTTACCACTTACCTGGAATTAATTGGTCTGCATTAGAATAATTTTTAAAGGTCACATTCTCTTTGACATCTTTCATTATAAATAAAACAAAACATACAGTGTGCTTGAAAAAAAGCTACCTATTACTGTCCAGAAATATGAACAGCCTTTAAGGTAAATAAATATGTTTTCTTTATTTTACTACACTGTCTTATAAAATGTTTCTCACAAATAAGAGAAAGGGTAGCCTGTAGTATAAAGTAAAAATACTGTAATTTTAGTAAATATACTTTAGTTTTAAAGTAAATATTAAAATCAAACTATCTAGAATTTTCTTTGGCAAAGGAGACCTAAGTTAATCATTTAATTTTTGGAAAGTTGAGTATTTGAAATTCATTTCAGTTTTGTATCTTTTCTATAAAGGTTATGGACATCATTATGTACTGCCTTGAAGGATCTTTAGTTAAAAAGAAAGGTCTTCAGGAGTGTTTCCCAGCCATCTGCAGGTAAACAAGCCTTCGACAGCATGAAAAATAATTTTCAGTAACAAATAACTTTTTAAAAATCATAGTATAGTTAGTTAATAGCCTTGCTCAGTTAGAAATTCAGTCATTAATTTCATATCTGCTTACTTTCTAAAAACAACTTAGGCAGCTTATAGTCAAAAACACAACTATAGTAGAACCAGCTATTTGAAATTGGGTCATGAAGAGGTTTCTCAAAACTTAAAAAATGAATTAAAGATGATCATATCTATTGAATATGTCTGTATTCTTATATTCATTACTCAAGTTAACATTTACATTACAAAAAGGAGAGTTAGGAATTTTTTCACTTAGGAGAGAAGATACACTTTTCAGCCACTAGAAACCTTTATGCCACATTTTGCTGGTAAATTTTATTTATAATATAAAGCCTAGCATCTGTGTATTGTAGGTGTTTTGCCTATAAGAAAGCAAGAAAAGAAGCCAAGACCAGTTAAAACTTTTATAAACAATGTTGCATATGTTAATGATAACTCTAAGAATTTTATGTGTATAAGACAAGTTCAGTGATAGCCTTACTTATTTTTGCTCAGTTCCATGAGTGCATTGTGGTGGAAAGCTTTATTTTACACTGTAAGTTTCCTGAGAGTGTTGACGTTACACTGTGCCTCTTTATGTCCTATGTTTTCTGGTATTTCGGCAAGTTTTTGCTGAATTATTTACACTCCGTCAGCATTCTCATTTATTTTTCCATATTTACAATAGATTTTATGTTTTAGTCTCTTCATTTTGCTGTTTCTCATTTACACCACCCAGAAATTAAAACATGAACACATATAAGAAAAAGATTATGTTGTATTTTACGTGTGTATAGATGCATATTTTCTTATGATATAGATTAGGCATGTTAGCATACCGTAATTTTTTAAACATTAATTTTGGTTTATGTTCTTTTTGTTAAAAATTATATATGTTAAATCTTGGATACATATAATTGATGTTAAGAATTAATGTAGCTGTTATATTCCCAGTCACTTGTTCTCTAAGGAAATGTCTAAGTGAAAATGGACATTTGTCTGTCACTTAGTGGAGGTGAGGAAGCAGTTTTATTAAGACTCATCTTACTGAATATTAGCAAAGCACTCCTTATGGCACCAGTCACTGCTTCGTGAATAAGCCTCCCGGCGTCAGGGTGAGATAATTGCTCTAAGTTTAAAGGGCCTGTCTTTTCCCTTTGCTGGAAGCCTACCTCCTCCCCAGGCAGCATCCTCAGTTTCTTAAGTCATCTTAGTTTGCTGCATATCCATGTTTGTTTCCTATTGTTTAATCACCGAAGACCAAGGATCCTGCTTCAGGTACTAACTAAGGAAGCAAGTGTCTAAACTGAATGCTTAGCACCAGTTTTTTTTTTGTTTTGTTTTGTTTTTCTAATTGGCAGAAAGCAGTTGTGTTTGGTTTATTAATTTAATAATATTTATCAAACACCTACTGTGTATCAAGTACTAGCCAGGGTGTGGAGACAAATAAGAAATGAGGTGATATCCCCACAGAGCACAGGATGTAATAGGGCTGGTAATTATAAAGGAAAATAATTTCAGGGTGCTAAGTTATATGCTGGAGTAGAATTACATACCAGGGACAGGTTGGACAATAAGTGGAGTGCTGAACTCTGGATATGGGAGTCTTAGAAGTTTAACAAAGGAGAAGGCAGACTAATAGTAACATCTGTGAAAATGCTTTAATAAAAGTGGCTGCCGAATGGAGAGGATTTGTCCTCCACAGGGGCTTGGGTGGTGGCGGTAGAAGTTGTAGTGAGTTTTGGGAAAGCGTCATAGAAGAGCTGACAAGGTGAACTTTGCAGAAGAAGTAGAATTGTACAGAGAACCAGACCAGCAAAACTTTAGAGGCACGGAGGACTTCAGAGAACACTAAGCTTAGATGGGACTTCAGAAGTTTTACAGGTCAATGCCATGCCGCCTATTGGCTGATTTGTACTAGGTTGATAAATGAACAACAACAGAGATATCAATAGAAGGTAAAATTATTTTGTTGAATGTCTGCCATGTCCATGTCATCATATCAGGAGGTGCCTTACTGCACTATGAGCCCTCTACTTACGAATAAATACCTTTCACTAAATATGAAACACTAGAGTCAATAACATGACTAGCTGTGGGCCAGTAATGTGACATTTGTTTTTAAAATCTTTATATAATTTTGTATTCTTTTTGTTTTTTGCTTTCCTTTACTCTTTTTTTTAAAGACTCAATGAGTTTTAGCTGAGGCTGACTTCTATGATGTTGCTATATATATCAATATTCAGTTGCTGTGGTTGGAAGATCGTAAGTAGTTCAGGTTACAAATTGTAAATTCATTGAAAGAAAGAAGGATTCATATGAAACATTTGATTTTTCTAATTTTGTTCATATAATAGCTTTTCTGTCAATTGTTAAAACTTTTTGTAATATCTTCCACTGAAAAATAGAAATGAATTAGAACACAATGCCAGTAAAATTTGATAAACATTCTTTCTTATCACTCACCAAAATTTACTTGCTAATACATATTAAAACATGCGGTTATAGCTACGTGCAATAAATAAAATAATGTAATTATCTTTTGTTATTTATAAAACACTTTATAAATTACCAAATGCTTTCAAACCCATTAATTCTCAAAAAAAAATATTTAGGAAAGGCATTATATAAATTAAATTTTTTGGAGAATTAAATTTGATATTTGATAGTCAAGTGCCTAATAAAGTAGCTTCAAGGTAAAACCCAAACCTCTTTATTCATAGTCCAGTGCTTTTGCCATTCAGTTTTTGACCTGTATTAATTTATTTTTCCATTTATAAATACGTATATATACATACACACACATACATACAACAGCCACTTATCTCGTTCTGTTGAAACTCTTAAGCAGCTTTGAAAATTAATACAAAATATGCAAATAGGGAATTGAGGCAAAGGGAAAATAAGAGTAGCAAAGAAAGATAATGTCAAGATGAGTTTAGAAGTTTTATGTATTTGCCAGAGATGAGCCATAAATTTCTCTAAACTTCTTAGCGGCCGGTGTGTGAAGAGGGGCAGACTATTGGTACCTAAGTCACAGTGTTCAGATGCTAGAAATAGCATAGTTGTTCAAGAGAAATGTAACTGTTCGTAAAACTGAGATCAACAGGAAATTGAGAGTCTTCAGATAGCAAGCGTAAAATATATGTGTAATCTATTGACCACATAGTTTTAGAGATCTTGCAACTCTCAAATGTTGGGACAGAGTTCACATAACTAAATATTTTAAAAAGCACATTCAGTCCTTATTAGTTGAGAGAACTGAGGACACAGATAAGAAAGTGAAATTTTAAAACAAGTATTGAGAGCTCACTCCCTGTTAGGCCCTGCAGGGCATAATGATCTCTACCTGTAGTTCCTGGACTACCTTTCAAGAAAATTACCTGATTTCTAGGCTCCACCTGAGAGCCACTCCCTCAGTCCATCATGAAGCCTGAGAAGCCGAATTTAAACAACCTCCCCTGGGGATTCTTACCTACACTAAAGTTTGAAAACAAGTACTCTAATAATCCAAAATTAAGAGAAACAAAACCAGGGTCATCATTCTGTTATATAAAGCCTTGGATCCTGGAATGTTTATTTGTTAGTACATTGAATAAACTCAATTTCCAAGGAATCACCCCTTCAGCTCCTGCATTCCAGTGATGCACCATTAGTTTTTAAAGGCTTGCTTTAGTATCACAGAATGTCTGCCAAAGACAGTAACTTCAAACTGTTCATTAATCAGCTTTTATCTAAAACTCAGTGGAAAAAAAACCAGAACACTTAGAAGCTAGTTAAACGGACACATGGTCCATTTATTCCTCTGCGTAGTCTAGTTTATATCTTTCGGTTAGACTCAACCATCGGTGAGCTGCCTGTTTGGACCATATGGTCTGGTCTCCTTCAGAGTTGCCTTCCAGGTCCCGCTTCAGCTTTACACTGGCAGTTTGCACTGAGGAACCGTCCAAGAGAGCATCACAGAGGATGGCTGGTGCCTTTACTGTAGGGATCCTGCTGCTGTCGTGTAGTGAGTTGTTCAGGGTCCCTTCTATGAGGACCCCATCAAGACATTTCTTTTAAATCGGTATGACGGGCTTTTTTGTTTTGTCCTAAGGAACTATTACATGTTTTGTTTTTTCTTCCACATAACCAGTATTATTCAATTTAAAAAATTTACTTTGGCCATTAGGCAGCTTAAAGCCAAATGCCCGATCTAACTTCAGTAAATTGCGGCTTACATCTTCCATTCTCCTTTCCTCATGATCACACCTCAGGCCTATCTCCCTTTTCTATCTTTTTACTGTATTATGTCCTGTAAGTGTCCCTAAATCCTTTACATAATGTGTGTGTATACACATATGTATGTATGTGTTTATGTGACATGTATACACCTTTTAAATTTTATTTCATAAGCCATAGAAACAAAAATAATCATTACACACATAATATGAACTATGATTACTTCCTAAAAATTAAAAAAAAAAAAGGCTTCTCTGTATTAACTGAAATACCCTAGCTCTTCCTGGAGGAGTTTATGTATCTGTAGATTTCTTTTTTGTAATATATTTATTAGTAAAAGGTATAAAAATCATGTAATTTTAACTGTTGTATAAATTTTATAGTCATAGATTTAAATGTTTTCTAATAATTCATATTTTAGTTCTAAGGATATTTTTAATACTGTAGTGGCTTTCATTAATATTACAAGGAGATTATTTAGATTTGAATGCCCTTGAGAGAATATAGCACCCATATCCTTCAAAATACAATTATACAAAAATGGTTCTACTGCCAGATTTGTCATCACTATAACAAATAAGGCTGTATTATTACATAGGAATTAAACTGCATTCTTTTTAGAACACAGATATATTGGTGCAACAAGATTGTTGCAACACCGATTAATTTTATGTTTATGAATAAGTCTAGTACGAAGCATAATAAGGTAACATTTTAGAAATAAATTCCTTAAATTCTCTCCCATCTCATTGGACTTTGTTTTGCCTTTGTCAGTCTCTTAGATCATCTTCAAAAAAGCATCATCCAGTACTGTAGATAATTATTGTTAGAGGCAGAAGTACAGAGGGTTCTGAGTAATTTACATTTAATTGCCTGGACTATAAATAATGCAGCATCTTCAGTTAAAAATACCCTAGACACTAAGAAAGTAGAATTGACCTCTTTCAAGTCTTGGGAAGATAAACATCACTGAAGTTTCCTCAGAATTCATTGTTGAAATTTAGTTGCTGGTTGCTGTGTTACCGAATTTAAATATCCTCATGAAGCCCCTCATCGCAGACCAAGCAGTACCGAGCCTGCCATGCTTGACTCAGTTTGATTAATTATTCCTCTTTTGGTCACCAAATACTGACTCATTTTACACTACTATATTTGATGCAGCAGCATAAGACACGAAAATGGAGAAACGTACAGATGTTACTGAAGTAAGAGAAAAACGATACAGAACACACATGTGTGATATACACTTGCTCTAAAATGAACAGTTTAAGGGTTATTCATTTTGTAAAAATATTCTTTACTAATCTCAGAATAGAAAAATTTAAGCTCTTATAAGCTACTATTAAAGCTCAATTAGAAAGGAAGATAAAGTACCTCTCGAAATATAATGTGATTATAATGTAATTTAAAATTTTAAGGCTATTTGATTATGTTCTGGAGGACTAGTAGTGATTTAATGCATAACAAATAAAGAATCAGGGATTCTTTAATGAAATTGTAAGTTGATGGGAAAATATGATTATATTTGGAGATGTAAGATTTCAGAATTTTTCATAGCAAAAATTAGATATGTCTCGAAATGTGATTTTTAGTCACTTACAACTCCTCAATTATGCCCATTATGAGTAGTTTGGAGAAAGGAGCTTTGCGCCCATTTCATTTATAGAGCCTGGAGCAACTAGTGGAGGGCTTCATCTGGCTGAAAGCCTTATGCCTGGGAATTCCCAGGTAGAGACTTATTTCTTATATTTTTATTCTTTTAATTTGAGGCAATTTATTTAATGTATAGCTAAGAGTGATTTAATTTTTATGCCTTTTAAAGACCTGCCAAATAAAATCCCAGATTCAGAAGAAACTCTTTGTTGGGCTCTGGCCCAATTTTTAGTTTAGAAAATAGGAACATTCAATATAGGCACTCAATAACTAGTTGAGTAATGATACCAGCTATGCCGCTTCGTGTGTGTAGTCCTTAATTTTGTCATAATAAATGGCACCAGTTGTTTCACTTAAGCAGTGACCTTGCTGCAGTATTTTTATAGAATTTCACGGTGTAGGATTTTGAATCTGAAAAGGACTACCTACTCCTGCTCTTTATTTTAGAAATGGACAAATTCGGAGCATTTTTGTGCTGATGTTCAGACGAAAGTGAAGGCCAGCGTTGCTAAGCAGATCTTACACCTGCTCTGTGCGCTCACTGCACAGGTGTGCACATGTCAAGGAGGCACAGTTGTGCCATCTCATCAGGGGACGAGGTTGTGTTTCAGGCCCAGGCCTGCTCCTTGCTGCATCCTTCATTCCATCCTCTGTAAAGATCAATGTGAACTTCAGTGAGACTTAATGCTGATCACTCAGTATTTATTTTTGATGAATCAGTATATTATTCTCAGCCACTAAATGATGAGAAATTTTAATTAATTAGTCACTCCATTATGGATTATAACATCCGATTATTTCAAATGACTAGATGAAATTTATTTTTAGAATTGAAAATTAATATTAAAATATGTTAATTGACTGGTTTTTAACATATAAATGTTAAATCTCAGTACCCAATTCCAAAATTACAAAGGAAAAAAAAGAAGCCACTGAAGAATTAGGAATCAATAAATGGAATGTGAGTGATTTAACCAAGTAATTGTGTGGCTTTTCTCGATTTAAATTTTCTGAAAGTATTTTGGAATTTATTCAGGCAGATACTTAAAGTGTATCTGCCCCGTGCACTGTGCTAGCCTGGGCCAGCATGGGCTACTCAAGCTACATGTGGTCAGTCAGGCACCGTCCCTGCCTTCACAGGCCTGAAAGTTGTCTTGGCAGAGACAGTGGTAAATCAGGGAAATGTCACAGGCTATGGGAAAAGGATATCCAGGACACCCAGAAGAATCCCAGGTGCTCTGATGGGAGGCACACAAAGGAGGAGCTTGGCAATTGTGCACAGGAGGAAAAGGGAGAATTGGTGATGCTTTAAGCTGAATTTTAAAAGGTGAATAGATGTTTATCAGGCAGATAAATTGTTCTGACTCCAAATTCTGAGCTATTTCCATATGCAAAATTGGATGTCATTGAATGCAATACTATATTAAATGCAATTGTGAATCTCTGACTAATGAATCAGTGATTACTCTTCAAAAATTACAGTGTGTGTTCTTTTACATTATATATTTCACTGCCAAGAATGAAGAAATTCTCAATCTATGTATAGACCTGAGCAACATATTTAATGGCTCACTACTTGAGCTCCTTAGTAGATATTAATAAGACAGTAGTAGCAGTAAGGAGAAAACTAACTTTAAAGTACTCAGGATATAAATTTCTTTAATTTACTGTAAATGGACAGATCTCTTGAACTTTAATAGTATTGACATTGAAATTTAAAGTGTTTTATATGGTTCTGCTGGCCTTTCTTGGGAACCTCTTAATATGGTTTTCCATAGCAAATGTACTTCCTGTTAAAACACTTTTATTCACTTGTGGCCTCTAAATGTAACTATTGCTTACCAACAGTTGTTTCCATTAAAAGACTAGAGCTGTGGCATACCATACAGCCATTAAAAAGGTTGAGGTCAATCCATTTCTGCTGACATGGAAAGATGTCAGTAGGAGAAAATTTTAAAGAGAAACTAGTAATGTTTCGGGAAAGTGTATAAAATAAAATCATTTTTGAAGACGATATCTATATGTAAGAATTGATATTCATGCGTGTACGTGTATACATATGAAGAGTGAAAAAAATCTGGTAAGACATACCCCAAAGTATTCTTCTCATGGTTACCTGGGATGGTGGTAAAGGCTAACTTTCCTTTTGTAATTGTTTATTTTTCTAAATTCAGTGTTTCTTTTTTACAATGAGTATGTATTCATTTAAAATTGAATATATATTAGAATACTTCAAATAAAAATAATAAAATGTAATCATTGCAAAAACACTAAAGCTATAACATAGATAAGATACAAAATATTCAAGTTAAAATGAGTATTTAAACTTTTGAACTGAATGGAAAAAAATTAATCTAGACAGAAAAGTTAAATGTCTGCATTTTTAGAGATAGTTTATCTTTTCTTAAACTTTGTTCTTATGTAGACAGACTGATTGATTCTGCTTTTCAAGTGAAAAGCTGAATCAGCTTTGCTCGCCCTAAATGGACACTTAAAATCCAGTAAGGAAATGAACACTGTCTACTTTAGAACAGTACATGAGCTCATTTAAAAAAAAAATCTCATCCAAACCTGTGGTTTGTTCTTATCCCATATGATGATAATCATAATGGATACAAAACAGTTTCTGTTCTAAATTCCAGTAAAATTCTTAAATTAGTTACCATTTTATAGTATACTTTTTATAATAAATAAATAATTATGGATATTCCTCCTGTACTCACATGAGTAGAAGTCCCTCTAAAACTATTTTAGTGCATTTCCCTACTTCTAAAAACTTCCCGAAGATGGCTGTCTTTCAATACTAATATTCTTCATTTAAAAAAAGAAAAAGAAAGAAAGAGGGAAGGAGGGAGGAAGGAAAACTAATGCTTTGAGAAGTATAACAGAAAGAATATTTAATTTCAGACTGTTTGAAATGCTATAGCGAAGAGTTTCAAACTAAAATAATTTAGTTATCAGATTTTATTTGCAAATCAGAAGTATTTAAAAAATAAGCAAGTTTAAAATATTTGAGGGCATTAGTTTCTCTTGTTACTATGTTATTAGTATTTATTTGCCCTAGGGAACAGCAAATTAACTACATGATGGTGATGATGATGATGATGATGGTGACAGTGGTGATGATGATGATGTAATGATAGCTACTAAAGTTTGAGTGTATTTATTATAGTAAGTGCTTATTATGTGCCAGGCACTGTTCTAAGTACTTTATATATGTTAGCTTGTTTAATCCTCATAACAACCTTAATAGGTATTGTTATTGTTCCCATTTTACAAATGAAGAAACTGAGGCCTAGGCAAATTAAGTAACTTATCCAAGGTCACACAATTAGGAAGTGGCAGAGCCAAGCAATCAGAGACCTGTTTCTCAGCCATCATAAAGGACACCCTCAACATGCATGGTAGCTTTCCTTGAACAAATTCTCCTTGTAGAGCTGAGAGAGTATTTCCAATTCTCCTATTAACACCCCAGCTACAGCATGCCTACAGCAAGTTTTTAAAAAAGGAAAAAGTACTCAGCAGTGTTGTTCATGAAATCTCTATTGACTGTTTATAGTGTGCAAAACACTGGGTCGGAAGTCATGACACTCAGATGGAATTCACCAGTGTCTATCACCATCCCAGAATGAGAGATTTTTCCACTTTGTCCCTTTGAACTGATATCCTCCACTGGAATGAAGCATTTCTAGAAAACATTTCCCCACCATCTCCTGCTCACACCTCCAAAAGCTAACACAGCTCCCCTTGAGCTGAGGCCTTCGCCAAAGCCACTCTCATGTATGAACGTGCTCTGTAAAGTGCCTCCTCCTTTACAAGACGTTCCTCCTTGATTTTCGCTGTGGCATCTCTGAGGGCTGTCAGCCGATGCTCTGAGAACCTAACTCTGAATCTTTTAGGCCTTAGTCCCTCACATGGTGGCCCTCGGAAGAGCTCTTTGGCATCTCATGCTGGCCAACAGGGGGGTTGGGGTAGGTGTTGTCGCTGGTCCCTTTTTGTGATCAGAGCGACCTGTACACCGCTGCACTGCAGAAGACCTGCCATTCTTTCCGGCAGAATAGGTTTGCCTGTGTTTAGGGTTCAGATGTTTTCCATGGGTTGTTGGGAGCACATCGTGTATACTGAGGAGACTCACACCTCATCCATTATGCACGATGAATAAAAGGATGTGGTGTGTTGATTAGATTTTAAATAAATTTCGTTTACATTGATAAACCTGCATTTATATCCTGTAGAGTGTAACCAAAGGAATCAATCTAAAAAGTTATTTCATGCAAATTAAAACAAATATGATACAGTATTGGCAAAAAAAGAAAAAGTAGAAAATTTGATGACACCAAATGGGACACTCTTTTACTTTTAGTGGGAATTGAAGGTAATTTGTCATTGCCTCTCAAAATTTAAAACATGTGTATGCTTTAATCCAGAATCTTGCTTTGGGGAATTTGTCCTATAAAAATACTCACCTAGGTATATAAAGATCCATGTACAATATAACTTAAATAGATATCTGTCAGGAAGGGAATAGTTAAACAATGGAATGTACATACGCAAGTATGAGAAAGAGTGGCAGGGGATCACGTATACTGACTTGAGAGGATGCTCCACGATGTGCTGAGGGAAGAAAAGTAAGTTGCAGAATGATCTGGGTAATATCATACCATATTGAGATAAAAATTAGAAAATACTCTAGAAACAGTAGTTAACCCTTGGTGAGGGAGGGGGGTATGACAGGTAAAACTTACTTTTTACTATATGTATATTGGTGGTGGTTGAGTTTTTTACAAGTACATATTGCCTTAATACCTTTTTAACGAAAAAAAAAATCAAGTTTGTGAACCATTTTAAATCAACATCAAAAAATTCTAAAAGCAACTCAGTAAGAATTCTAATACTCAGTTACTTATGAAAATACGTATACAAGTACTTAGGACAATTTCTGATAACACATCAGTACTCAGTAAATATTAGCTGCAAGCAGTTAGTGAATTGTAAATAGTAAAAGGAATTATAAATAGTTATATTTCATACATTCCATTCCATACATCCTTAGATTTTAGATGGTTTCATGTTAGGCTGGAGATTAATTTTGTGTTATCTGATGAATGTTTCTTGTTGCATTTTAATGCTCATGGATATGATATACAGTAGTAACTCCATATCCTCACACCGCTGTAGATTCCCAAATTCGTAGTTAAGAAAGTGATTTTACAGGTTTCTTTCTCCCAAATCATATGTCTGCTGAGTTGCATGTTTCCTTTAACTATATTTTTCCAAAATGACTTTTAAATTTCACACAAATTTGCTCTCATTTGAGGGCCATTTTTAATAAAGATTAAAAAAAAAAAAAAAAAGGTCATCAAGGGAGGCTATAGACAGAGAACCCAAGAGACCCAGGTATCGGTGCTTGGCAAACTCTCAGGCAAAGTGCTTTGCTCCAGGATCCTGTGCCAGAGTGGGCTCAGTTCACATTTTTGTTTCACATCATAAACTGTCCCATTGTGGGGTGGGTGACACCCCATTGTGGGTTACTCCTGAAGAGTCAAAGTCACAAATATGGCTTCGAGAGTGAAATAACTTATTCTAGTATTTAATAATGATTGACAAAGTGATTATTTTTTTAAATTATGTTTTATGTGATAATACCATGTTCATTGAAATTTACATGTGGCAATATAAATATCTGGCAAATCCTTACAATAATTTTTATTCCCAGGGCCACATTTATACCAAAAATGCATACTTTATTGTATAGTATATTTGCCTTTTTGAGTTCCAACCCAAGTGATATTTTCTAGTTCCCTAAGATGTAATTAAATAGTTTCCATTATGCAGCTCTCAGTCTCATGCTAATGTACCTAGGCTCCAGGGGCCTTTATAGATATAACTTCTTGTAAATCTGCATTTGTTTGTCTGAATTGGAAATACATTTTTAGAAGGGTCATGGGGCAATTCTGTTTCTTGATTTCTGCCTAACAATTTTTGGACAGATTTTGTTTGCTTTGTTGTTCATCTCAATTATTATTTTAGACCCTATAAAATATTCATCAGTCTTAAAATTCGATATTTAGTATAGTTTATACACAAGTCACCGAAGGGTAAGCATAGTATTTTCAATTAAATTTTACTACTGTATCCTGTTTGCTTGGACCATATTTATATATTCACACGTTCAACAACAACAAAAAAGTCTCAACGGAGGGAAACAAGCAATAAACAAAATAAATTACTGTTTACTATCTCAAGGATAATATAATAAGGAAAAATAGGATATTGGACTAAAAAGTAATGGAGGAAAGGCTGCTGCATTAAATAGGATGGCCCACTAGGGCCCCTTTTATCAAGATAACCTGGGAACAGAGACCTAAACAAAGAGGTCTTGAGCCATGGAGTTACCGGGCCCATGAGATTTTCAAGGAGAGGGAGTAACAAGTGTTAAAGCTTCAAAGCGGGAACACTCTTGGCGTATTCAAAAAAGTACAAGGACATCATGTGACTAGAGCAGAGTGAGCAAAGGAGAGAGGAGGCAAAGTCTGAGGGGTGTGAGGGACATATCATGTAGGTCTTGAAGGATGCTTGTGAGCCTAAGAGAGAAGCGATTTGATTTACAATTGAAAAGGATCACTGGCTGCACATGGGCAGCAATGAAAGCATAGAGATCAGGGACTTTGAACTTTCAGGAAGAGGACCACAAGAAGTACATTTTGCAACGTTACTATATTCTCCTTTATACTTCTTTCACATAACATGCGTGGTAATGTTCTCTCAGACTTAACAGAGTTTCCTTGTGGTGGGCTGAGTAGAAGAGAATCATTATTCTAACTGGACTATAACAAAAGGGTTCTTGCCAGGTTGTTGCCCAGGAAATGTTGCCCAAGTGACGTGTCCTCGATGCAATGAACTAGATACGGAGATACCATTGCCAGAAGGCTCAGCATACATGAATCCTTACTCTGAACCCCCTAAATTTGGGGGGAACTCAAGACATTCATGCAGGATCAGGTCAAGACTGAAATAGTCTTAAAAACTGTAATGGATCCTCCTCTTCAATCCATCGATACTTTGGGGAGTGGTCCACGTACTGTGTATCTCACGATCGTTAATTTGACAGTTCCCCAGTGGGGTTTGGTGGGTTCTGGAAACCCTCAGTAGAGATGGGGTCACTGCAGCCAGTCTCCATAATGGGCACTTATGAAGCGATTGTATACATATCATGGATTTATTCTGCTAAAAGAGACACTGTTAAAGGAATAAAAAATGTAACAAGAAATCCAAGATAAAAATAAGCCATAAGATCTTCACTGTCCAGAATTCTTTAAGATGCTATTTAGAAGTCTTGGTCTAGTGGTAAATTGCAAAGCATGAAAAATGCAGACCTGTCATATATGGTCCTTTCAAGCCAACTAAAGATTTGATACCAAGAATAGATTTGATCTTTCTCCCATAAATAATAGTGTTTGTAGATGATACAAGAAGGTGAGGTTGATATCCAGAGCATAGAAGATGATCAATATAACAAAAACTTTTTAGATTCTAATTTAACTAAGTAAAATTATCAACACAGATGTATTTTGCCAATAGTTGTTTTGAAGAGGATTGTTTTGAAGGGAAATTGTATTCATGTTCTGTGGAAGGATTTGGCAATATAGCTATTATATCTGTGCAAAGCTTAATAATAAATTTTTTAAAAATAGCTCTGGAAATTTTATTTTCCCGTGGCTGTTAACCTGCACAGAATAAATATTTGTTAAAATATTTGTTAGATGTTATATTCCATGTTACTATAATAGGATAGAAATTACGTGTATAGATATAGGCAGAGATATAGATATACAGTGTTTCGCAATACTTAGACCACTGTAATTATTGAATCACAAAATAGTAAACATTTAGAAGCTCTTTTTAATCATTTTTATTCTTGAGTGTAAGAATACTAGATTTTGAATGCTGATTCTTACCTTCTCTACTGAGGTAAAATATATGATGCTTTAATAGGAAAAGCTTTTAGAAACTAAC
Source organism: Pteropus vampyrus (assembly GCF_000151845.1). Lineage (NCBI taxonomy): Eukaryota > Metazoa > Chordata > Mammalia > Chiroptera > Pteropodidae > Pteropus > Pteropus vampyrus. The sequence goes on along the minus strand of NW_011888843.1, from coordinate 5,404,615 downwards.
TTTTTACTAACCACTTAATAGTGAGGAGGCTTCATATGTGTCAGCAGCCTTCAGTATCCTTCCTTGCCTCAAACCAGTATACAAAGAGGACATCCCATCCCTGAACCCAGCAAAACCCAGCAAAACAAGATACTACTTTAGAATGTTCTAAAGTAGTGTCTTCCGTGTGACTGAAAATGAAGCATTAATCTTTCACTAAAGAGGAAGGGTTAGTCTTAGGGATAGGAAAAGGTATTATTGAACCCATTACTTAGTAATAAATAACAAAAAGTTTAAACACTTAATAGTTTTCCAGATTTATGACATACGTATGAATGTCATAATGTCTGCTAATACCAAAATGGCTTTATCAAAATGTCCCTGGTTTCAAAATGCTCACGTTCAAATATCCTGCGTGTTTCTCTCCCTCCTTCCCCCCTCTCCTTTTCTTCCTCTCTCCCTCTCTCTCTCCCTCTCTTTCCAGAATTTCAGAAATGCAGTCCCATGCCCTAATAGCTCTTTACTCTGTATCAATCTCAAGAAAGCATTAGAGAATGATATTTCTTTTCTGTCATCTGTTTTACCTGCCCCTCCAGGGTTTTAAAAAAATGGTAACAGAAAAGTTACTGAACTTTTCTGGTAGTATGAAACTAAAGGGAAAAAAAAAAAAAAGGCAAGGAACATGTAGTAGAATTGATGCAAGATCCTCATAAATATTTAGGATGAGCCTCTTGTTCATCCGAGCAACTCACACTGAGACAGTAGGACTAGATAATGGAAGTTATATTCAGAACTCTTTGGGAATATAAATTATACTTTATTTATACTTCTAATAATTTTTAATTCTTACCTTCCCACGCTCTAGCCATATGGCCATGAAATCATTATGACGAAACATAGATCAGGAATGCAAATACTTAATCTAATCGTGAAATTAATCTAGAAAAAAAGAAAAATAAATAAAAATAAATCCTCCCTAAATCCTATTTTTATACAATGCCAAATAAGCACCATATGTGTTTATTTATACTACCTGTAGTCATAGCTGTCATCTAGATAAACTGATAAGAGTGGAAAAATCTAGGTAATTAGATTGAATATGCAAGCCTTTTCATCATTTCCATTTCTGTTCAAATAGAAATATTTGCATAATAGGCACTGTAGCAAAACTGAGTTTTCATATTTAAACTATTTTATATTTGACCCTTATTTCTTGTTTCAAAATTCAAGAGTCTTTGTTATTATGAAGTTATTTTGTATTGAAAATAATTATTAACAGGCTTAAGTGGCATTCCACATCAGTTTTTTAATTGATTTTAAGAATCACCAAAATGAAGCATTTTTGAGAAATCTCAATATATTAATTATGATATAGTTATTTTAAAATGTATATCATAACTGGCTTTTAATCTTTGGAATATGTTGCTATCCACCTCCATGTGCAGGTCATCTCACCTGTTTTTTTTGTTGTTGTTTGTTGTTGTAAAAATGTTCAATTCAGGTTCTACATGGTCAGCTATTATGAGCGGAATCACAGAATAGCAGTTGGAGCTCGCCATGGTTCAGTGGCCTTGTACGACATCCGGACTGGAAAATGTCAGGTAAATAAATCATTATGACTTCCTCTCCATAAAGTGTGGAAGTTATTGAAAGGAGTGAGAGACTAGCACTTCACCAGTTGACGTGCTGAGCTGCTGGAACATTATGGATAATGCTAAAGGGATCAATAGTTTAATGAAGGACTCAAAGAATATAGAGCCCTACTGTCTTTATTCAGTGGAGATGAAGGGCTGCCACAGATGGGTTCATAACAGAGCCCAGAGTAAGGTGGTATTGCTCACAGTCTACTTTGCAATAAATCTTTCCTTCTTTTAAACAAAGTTTTCTGATTTTATTACTTGTTTTTGCCATGTGTTTCCTGAAAAAAAAGTTTAATGATACCTTATTATGGTTGATGGCTAAATGAAAAATTTCTGACTAGATAAAATGAGATATTTAGCAATTTATAAGAGTATTCTGGTCAAATTTCAAGAAATCACACTAGCATGTAGTGTGGCTCTATAAAAAGGAAGCTGATGCTTTATTTGAAATAATATATTTATGTATTTTTATAAATTATAATGCTTTCATAACACATTATTATTTATGAAAAATTCTTGATTTTGATCTTGATCACTTGATTCTCAAAATGTACCAGTTGGGTCCAAAGGGCAAATATAGCCTCACTTTAGGTACAAGTGAATCAAAGAGACTTTAAATCTCTTTATCCCAGAGTCACACTCTTGGTTAATCCAAAAACAGGACTAGGCTCTGTGGCAATCAGGATTCATTTATAGTGCTTGTTGATAAGTAGTTTCAGGTCGTAACTTATGTTTCATTGTAGCATTTATCAGTGCTGATATACCCAACCATATTATCCAAAAGGAATATGAGGAAAGTCAGAAGGATGGGGCTAAAATTTTAAACTGTCTCTTAAATTTAATAAACTATTAATTAATTCTCCAAAAAGCTTCCCTGACTGCTTTCCGTGAACTAGTTCTAAGAGATGGTAACAGCTGGCGTTGGATGTTTCAGAAGTCAGACAGGTTTAGAGACTACTGTTCGAATGTTTCTTTTTGCAGGCCTTCTCAGCATCTCGAATGTGTGAAAGTGCCCTGTGTATTTCCTGGAAGTACTTAGAGTATGCACCATTGGCCATACTTATATAACTCTTTGATTCTGTTCCGTGTTCTTTTTTAAGACATTAACTCATCATTAGTGACAATATTTCTTTACTCTGAGCTCTCACTTTGAGCAATGAAACCACTCTGAAAACTTGCTTAAAATTAAGTTACATATTGTTGATAATGTTCTCTTCTAAGACAGATTCTTCAAATAGCGTTTTTGGTATTTCTTTTGGTAAGACAAGTTTTTTTGTTTTTTTTTTTTTAACTGGAGTGAGTATATTATTACTTGCAGACTTGAGAGAAATAAACCACAAACATCTACAAGGTAAAGACAAATAAAATATATAGAACAAGGGAATCATTTCAGGTTTCTTTAAAATCGAAGTGTGGACTTTGTAGAGAGGACTTTTTGTGATCGGTCAAGACGTGGTTGCCTCCAGCAGAGAGAAAAGTGAGGCCCTGTGAGCGTAGGGAAGCAACCCAAAGAGAAGGGAGAGAACAGCAGCTAAGAATTAATGAGAAAGACCCAAGTGTGGTGAACTATACATTTCTTTACTATGCTTTTCCTCCTAAGCGGTCTCAGTGAAGATCTTGGTCACGTGCAAAAAAAAAAAAGAAGAATTTGAATATCTTAGTTTTAATTAAATTACTTAAATACTCTTATTCATCAAAGACCTTCTTAACAAGAATTCGTAATGTCCTTTATATTCCATTGTATTTTCTGTGTATCATTTCAGTACATTTAGACATTTTAATGTCCCCGTGATTTTTTTCCTACCTCAGCTCTTGATTTTGATGCCCAAAGTTATCATGAGGGCTATGTGATGGAGTAAGCTTTACTTTCCAGTTCTGTACGAAGCTGATGGTATTACCCTTTTCTCTCATTATGCAGAACATGAAAACAAAGCTAAATGTCTAAAATCAATCTTAACTACTTTTCCAGTTACCAGTTATATCCAGTTATATCCAGCGAGCTCTTATGTGACAATGATTCTCTTAATTCTTTTCTGGTATTACTGCCGTAGTACTTGAAATTAGTGAGGCAATAGTTGAAAAAATATGGACAAGTAGAGTTGACATATTCGGAAATGATGTTTTAGATGTGAATCAAGGGACTAGGGGTTTCGAACTTGGAACACTGTGAAGCATTTCCTGGATTAGCCTTTGGACTCGGTTAGCAGAGAGAGTGGGACATTTTTCCTGGCATGAGCAAAAACAGAGATGTGACATACAGAATGCGGAAGGTAAATGCAGTGTATTCTATGGGTAGGGCTCCAGCTGAGTGGAAAGGGAAGACATAACCACCTAAAGTGGGAGAGTCGCACTGATGGGAAAGTCGGGGTGGCCTAGCCAGGGCGCCAGAGGCTGAGAGGGTATCTGTAAATGGGCCTGGTGGAAGCAGAAAACCCATGACTGGAGGGAGGGTGATGCCAGTTGCCTGTTGTTAGAGAGGTTGGTCAGGGATAGAAGAGAAAAATTGCATCCCTTTCCCTCATCTTTTGGCATTGGCTTCTCTTTTTTTTAAATCAGTTTTATTTCAACCTGTTCTTCCGAAACAAAATTATGCAAAGCCACAGGATAAATATGCATATCTGTCTGGAATATGAATTTTACTTATGTCAAGGGTCACAAACCATGGCCCAAATCTGCCTGCTGCCTGTCGTGGTAAATAAAGTTGTACTGGAATACAGCCGTCCTCGTTCCTTTAAGGATTGTCTGCTCTCACACCACAGTGGCGGAACTGAGTGGTCGTGGCCCGCAAAGACCACATATGGTCCCTAATGGCTAAAATATTTACTAAATGGCCCTTTACAGAAAACATTTGCTGATCCCTGACTTAGATAACTGAGGAGGAAGAGTTAACTAATTTAACTGAAAAGTGATTTACAGCAGTACAGTGCAGCAGTATATTGGAGAAGAATAATTAGAATCTTGTGTGGCTTGAGTTCCATCTCCGCCACTTAATAATTTTATGACCTTAGGGAAGAAGCTTCTTAACTTCTCTGAGCTGACGTTTCCTCACTGTAAAATGGTGATAGAAATTGTGCCTGTTACTGTGAGATGTAACTAAGATAATTTATGTAAAATTCTTAGCACAGGGCCTGCCAAGTACTTAATATTCCGTAAATGTTAGTTATAACTATATTAAAATGAACTCGGAAATACAATACATTGCAATTAAACTGCATTGATTTTAGAGCATTTTAAAGATAAAACCTGAGACGTCGGGGTGTTTACAGACTCTCCAGCTGAATTCACCCTCCTCAGCGGCACTGCCTTAGGCCATGTGCAGATTCCCTGTCTGAAGCAGCTCCCACCTGCTCTGGTAAACTGAATCTCTGCTGATTATGGAAAGCACAAGATTTGGTGCAGTTCAATAGTTAAAATCCTGCTGTGTTGCTGACTGCGTTTTTACTTGGCAACTGCTAGCAATTTAGGAAGATACCTGACTTGAATTTTGCTTAATTAATTTAAAAAAAAGTACCTCCCTACGAAGTGCTTAAATTTTGTGAGTGGACAGTGTTCCTGATAAGCAGACTAATTAAGTTCTATGAATCCTTAGAACTCCAGGTATGTTTGGTTAAACCAGCAATGAAAATCCTCCCTCTAGCAATATTTGCCTTTGGTTTGGCAGACTCGATATTGTATCTCACGGATTTTCCAATCCTTTTTGAACGCATTTATTGTAATAAATAACTGCTAGCTCTGTGCAAGATTCTCTTAGGCTCATGCTAGCTGATTGTCCTCATGAAGTTTGTACTGTGTCGTCTGGAGGTATCTGATTCACTTTGGTAAGTCCAGGCACTTATTTTCTTCCTTTTGACATAGTACTACAAAAAAGTCAGTGAAGTATGAGAGAAAGAAAGTGTGGCCAATGTCTTACCTAAATCTTAAAATTATTAAAAGAACTTTGTTATTGAAAATTTTAAGTTTCTTAAATAACTCATTTTAGCTCCTGGGGCATAGCAAATACACAGTAAAATGCATGTTGATCAAATAAAACACCGTGAGTCTTGGGAGTAAAAAATATAATAAGAAATATAAAATGACATGGTAAAATGAAAACAAAGTATACCTTAATTATATTAAAAATATATTTGTAATTTGGGTATAGTTATATTTTGATATGTCAGAAACACCTCATCAAAATGTTTCTCTATGAGGGATGATAGGATATCTGTTCAGAAATGGCATAGAGAGCCTCTTTCCTATAGGTCATGAAAGATATACCCATATTTCTGTAGGGGACCATGACCAGGCCTGCCCTAGGCCAGATAATGAAGGACAAAATAGAAGCAAAGATTGATTATGTGTGTAGAACTGTGGCCGCCGAGGCCCTGTTCTGACCCCTTAAAGAGCAGAAGGTCAGTGCTGGAACGCTGACGTGCACCCCTCCACGGCCCGATGCCATGCCAAGTGGCGGACCTGAAGTCTAAGCTTCTCTGGCCTCGCGGGCGCCTCGCCCCCGGTGTGGTGGAAGTGTTGAACTTCAGATGCACCTTTGTGAGGTAGGAAGGAGGCCACAAGGTACTTACTTTCCCCTTATCTCCTAAATGTCCTCTTTTGTCCCAAATGTACCCTGCTGCTTTGCTGATTCTGTGGTGTTGAAGTGAAAGCAACACTAAACTCTGTCCAAATCCATCTTTACCAGTCTTTAAACCTCGATTTATCCCATCGTTGTCCAGCCTGACTTACCTTTGATTTTCAGCCAGTGAGACTTTACTGACTGGTCTAGTCATGTTGTTATTTTCAGGCAGCTGCCAAGTATCTAACTAAACTAATGAG
>NW_011888843.1:5386641-5393564 GCF_000151845.1 Pteropus vampyrus | reverse complement strand
AGATTTATCCTACCTTAAACCTTCTGATCAGAATCTGTGAGGAAGGGACCCAGATATCTACACTTTTATAGGATGCTCCCAGGTAATTCTAACATAGACTGGAGTTGGGAAACACTGGATTTATGAATAGAATAACATTGCATGAGAATAATGTGTGAATTATTGTGAGTTACTGTTCTAAGTTTCCATGGTCTATAAAATCAAATAATTTAAATATAAGGAAAAAAAATAACTTGAGTCTAGAAACATGTAGGCTGAAATGGAACCTTAGCATGAGTGGGATTGGATCTGGGTAGTGGGTATTACTGTTGAAAAGGCAGTGTAGCAACTTTAAAGAAAGGCTTAGAGGAGAAAACCCATCATAACTCCCCACAAAGATTTTGTTTATACATTTTTATTTACATGTATAACTATTTATAGGTATTTGCAATCATAGTCTACATATTTCTGTTTGCTTTTAAACATTATATAAAATTATAAAATTTTAGTTTATGAAGTATTTAGTTATTCATTTCTGTGCAGAAATTTCTTTCACTGTCCTGAGCTGAGCTGAGGCCAGAATCCCTAGATATTACACTTGAGAATTTTCCTGTTACATTATGCCAGCCCACCTTGACAGAGTTATAAGCGACTACTGTTGGGTACACACATAGCCTCCTTTTCTCCTCACAGTCCCCTTTCTGGTGACTTTTCTGTTCTTCAAATTACAACAGGAGGAAGCCTCTACCAGATAAAATCACTAACAGAAAATGTGCTTACAGAAGTCACCAATATCTTGTTAACCCCTTATAGCTTTGTCCTTCATTGGGAGTTTTTTTCAACTGCTCAGATACAGTACACAATTCAAGACTTCTGTATCTTTTCTTTTGCTGCAGCATCCATTCAAATAATTTATTAACTTAACAAATATTAAGTATTTACTGTATACCAACTACTATATTAGTGCTACACAGGATTGAAATAATATATACCTACTTGATGATTTTGAGGAAACTCAGCTTCCTCCAGAGACATAACTGGAAGAGTATTTTTAGCTGCCTTACTTTTCCAAATTGCGAATCCAGTGAAATTCCTAGGATATGAGCCATTTCCATATTTAAGGAAAACAGTAAGCATTTAGTTTGTCAGTATATCCTTAATAATATACTAAAAGAAATTATACACCAGAGAAACAGGAAACAAGATTGGGGAGATGGGCTGGAGCTAGGGTCACAGAGGCCCTTGAGTCATATTGAGGAATTTTGATATTATCCTAAATGCAGTGGGAAAAGATTAAGGCTTCTAGCAAGTGACTTGATCTGATTTAACTGCTGTGTGGGGAATGGATCGAAAGAAGGCAAAAGTGAAAATGAGACCAGTTACTAGGCTCTTCTAGAAGTACTGCACGCTAGAGACGACAATAGCCTAGACTCGTGTGAGGACAGTGAAGACAGAAATGGACCAATCTGAGATGAGTTAGTTCACCAGATCTGGCCACAGAAGGTCATCGATGACTCTGCGAAAGCAGTCTCAGTGCAGTAGTCGGGGTGACAGCCCAGCAGAGGTGGAGCGACGGGAAGGCACACTGGTGTAGACCATCCTTTCAAGAAGCTTGGCTGGAAAAATAAGAGAGAAAAGAGAGGTAGCTAGGAGTAAATGTGGCATCGAGAGTTTTGTTTTTCAAGATATAGATATTTAAATGTGCCACAGAATATTCGACCTCTGCAGGAAAACACCTGATCTATGGTTTACCAAAGTAATGCATTTAGCAGTGGGAAAGGTTCTAAACAGATATGAAAGATACTGTTTTGGATTGCCCATGATGAAAATACTCCTGAATGTTGTCTGTATATTGATATGTGTTAACACTATTATTCTGAACCATTTTAATAGTAATTTAGTGCCAACCCAAAGAATTCAAGTGGCATCAGGTCTATGCTAATGAGAGTAATGAAAGGACCATTAAGACAGACCTTAGAAATCACAGACTGAGATGCAAAGCAATACCATCAAACTCAGCTTTATTAAAGAGTCACTTGTCCAGAAACATGTATAACTTTAAAATTTGGTGGATTGCAAAAGCACTCAGTTTCTGAGTATTCTTAAAGAAAATTACTCAACAATGCTGTACTTGTAGAATTAAAGAGTATGTGTATACACATATTTGATTTATCAAATATATTTATATACACACATACATATATGTGTATATATATGAGCATGCATATATATATATACATGCATACTTCTTTTTGTATTAGCAAGAAAGAGCTGTCAGTTTCAATGAGCACAATTTGTAAAGCCTTTCTCTTAATTTTCTCTGGACAAGAGAGAGGTAGGTTTAGTTTGCATTTCTCAATTTCCACCAAGGAAATTCAAGTGGCCTCACAGGCTTGAGCTATTTTCTTATGGTTTAGCCAGCTCACTGAAGGAAGAGCTTCACTCGAATTTTTCACCTTTTCCATAAAGCAAATAGAGAGCTGTTTACAGCAGCCTTTGTCTGGCTTTGGCATTGATTTTAAATCACCTGGATTGATCATGTGGTTATGGGACTTTAAAAATCCCACCAAACACCAAAGCCTCTAAACACAATTAGAATTGAGGGGTTTTTAATCTGCTAGCATTATGTCCATAGAAGTACATTTAAATTATCTTTCACTTCTGCTTATGTTTGGTGAGAATAAGCACTATCCCAACATACAGCGTCTGGGGTTTTGTAGATGCTCTCTCTCTAAGCACTTTGAAATGTTCCTAATTTTCAAAATGAGGAAACATCTGAAATCTGTGTCCATCTTTGAGTGTTTCACTGCCTAGGCAGTTTTCTCAGCCAATAAGAGAAAAAATATGCAAATCAGCCAGCTGTCATGTCACACACTCCTCAGTCACAGGACAACAGCAGCAGGGATTTAGGCAAGCGGATCTCAACCAGATTTGACAAAGAGGTGGGAGGTCTAAAATTAAATAGGTCAACACAGATTCTCCAATAATAAGAAGATGTGAAGGGACAATGAGGGCTCCCATAGGAAAACTGCTTTTTAAAGTCTGCTGATATTATTGCTTTTCATTTCAAATTTCCCATCATCAGTGACATCTAAGTCCGAGTCATCTTATTTAAAGATGAAACAGTTCCTATTTTTCACTAATACGCTTTAGATTATTTCTATAAGATTAGTGTTTTAACAAAGTAAATATTTATAAAGATTCAAACTATTATAAGAAGCCAGCTTTCTTTTCTTTAAAGCAGGTATTTTTCTAAGGCTTGCTATAGTACTTCATGTTGTTGTCATGGTGACTAGATAATAAAACTTTTCAAAAATAGAGACCTGCTTTTAACTATATTGTACCAATGTACTAGTCATAAATGTAGAGTGAGTAGGTTGTTACCAGTTTCTCTCCCAGCTAGAGTCCGAGTTTACTTACATCAGATTTCAGTAATTACACACGCACTCACGTACACACACTAAACTTTTAGTCTCCTAAATGGTTAAACATGATAAGCACCAACAAAGGAATTATTTTTGAATTCATATTCATTCTAGTTAAAAAAGTGTGTCCCCAGAATAATTATAATTTTGGAGTATTCTTATGGTAGTGCCTTACTAAACCAATATAGTACCGTTTTTCTCAATGCCTATACGTAATTGTCAGCGAATAAAAGAAAAAAGAAACAAGAAAGCTCCTTGTCAATATACTGAACAAATAGATAACATTCTTTTAAAGTACAATTAAAATCCTATGAGATCAGTGCTCTGTTTCTAAATTCACTCACAAGGCATTTTACACAATCGTAGTTTTTTTTTTTTTCTTTTTTAATATTCTTTTGATATTGTAACAATAGGAACATATTGTATTCCTTCCTCTAACATATGTTGGAGGAATGTTCACAGTATTTACTCTTGATATAGTGAACATTTTAATGCTTTTAGTTGTTATTTTATCTGTTTGGAAAAATAAGAAATAAACCTTAAAATGTTTTTCACTGTTCTTTTTCTCTGGCAGCACATTTTCTTCGTGTTTCAAGAAAGATGGCTTTACATAGTAACTTAGAAATAACACTTAATGATTAACAGAATGATGGATGTGATGAATCACCTATTTCTTGAGAAATAATAAATCAACATATCCCTACCCATAAATTTTTACTGAAAAATATGAAATATCAGCATCGCATATTTAACAAGGAGTCGGATACAAAAAGTGTCAACAAAATGTTGCCCTCATAACCAGTAGAATACATTAAAACGTTATGCTCCATTTCTGGAAACAAAAAAATTCAAATATAATTTATAATTTCCTAAATTTAATATGGTTTTAGTTCTTGTTTACTCTTCTAATGATAAGCAAGGGCATGATCTGCTTGAGTATTATCAATATTAGACTCCAAAGTTAAGAAAATAAAATCTCCTGATACAGAATTTTTACTCACAATAATTTTGGTTAAATTTAAGTCCTTCTATCCTGGCCCTATTTAGCAGTTTTTCTGCTTTGCTCTGGTTTCATTGTTAGCCGGACTTTGTAATGAATTCCATTTGGATTTTTGGAAGCCTATTTGAAAGGTGAATTTGTGATTACATTAAAGGTTAGTCGATTGTCAGTTGCACAGCAAGTTTGCTTTATTTCCATTTGGGGGATGTTTTTCCTAGAGTAGCCATATTGTGGGAAGTGGAGCCAGGCAGTGTCCTTCCCTGGCTCTATTGATTTGCCCTTCAGCTGTGTGCAGTGCAGAAAGAACCTCAGGCCTTGTTGTTGATTATCTACACAGTGTCTCTGGGAGCATTATTGACCCATTGCCACTGACTGCCTGTGGCTCTTGATTTTTCACACCGTCTCCATGACACTCATAATAAAACATACTATCTTATTGCTGCTCACCTCTGAGAGCCAGCAGATTCGGCCTTAGAACACCAGAGTGTTTCTGGAGAACATTTATTGTGTGTGGAGTAAAGTGTTGTAGCAATTTTGGGATTCTGTGTCTTGTAGTTTTAATAGCTGCCTTTATAGCAGAATTCCACACACACTGTTAGTTTTTATTCCCTGAAGAAAGCCAATACAACCTTTGCATACATTGTTATCATGAAATTTTGCATTATTAGCACAAAATTAATTTTAAAACATTGAGCTAATGAACATCTGCCTTACCATTAGGTTTGACATGTTGCTGTAATATTCATTTTCAAAACTAAATTTTGAAATGTGTCACAAGGATTGTACTGCTATTTGTTACTGCAGTGAATGGTAGCGTTTTGAAGCTTCTGATTGTATTTGACTAACATGTTTCTATTGTCAAAACGTCCTCCATTATACATTTTAACTTCTGATAGGGTAACAAGTTATAAGAAATTATGTAAAACCTTTCTTCTTAGTTATTGTGGAAGAATTTTTTCATTTAAGTTGTAATTAGTGGAAAATGGATTTCTTTGAGCATATATTTGTTTTGTATTAGAAGTTTCATATATTTTAATATCCGATTATTGAAAGTTTCCTATATTTTAATATTGGATTATTTTAATTTTTTATTTACCATGTAGTTCCCAGTCCACAGCTAGCATTAATAATTCTTTTGTGCCCTAAGTGTTGATTTGTGGTGTAGTGTTTCAGAAAGAGCTCAGAGATCTCGAGAAATAGGCTTTAATTTTGTTAGTACAGAGAGAATAAAATGCATGTTTTTTTTTAAAGACACTTTAAATATTTTAACCCACTATTAGTACCATTACCAGTGTTAATGATAACACAACCCAAAGAGAGTAATTATTCTTGCCAAAAGTACCTGAGTGTTTATATAGAAAAGATAAGTCAAAGCAAGAGCTACACATTAGGTTAATATTGTGAATTACTTTTCATTGAAGTTGTTTGAGAGTGTTTTCATTAGTCAGAACAAACAAAAATGTCATTAACAAACCTATTTTCAATAAATTCATCTTTGGAGAATTATAATAAAGCTAATTTCTGTCGATTAGTATATGTCCAACTTCATGAATTCCCTGAACCAGGGTCTGTTTCAGAAATGTTTACTGTAACACCAGTGACAGTATGTTCAAATTATTAGTAACTCACCACTAGAAAATGTTAATAGTTCGACAGTTTATATCAGTGAGTTTTGCCATTTAATTTTTTAACATTTTGAAATCATAATTTGTGCTGGTTCATGGTTTAGTTTTTGTGTCTTCTCGTTTTATCAGATCTTAGTAGGTAGGGTATGTTTCGGGGATACATAGTTTTCTAAATATATGCTTTCTAAAGTATCGAGCTTTCATAAAATAAGAGTTTTTTAATTAAAGTTTTTAGAAAGTACTGCTTTGGGCTGGGGGGGAGTATGTGGTGTAACCTCAGTAGACGCCATGACAGATCTGCACAGAAGCCCAAGCAACTAAGATGTCTCTAATTTGAGTCTTGTTGTTTCTCAGCTAATTTACTTTTGGTTTTTGTCCACTTGATGTAAATAGAACCCAATGACAGAAAAATCAGAAAAAGCATCCCACTTCTTATCTCTCCAAATTAGTGTTGTTCTTTTAAATTAAAAAGTTAATTATCCTCCACCCTTCTGCATGCCACGCCTCCTGAAGTATTAGAACAAATGTGATTTGGTCAGAGACAAAACCTCTCAACTCTCAGGCAAAGGCCAGTTCTAGATCTAGGTACACAGGCTTAGCAACATTTCATTCACTTGTGGGGAAAAGAACATCTGACCCATTGTTATGTAAACATTGTTCTTTCAGAGCTGGCTTTCACTTACATGGATTTAACATGAACAGTATTTCAGGTTCGAATTCTCTGTCTAGGAGTCAAGTACCAAGTTTACTATAAATTGTGGCCACAATGGTTTTGAGCCCTCCCACCTGATGGTTTTTGATAGCATGAGGTTTGTATTCCACTTAAGCCTAAATATCTCAGTGTGTCTTTAGACATTCCCAACTGCTGTAAAGTGTGCACAAGGCTTCCTCTAA
>NW_011888843.1:5384584-5386591 GCF_000151845.1 Pteropus vampyrus | reverse complement strand
GTCTAACTGGCAGATTTCAGCAAGAATGCTGAAAAAAAGACCAAGTAAGTAGTCAGAATATTTAGTCTTAGATCCAATTACTCACTTCGTTACTTACCTGTCTCTGAGCCTGAGTTTACTAGATATAAGACTAACAAACCTAACACCACCCCAATACATTCTCCATGGTTTTTGTGAGGTAGGCATGTATGCATGCATGCATGCATGCATTCATTCAACAAACATTCATTGAGTACCTACTATATATCAGATACACATTTTTTTTTTTTAGGCTGAAAGAAATAATTTAATCCAACATTCTTATTTCTGCGAAACAACCAAAGCAAGGCCAGAAAGATGAGGTGCTTTACAGAAGAATGTGAGAGGACTTTTGAAAACTGTAAAATGCGTACAAGGGGAAATAATTATTAATTATAACACGAAGCCAATATCGCGTATATGGTGATGTATATATGTGTTCAGTTCTCTATAGCTGTTTCTACCTGTCTAGAAGTTCCTTTTATGTAAATTCACTGAGCATTGTCACCTAGCATTGTTCCTTCTAAACTAGGTGACATATCAGAATTGGTAGGAAATTTTAAGATAGATTTATCCTACCTTAAACCTTCTGATCAGAATCTGTGAGGAAGGGACCCAGATATCTACACTTTTATAGGATGCTCCCAGGTAATTCTAACATAGACTGGAGTTGGGAAACACTGGATTTATGAATAGAATAACATTGCATGAGAATAATGTGTGAATTATTGTGAGTTACTGTTCTAAGTTTCCATGGTCTATAAAATCAAATAATTTAAATATAAGGAAAAAAAATAACTTGAGTCTAGAAACATGTAGGCTGAAATGGAACCTTAGCATGAGTGGGATTGGATCTGGGTAGTGGGTATTACTGTTGAAAAGGCAGTGTAGCAACTTTAAAGAAAGGCTTAGAGGAGAAAACCCATCATAACTCCCCACAAAGATTTTGTTTATACATTTTTATTTACATGTATAACTATTTATAGGTATTTGCAATCATAGTCTACATATTTCTGTTTGCTTTTAAACATTATATAAAATTATAAAATTTTAGTTTATGAAGTATTTAGTTATTCATTTCTGTGCAGAAATTTCTTTCACTGTCCTGAGCTGAGCTGAGGCCAGAATCCCTAGATATTACACTTGAGAATTTTCCTGTTACATTATGCCAGCCCACCTTGACAGAGTTATAAGCGACTACTGTTGGGTACACACATAGCCTCCTTTTCTCCTCACAGTCCCCTTTCTGGTGACTTTTCTGTTCTTCAAATTACAACAGGAGGAAGCCTCTACCAGATAAAATCACTAACAGAAAATGTGCTTACAGAAGTCACCAATATCTTGTTAACCCCTTATAGCTTTGTCCTTCATTGGGAGTTTTTTTCAACTGCTCAGATACAGTACACAATTCAAGACTTCTGTATCTTTTCTTTTGCTGCAGCATCCATTCAAATAATTTATTAACTTAACAAATATTAAGTATTTACTGTATACCAACTACTATATTAGTGCTACACAGGATTGAAATAATATATACCTACTTGATGATTTTGAGGAAACTCAGCTTCCTCCAGAGACATAACTGGAAGAGTATTTTTAGCTGCCTTACTTTTCCAAATTGCGAATCCAGTGAAATTCCTAGGATATGAGCCATTTCCATATTTAAGGAAAACAGTAAGCATTTAGTTTGTCAGTATATCCTTAATAATATACTAAAAGAAATTATACACCAGAGAAACAGGAAACAAGATTGGGGAGATGGGCTGGAGCTAGGGTCACAGAGGCCCTTGAGTCATATTGAGGAATTTTGATATTATCCTAAATGCAGTGGGAAAAGATTAAGGCTTCTAGCAAGTGACTTGATCTGATTTAACTGCTGTGTGGGGAATGGATCGAAAGAAGGCAAAAGTGAAAATGAGACCAGTTACTAGGCTCTTCTAGAAGTACTGCACGCTAGAGACGACAATAGCCTAGACTCGTGTGAGGACA
>NW_011888843.1:5379236-5384440 GCF_000151845.1 Pteropus vampyrus | reverse complement strand
GTTTCTCCTCATTTATTATTAACAAATTTCTCTAAAAATAGTATGTAACTCACTGTATGTGTTTGTTCATGATTCCTTCAGCCACCGAGTTCAAGTTGATTAAGGTATCATTCATCTTAGGAACAGTTCATCCGATTTCTTTTAGTCTTATCACCTTCGTAACCCCTAATTAAGCAATAAGGCTTGACAGGGAGTATGGTTATCATGAGATAATGACACCCCAAGTGTGTTGTGAGGCACAAGGTTCAGCTGAGTGCTTCTAAACCTCTAGGGGTGTGATTATCTCGTGATAAACATGCCACGTTGCTGCTCGTTGATGTCATTGTTGCATACACACACCACTGGTGTTGGGGTAAAATTGACATTTCCTCACCCACCTTCTCACCCATCCAAATTGTTAATTTTTTTAAAACTTGGTTCAGATCTCAGACTTATAATCCAAAATTTGAAACCATAAGCTTTTATTTTATTGTTTAAATAGTATCAGTTGCCAAGTACATCTGTAAACAAAATATAGATTTACTTTTTTGTGTGTGTAAATTTCCCTTAGAAAAAAAGCCTCATGGAAAGCAATATATTTTTTTGTTGTCATAATTTTGTAGCAGTTAGTGGACCCCATTCCAATGAATGGTAAAAGATTAGACATTCTTGCAAACCTGGAAGAGGCATGCATGTACTTTCATGTAAACAAAGTTATTAAATAGTCAGAAGTTCTAATAGGAAATATTAATCGAATATTTGGTTTGGAAAATCCATTTTAGCTTATCACTTGTAACTATCACAGCTAAAAATAAACCAATCCAAGGAGAGGAGAAAGTATTAGTTTTGTAACTATATTTTGGTTAAGATTTCTTGTGAATTGATAATATTTCAAGGAAGAATATTTTTTATTTTCTTATACAGACTCTAATTTAGTATTTGAAAGGAAAATGGGATTATCTACAGTGTTTTTCACCTGTTAAAGAGACCACCTTTTAGATGGTAAACCTTCTCAGGAGTGTATATGTATGTGTCATGTATTGTAAAAAATGATGATGATGATGATGATGATGATAATGCCAAGGCTGATTTTTGAATATTTTTAATATGAATTTAAGTTAATCGTGGGAAAAAGAGACCACCTTTTAGATGGTAAACCTTCTCAGGTGTGTATATGTATGTGTCATGTATTGTAAAAACATGATGATGATGATGATGATGATGATGATGATGATAATGATGTCAACAATGATGATGATAATGCCAAGGCTGATTTTTGAATATTTTTAATATGAATTTAAGTTAATCATGTCTTCTAATGCAAAAATAATTCACTGGAACTTTCTGTGATAAAGAAAATATTTTGTATCTACGTTTTCCTATACGATAGCCAGTAGCCACATATGGCTAATGAGACTGTATTTTTAATCTTATTTAATTTTAATTTCAATTTAGATAGCTGCATTTGGCTAATGGCTAATATGTTAGAGATAGCATAATTCTAAAGAAAAAAAGAAAATCCCTGAAAGTTAATCTTTCTTGAGCTTCTCTTGCAAAATTACCGAGAAATGATTGGCTCCATGGCTTAAAACATTATTTTCTAAGTAATAGTCTATATTATGGTCTTTTTAAAATTTTAATGTTTAAGTAACAACTGAAAAAGTCTTAGTTTTATAAATATCTAAAAGTCTCCTTAGTAGAACTTTTACTATTCTGTCTCTAATTCATATTCAGTTTTTCAGAAGTTTCTGTCTAGTAGTTGTATTTGAGGCATGTTGAAATTATGAATCTGGTTATGAAATTAAAGTAATAGCTTTTCCGGCAAACCGAAACACTTTTTTAAGAAAGAATTTCTATCAACCAAAAATACTGAGACTTTTTGTGCCTATCTATTAAATGACTTATAATCCTTGATAATAACATGTAGTTTTATTTCTCTCATAGAGAAAAATTGTTTTTTTTAATAAGTATATGTGCTACCTAAGCAAGCACTATTTTCTTCTTAATAAAAATTAGTGTCCAAGCTTACCTTTATTCTTATATGGACAGTTTTCGATTTCAAAAAGGTCTAGAATATTATTTAAACTTTGAGCTCTCTGTTGGTGAGCCCAGCCTAGTTCATTCTTAAAACAGACTTTGAACTTTAAGCTAAAATATTTACCTATGTGTAGGTGTCCTCTAAATGAGCAAACAGGAACATGTAAATTGACATCTTCCTTTAGGTGGAAAGTAAATATTTCTTAAAGGATAGGCTGATAATTAGTATTTCTGTTGCTATTTTGTATTTGTATTAATTTGTTTGTTTTTTTTTTTAATTAAGATTAGAGCAGCATAGGCAGAAAACTGTAAACAAAATTGCAAATGCATAAAATTATAGAATTTAGTATTAAATTTATAAAACGGAAAGGCATATGAGCTGAAGACCCAGGAACCCCCTTTTATCATGTGAATGGCGTTGCTGTTCGTGGCAATGAAAACGATATTTGAAACAAAGTTCTAACTGATGCCCTTAGGTGAGAAGCAGTAGAAGCTGCTGCCATTAGAATCTAGAAAGGAACCATCCTCCTTTGACGTGTGGCAGTGAGAGGATCAGAGGGCCTGATCTGTGGGCCAAAAGCACATTTGGGATTCTTTTTTGATTTTCTAGATCTAGTGAAAACCACCACGCTCCAACACCTTTACATTTCATTTTAAACAGGTTTAAAAAAAAAAAGTGGTCGGAAGTTATTTTAAAATAAAATATACTAAAGATCAGATCATATGAGCTCTAAGATTTTTTTCAGACCTATATAAGAAGCAGAAAAGAGAATGGATGAAGCACAATTAACCCTGAATTGGCAATGATTGAAGCTGGGCGAAGGATACATAGAGGTTCATTATATTATTCTGCTTTTGTACATGTTGAAATTTTTTATAATAATTTTTAAATGCAAGTAAATGTAAATGCTGTGCTAATATAAGTATTAATATCACTACTAATAATATTTCTGAGGTAAAATGTGCTTTTACCATAGTTATTCTACTTTAAACTCCTACCCGTTGCTCCAGCCTCATCTCTCACCAGACTCCTCTGCAGTCTCTGCTTAGGCCACGCTCCCTTTTGTTCTTCTTATCATTTCACCTGCTGTCGCCTGTTCTCTCATACACACCTCAGGACCTTTGCACATGCTATTTCCGCACTTAGAGCATCTCTTTTTTCCATCCCACATATCTCATCTTCCTCCTTCACTTAAATTAACTACCATCCTGACTTGCTGCTAACCCCAACCTCGCCAGCACACCAGACTGCATTGTTGGGGACCGGACTGACCCTCATTCAGCTCAGTACCCACCCAGAGGTCTGGCTGTTCACCTCCTGTTCTCTTGAGATTAAAATCAGGCGCATGCCTTTCTCAGTTTTGGATACAACATATGAAGATGGTCCCACCTCTCATTGGCTACCCTAGTCCTCCTCCTTTCTTTCATAAATAGTGGAGAGAAATAAATGCTCAGATGAGATTGGGGTTAATCTTGAGGGAGTTGAGGGACCATAGTGAGGTGGAGAGTACCTGCTCCACCGGTGGAGGGGAGTAAGAACTATAAAGATTTTAGGCATCATAGGCACCGAACAAAACAAGCTCGTGGACCACACCGGGCCTGCAGGCAGTCTGTAGATGTGGGTAGAAACATGAGTGATTTTAGGGTAAAAAAGGAATAGAAATCGGTTTCTGCTGCATTCTCAATATATTATACCTCTATTTAAACTGTGTTTTATTAGCGGCCCACGATATTTAAAATGGGAATCCCAAGTCCCTGCCTTAAAGTGTGATTCCCAGAAACCTCTAAAAGGAACAAAATATTCATGCAGAGAGAAGATCTTTCAGTTTAACTTATGAGTTCATGCGTAATTTAATGTCCAGACTATTCATGCCTTTCAAAACATATTATTATTTATAAATATATTTTGCCCAAATTCTAACATTCTCCATTTCTTCTTCTAATCAATCATATTAATCAGTTAAAATTGAAGACATGAGGCCTGCTCAGTGTAAAGTAACCTCAGGCCCATACTGTTTAATTTTATAAAGCACTTATAATGAAAAAGAATAATTCAGCTAATCAAATAACAACTTCCTTTTCCCTTACCTATCTTGATTAAGGCATCTGGTCTTCTGTAATCACTCCTTCAGCCTGTGAATCCGATCCAAGCTAGGCACGTGTCAGAAACAAAATTCATTAATGTAAATGCTTTAGAGCTGGGAGGATGGGGGTGCCTGCCTTTTTTTGTGGAACTAGCAACAGGACATAGCAACTCAGTATTTTGTAAATTAAAGTCTGTCTATGGGAAGAAACTATAGAAATTTTTATTAAAGTGATATTGTCTATGGGGAATGTTTCTCAACAAACTAAAATATCTCAAAAATGATAGAATCAGCAACAAGACAGATAAGGGATTTTGTGGGGCCTTTACATACAGATTCAGGAGTAAATTATTTTATGCTAATTTTAAAATTAAAATTAAAGCTTGAGTTTGTCCAAAAGTAGAAAATAATGCATTTCTAATACTAGAGCTTACTAATTAATAGCTCTGAGAAGATCTTAATTAGGGGTATGAATTAAAAGTTTTGTGTTAAGGCCACATGGAACATGTGCTGATAATGGGGAACTATTCTAAGTAATAGGCAGTAATTATTTTGAAAAGCAATTTAATTAATGCAAACATAGTCAAATGAAGGCATATGGACCAGACTTTTTCTGGTTGCATTGTCTTCCCCAGTCCTGCTCTATGACTTCTCCAGGCCGATCCAACTCATCCCCAAGGATTTCACCCAACTAGAAGCTCAGGGGTAGGATGGTTAAGAGAACCTAAGGCAAGTGATTGTGTAAATTTTTCATTAAGAGCCACGTTTCAATTCTGGGTAATTATTTGCCCTTCATTTGGAGCTTAAATGAAAGAAGAGGCGATGACCAAGTATTTCCTAAAAATGTACCTCTCCAGCTCAAATCTAGATTGTAGCAATGCTGCTGGTAGGTGACTACAAAAACTATTTTTGCCTATGTGACAAATAGGTTGAATGTTGCAGAGTAACTTGGGGAGGAAAAAAGGGGCACTTGTAGCCTGATAAACTGACCTCCAAAGAAGGAAAGTAGAAAAGCCTCTTGGGTGACTTTGGAAATATACAGATCATTTAAATATCTATCCGTGAGCTTAAGAAATTTTATCTGATAGCAACAATTTGGAATTC
>NW_011888843.1:5376770-5379186 GCF_000151845.1 Pteropus vampyrus | reverse complement strand
AAAGTGATATTGTCTATGGGGAATGTTTCTCAACAAACTAAAATATCTCAAAAATGATAGAATCAGCAACAAGACAGATAAGGGATTTTGTGGGGCCTTTACATACAGATTCAGGAGTAAATTATTTTATGCTAATTTTAAAATTAAAATTAAAGCTTGAGTTTGTCCAAAAGTAGAAAATAATGCATTTCTAATACTAGAGCTTACTAATTAATAGCTCTGAGAAGATCTTAATTAGGGGTATGAATTAAAAGTTTTGTGTTAAGGCCACATGGAACATGTGCTGATAATGGGGAACTATTCTAAGTAATAGGCAGTAATTATTTTGAAAAGCAATTTAATTAATGCAAACATAGTCAAATGAAGGCATATGGACCAGACTTTTTCTGGTTGCATTGTCTTCCCCAGTCCTGCTCTATGACTTCTCCAGGCCGATCCAACTCATCCCCAAGGATTTCACCCAACTAGAAGCTCAGGGGTAGGATGGTTAAGAGAACCTAAGGCAAGTGATTGTGTAAATTTTTCATTAAGAGCCACGTTTCAATTCTGGGTAATTATTTGCCCTTCATTTGGAGCTTAAATGAAAGAAGAGGCGATGACCAAGTATTTCCTAAAAATGTACCTCTCCAGCTCAAATCTAGATTGTAGCAATGCTGCTGGTAGGTGACTACAAAAACTATTTTTGCCTATGTGACAAATAGGTTGAATGTTGCAGAGTAACTTGGGGAGGAAAAAAGGGGCACTTGTAGCCTGATAAACTGACCTCCAAAGAAGGAAAGTAGAAAAGCCTCTTGGGTGACTTTGGAAATATACAGATCATTTAAATATCTATCCGTGAGCTTAAGAAATTTTATCTGATAGCAACAATTTGGAATTCAGGGAGGAAAAAAAAACTTTTTCTCAAGTTTCTACCAAATAACTTAGCTCTTATCAAAGAACAATTTGGCATATGGATGCCAAGGTTGACATAGTGATCAATTTAATTTCTTCTTTTATTTTCTTTTGGAACGATGCCATTTGCTATAATGAGATGGGGCTGCCTGGAAAAATAGAAAGCTTGCTGACCACTCTGTGAAGCCACATACTGTGATTTTAAATTTTTATTATCGTAAAAAGTGTGACGTCGTGTCTCGGGTAAAGGCTCTTAAAAATTGAATTTGTATCAAAAGAAATGCAAAAATGTATCTAATTTACCTCTGTCTCCTTAGATGGGCCTTTTCAGCTTTTAACTCTGTTAATGCTCCATGTGAAGTGTGTTAGCAAAGCACTTTTGCTCAGGCTGTGGAAAGGAACTTCCGTCTAGGGAAGAAGGCGGGATGTGGGGGTTGTGTGTTTTTTCTGTTCACCCTAGTTTATAGGAAACCCTTTCACAGGAATGGTAGTTTCCTGTAAAATGATCAGTCATCTCCCAGGATAATCTTCAGATTACTGGATGTATAGTTGGCAGTGATCAGGCAGATAAATTGCTGTCAGTCAATTGTATGGCAATTGCCTGGGAAACAAGGCTCTTCCTTGCTAGTATGTCATTTATTTTACACTTTTGTTTATGAAAATGGAACCAGTGTGACTGCTCATCCAGTACTACGACAGCGGCATTTTCGCTGCACTCTACACGTGTTCTGTAGGCTCTGCTGAAATGAGTGGAAATCCTGGAAACTCACGACTTTTGCTATGTTTATAGCATTCCTGAGTTCCTTCTTTTTGAACTATTCTGTTAGTTTTTGACCACCGAATGTGGTTTCTCATCATCTTGAGAATAGGAATTTATTCACTATATACTGGAAATTTTGTCCTCTTTTGTGTTTTCTTTCCTACCGTTTTCCCTGAATGATTTTAAACTCTCATAGTACTGGCTGAGCGTGCTTACATTGGCAAGAGCATTATTTAATAGACTCTTGTGATTTTAAAGTAAGGAGTAGCGAGGTTTTTGGCATCCTTCGCTGGTAGACTATCCACGAACCGTGCCTTGCAGTGATCATTATTTAAAAAAAAAAAATCTGATCGCATGCTACTCCAGCACACATTAAATCTTTCAGATATCACCATGGCATAGCCTCACTTCATTTAGCATCCACAAAGTTCTAGGCTTCAGGATTGGAAGGAGAAATTTTACCAAACTGACGTCATGCTGGACAGTATTAAATTTCTAGAAGGTTGCTCATATATTATTAATTCATTCAACAAATCTGTCAAGAAGAAATGGCACAGTACTCAGATGAATTAAATTCTCAAAGTATTAGAATTTAAATTGCTAAAACGATTTAGTTTTTTTAGCTGCTCATCAAATATTTGGTCTGTTAAAATAATTTAAGCTAGCGTATGAGAGACTTGAACTCAGCATATAGAACCCTCTTCAAAATGATTATTTCCTAGCAAAAACAAATTTAAGGATATAAAATTTGTGATTTTTTTTTTT
>NW_011888843.1:5374947-5376720 GCF_000151845.1 Pteropus vampyrus | reverse complement strand
TTTTCCCTGAATGATTTTAAACTCTCATAGTACTGGCTGAGCGTGCTTACATTGGCAAGAGCATTATTTAATAGACTCTTGTGATTTTAAAGTAAGGAGTAGCGAGGTTTTTGGCATCCTTCGCTGGTAGACTATCCACGAACCGTGCCTTGCAGTGATCATTATTTAAAAAAAAAAAATCTGATCGCATGCTACTCCAGCACACATTAAATCTTTCAGATATCACCATGGCATAGCCTCACTTCATTTAGCATCCACAAAGTTCTAGGCTTCAGGATTGGAAGGAGAAATTTTACCAAACTGACGTCATGCTGGACAGTATTAAATTTCTAGAAGGTTGCTCATATATTATTAATTCATTCAACAAATCTGTCAAGAAGAAATGGCACAGTACTCACATGAATTAAATTCTCAAAGTATTAGAATTTAAATTGCTAAAACGATTTAGTTTTTTTAGCTGCTCATCAAATATTTGGTCTGTTAAAATAATTTAAGCTAGCGTATGAGAGACTTGAACTCAGCATATAGAACCCTCTTCAAAATGATTATTTCCTAGCAAAAACAAATTTAAGGATATAAAATTTGTGATTTTTTTTTTTTAAGCATGAAATAAATAATTACAGAATGCGTTGCATTTATTTCTTGCGGGAAGAAAAAAATCTGACTGATGACCAGAACTGCATACAGTAAACACCACTGGGGTTATATGAAATTACAACTTTCTTCTAAGTCATGTCCATATTGTCTGTTTCTGAACCATACCGAGCTCTTCCTGAACCCATAGATCTGCTCTTCTTTCTTTTCCTCCAGTCGTTCACCTGAGACTTTTAAAATGTAGTCTTTTATGCCGGAAAGTGTTGCAGAGTCATTTCACTTGAGAGTCACGAGAACTACTAGAACCCACTTAGATGCTTCCAATTTCTGACATCTCTCCACCCCTACCTCCTGTCTATACTAAGTCCCCAGGCTTGGTCACAGCCTGAGCTTCCTTCCCCAGGATATTATCACAGAGATAGAACCCGGTCTGCCGTGGAAGGGTGTTTTGTCCAATAAGCCATACGTAGAGAAACTCAGATCTCTAGGGCGGGCAGTTGGAATCATTGCAAATGTGGTAGCTGGGCCACTTGCTGCTTTTGAGGCTTACTGATTTCAAATCAAATAACACAGCAATAAATGGAGAGGACTGTGAAAAGGGACCGGAGCATCAGCAGGTCTCACTGTTTAAAGTGAGTCCAGACCTGTTTAGAAAAAAGCAGATGGTGATCCCTTCCAACTCTCATTCATTCATCTATGTAATAATACAGGTTCCTCCCACCCCAGCCCACGCCCACTCCTGGTAGAGCATTCCTGGGAAACCTGCTGTAAGCCGAAATAGAGTAAAGGGACCAAGCAGTTACCATTAATTTGTATAGAAAATGTTTCGAGCATTCCCAGATCCAAATTCAACACCCCACCTGGGGACCAGTATAAGTCCTTGGCCTGTTAGGAACTGGGCTGCACAGCAGGAGGTGAGTGGCGGGCCAGCGAGAGAAGCGTCATCTGTGTCTGCAGCTGCTCCCCAGCACTAGCATCACCGCCTCAGCTCCACCTCAGATCATCAGGCATTAGATTCTCAGAGGAACACCGGTCCCTGGTGCCACAAAGGTGGAGGACCACTGCAGTATGTTCTTACTTCATTCACAACAATCAAAACACTTAGGCTTTTCTGATACGTTAGGACACACCTTGCTAATGGATGCACAAAATAAATTGAGGTAAAGCACAGATGCTCAC
>NW_011888843.1:5369927-5373227 GCF_000151845.1 Pteropus vampyrus | reverse complement strand
CCCCTCCTTATGAAAAATATTTCCTACTTAATTCATCTTGGGGAAAAGGTTCAGCTTTTTCAGAAGAAAGATGAATAAATTATTTGGATTATATGCAGATGAGCAAGTAGCTGCTGACAGAAGGGGATATGCAGTGTGTGTAGCAGCAGCCAGGGGAGTTGGGGAAGGCAATCAACCTTCCTCGTTTTTAGTTTGTTCTTTTATTGTCATGTGTCCTCTAATTAAATAATAAATGTGTGTGTGTGTTTTAAAACTTACTCTCCTCCCAATTCTAGTTTTAGAGAAGCCGTTTTTTCTGATAATCTTTACAGAAGGATGAAGAGCAGGAGAGAAAGTCATCCTTCTTATCATTGTGGTGTTTTCTTTACGTCCTCTGGAAAACGAAAACAAGGGAGCGAAGACAAAGGTGTACATTTAGGCATGGCGAGTCTTCTAAAACCTGGGCAGGAGAGTGCCAAGTTTACGGGGCAGCTCTGAAAAGAACAGTTCGATATCAAAAAGCCCCAGTGCTGGAGCAGTGAAGACCAATGTATCCTGGGCTTTTTTGTGTGCCTCCTGGTCCCATGGACCTTTGAGAGGTGGGGTTAAACTGTGGGTCTCTCGGGGGCCATGAATGTTCCCTGGGCTTCAGGGAGGCAAAGGTCAAGTGCTGCCATTTCTGGACATGGATATTTGAGATTGCAATTATAGGCATAATGTGGGGGTTTTATGGGTTCTATTTAATAAAATTGGGTCAGAGTAGACTCTCTTAAAAACACAGAGGGAGGAGCATACTTTATGGGGAAAAATGGTCTACAGGGAAAGAGTTTGAATTCTATCAGCGTACTTGAAACCAATGTGGCTTTGAATTAATCATTTAACTTCCATACTTCTTTACTATACTGCTTGCTTTTATAACCCTCCCCAGATAGAATTTTATTAAGGAATGATGACTTGAACCTGGGAGGTCCATTTCAATGAGTTAATCATCAACTAATACGATAACTGAAAAATCTTCATAAAATGTTATTATTAAAAGCAAGTCACTAAAAAATAAAATTTACTAACTTGTGCACATAGAAAATTACCTTTTTATCCAAAGAATAGTATTTTTGTGAATCTGAATGTGATTTGAAATGGCTGCTTACACAAAAGAAATTAAAGAGTGTATTCTACTTATAAAATGAGAAAATACCTTTAAAAAATTTAGAAATAATGAATATTTGAGAAATTGCAGACCTTATTCTTGGTTGTTACAAGTTCTTGACAATACATTATAGCACTTAATAGCTGTGGAAAATGCACTTTTAGCAACAATATTCCCAACCTAGCACAATGTGTCATAAAGAAGGTATAATAATTTATCCCCTGATTTCAGACATCTGGCAATGGCCTCTACATGAAGAAATCAGAGTTATGAGAATATTAGAGTCTTATATTATAAAATACAGTATGGAAGTGTTTACAAACAATGTCAGTGAAATAAAATCCTGGTTGTACAGTGCTTTAGTTTAATGCGAGACTTCATGGCAAATAATAGTAGAGTTCTAAGACTCTCCATAGTCTGCAATACCCATCTTTGTATTGTGTGTATGAGAAAAAACCAGGGAAGGATTTAGGGTTGGGAGAGCGTTTTGGAATGCAGAAATATAGAATAGTTAAATTCATTGGCTAGATGGAGATAATAGAGACAAATATTTCAGGAATAAGTAAATATTAGGAAATAATATATATGAAATGGTGATGATAATGGATTGTATATTAAACCTCAGTTGGGAAGAAAGGGTAATCTACAGAAGTCTTTCAAAACACTAGTTTTGGGATAACTGACGATGGAAAGTAAGAATTCTTTTTAACCTTTCTTCATGGGATCCCTATATTAGTCTGGGGCATCTGAGCCCTTGAAAAATATCTAGGAAAAAAAAAGTTCAGAAAAGGCAAAAGGATTCAGAAAAATATATGTCAGGGGAGAAAAAAACTTAACAGTAAAAGTTTTCTTCGTGTTGACAGCCAAAAAGAGATAAAGATACATTATGATAGGGGAAACAATCAAGGAAAAATAACCAAGACTAATGAGAAAATGCTTTTGCACTATTATTTTATATAATAAATTCAATGATACAGAGGGATAGAAGGGAAGATGACAAGAAATCTAGAAAACTGCGGATAACTACCTGGCTAGGGCAGAAGTAGGACTGTAGAAACCCTTCCGAGAGCCTGAGCTACTCTGCTCCCTGGCCTTGCCAAGACAGTTCCCTGTCCAGAAGGGACCCCTGCCCGCTGGCCGCTGTGAGCTTCTTTCTCTTCCACTGGCAAACTCCCTCTACTGTAATTGCACTGGGGACAGCGTTCCCTATGGCGGGTTCCCTGGAATAGTATGGCCGCTGGCTGGCAGACCACAATTTCCTGTGCTTGGAAACAGACTCAGACATGAAGAACTGGGAGTATCAAAATATTTATAGAGTCATATAGTAGGAGATATGGTATGGAAACATTTAGGGAGAATGTCTGTAAGCTAAAATCCTGATGATATAATCCTTTAGTTTATAAAACAGTTTAAAAGAGATTTATTGGTGTTTGTATTTAATTAACTAGAATTACATTTATATTTTTAAAAGCCTATCATAAGCCAGAATTTATTCAGTGGCCAAGAAGAGAAGGCTTAATGAATAGTACTCTAGCTCATTTTCATATCTGATTTCACTGATCCTGTATTATTTAATTTCCCGTTTTTCTTAATAAATAAGTTATGAATTAAGGACGAAACAAAAATATTGATTTTTTTCTTCCTTCACTGAATATTTTTGTTTTCCATTTCTTTGTGTCGGGTATTGTTTCAATTACATGTATCATATTCTGTAGACAGATTTATTTTTTCTAATAGGTTCTGATGATTTTGGTTTTTAATGGTTTTATAATCTTCCTTTTTGGAAGAGGATTCGTATGTTGAAAATTGGTAAGCTGGAACAGCAGCTCCTTAACTGTTATTCCTACAAGCTTACTGGGAAGTAGAAGTCTTTTTAGAACTATACAATGACACACATAAGGAAAGTGCGTGGATTAATGTTTTCTTGTAGCTTGATTGTTCTTCTGGAAAATTTTTTTTACGTTTTCCTCGTGTAAAAGTTAGACTGTCAATTTCAGTACTGTGCCATTTATTAAATACAAATCTTAATAAGTTTCTGGCATGGAATCTTTAATGTGTGGAAGTTTGTGTTTGTAGATTCTAAAATTTCTAAAATACTTTTCTAAATCTTTACCTTTTGAATTGAATATAAATATTTGTGGACCATAATAGATGTAAATTTAGGTTTAGGACTT
>NW_011888843.1:5363475-5366962 GCF_000151845.1 Pteropus vampyrus | reverse complement strand
AAAAAATAAGGGATTGTAAACTGACAAGGTCCTTGCAATCTATGAGGTCAACCAAGGGTTGCCTTGCCTAAAAAAAAAAAAAAAAAAATAGAATTCTCTAGGCTTTTGAAACTGGCCTAGGAATCTAACTGCTGTTCGTGACAGTGTTTCTGTGTGTTAGAGTTACCACAACTGAATTCCAAACAAACTATATGACCGCCTATATGGAAACATGGTACCATCCTGCCTGTAAAAGTGTCACTGACATGTGGTCCTAGGAAGAATTATACTAGGTTACATGTGGAATAGCATGGCGTGACACAGTGATGCAGTCTGTCTTGAATATACAGAACTACAAACAGAATGAGTTCCTATTTCTTGATAAAATTAATTATCAAGAATTTAAAAAACAAAAAAGTTCTTACAAGACTGGTCTTTTTAAACCTCGTATGCATCCTTTGCCTTTCTGTGGGCTCAGATTTGGGGTGCTGACTTTTCCATGAGTAAAACAAGAAGTGTGAACCAGAATTCTCATTAAATTTTAAACTTTCCAAAGATCCAGAAATGCTGTTTTCTGTTCTGTATTAACTCGTATTCAAACCCTGAGTGTGAAGATTCGCAGTGGTTTTAAGGAGTATTCTTAGGTTTACTGTTTGCTGTGTAGTTTAAGTTCCTTGGTAAGGCAGTTCTAAACTCTGACACCTGAATAATCATAAATTTAAAATCTGTAAATGCAAGTAGTTTATAGTGCTACAGCAGGCAATCTTAACATGCAGTGCTGTATCTAAATATTAATCTCAATTGACTATCAAATGAAAACATTTACCGTGAAATTGGTATCATAATATTGTAAAGAATTGTAAAAAATTCTTCAGCTATAGTATTTCCTTTGGAAAGAACCCTCTTCTTTAAAAGAGCAACTTGCCTTTTTGCTGTTTTACAAAAATGGTGAGTCTTTATCATTTCCAAACCATATAAGCAACTAAATATGTGTTAAATAATGTTGGTTTGTTGTTTTTTTTTTTAAGCAGAAGTAAATTTGGGGGGAGCATGCACTTACCATAGTATGCACAGTTTTAATCTTAACATTTAAAATCATCTGACAACTGTGAGTCTCATCTCTGAAAAAATATTTTTATAAAAAAATAAAATAATGCGTAGGAATACAAATAGTTCCTGCTAGGAAAAACCGATAAACTTTATGATTTCAAAAACATGCTAATAGAAAGTCTGGAAGGATGTATGCCAAAGGCATGGAATTGAGTAATGAGGAAGAGTAGTTGGGTAGGATTTCCAGTTTTATTAAAGGTACTTCAAAAAGTGATAGGATTCCAGGTAATTCGTAGTTTCCTTTTTTGTTATTCTCTGTAATTTTTTTTTTTAAACCTTCAAAATAAAAATCATGCTTCTGTTACAAATCATTTTTGCTAATGCAGAGTTCATACGCACACTCTATCAGACCTTCGGAAATGTGTCCAAAGTGCCTTCTTTAAATACTTACTCCTCAAAGGAAAATATTATTTTAAATGGAAGGCGTTTGCTTGAGTTTTACATGCTTTTGTGCAAAAGTGAATAAAATCAGCGTGCATAGTAGTAAGTATGCTTTAAACAGTATCTGTGGTAAAGTGTAGAATGTTATTTTAAGATGCACATCTGCGGGTCACATACATGGTGGCAGTTATAACCAGGCTACTAACAAAGTGCATTCTGAGTTATAAACAAACAAAGGCTTCAAAGGATTCGTGTTTTCTTGTGAAGAACATAAATTAAAACATCAAAGCAGTTGTTTCCCTCAAGGATTGTAGTTATTTGGATAGCTTGTCAGAGCTGGAGTGCAACAAGTGGGCCAGCGTTATTGATTTCCATGTATTACCAAAACATTTTCCATTGACAGATATTAATTGCTTATTAAGTGCTAAAGAGTTTGATGGTCCAAATATTGAATTTTATAATGAATTGGCCTTTTAGTTTTGCTTATCACTAGGCAATATGATTGCATTAAAGATACAAAGGTTTAAGCCAGCGTATCTCCCACCCTAAGAATATCAAGTAGATATTCCTGTAGAGTGTAATCTCAGCAATAGGCTATTTAATTCATTTCTCTTTAGATTTAAATGAGTTCTCTTTGACCAGACTATAGGGAATGCTTGTTTAAATATGCATGGTATGACGATAATTGGGAAAGTATCTAGTATATATTGCATTGATTCAAGTGTATAAATCCAGTGAATCATTGAAATTTTTATCAGAACAAAATTGGTAATGGTGATCATTAACATGAGCTTTTATAAATGATTAATTTGGTTAAAATATTTATTTTATTTTTGGAAAAGTTCAGTATGTCAAAATGAGTGGCCAAATACATATGTTTGTGTGTATGTATACACACACATACATGGTTCCATTTTAATTTCTTTTTGTTATCTTTCCTAACTTTAAATGGTGTATCTTTTTTGTCTTTTTATGATTACATTTAGAGAAATCTTAAATACATTATATAATGACCTTTCTAAAATATCAAAATTTGTGGTTAACTGATGAAATTTAAGCAAAATTAAAATTAGAAGGAACTAAACCGTCAGTTTTGGTTGTTGACTAGCATCGGGAGTTTGGAATTATAAATGTAATTCTAATTCAAATATATGTTTATGATCCTAGAAATTTGACTTTTTGATGATTTACTTCTTGATCTCAAATAATTGCTATTTGATAGTGGGTTAGGGGTTATTATTTAAAAGATAAAATATTATCAAACTTCAAAGCAATTTTGTTAGGTATTACCTACAGTGCTGCATCACAAAATTCTCTCCCTAAAAAGTGATTTGTAAATTAGGAACAACATTGAAATCTTTTATTTAAAAATAAAAATATTTCTGATAACTAAGATTTCAAATATGCAATTTTAAAATAGACCCAGCTCTTTCTTTTCCGTCCGCTCCTTACACTAGTAGTGTCCTCTGCAATTTCATCTTCCTCCTTTTGGTCTTTTCACTCTGCTCTTCATGGGTTACTTCAACAACTTCTGTTTGGTCATTTAACAGATATTCATGGAGAGACTGCTGTGTACCAGGAAGAGTGCTGAGTGCAGGATCTATGCCTTCAGCATCTCTCTTTCTATAAACCTTTTCCTGAGCTCCAAATTAATCTTTCTCACTTTCTGACGTACTTCTAACTACCTGCTCAGGTCCTCCACCTTAATATCCACTTATTCCAAACTAAGCTCATTATTTCCCCTGATGACCTCCCACTTAACCCTCTTCTCTGCGCTAAAACCTTTGTCTCCCTGTGCCTTCCCTGTCCCGACAGCATCATCACCTGCCCAACTGCCCTCTCTTGCCTGTCCACATCCAGTTCCTCATTCAACTCCTAATTTATCTACTACATTTGTCTCCCGACCAGTCCTTTCTTTTCCGAGTTCTTCTTGCCTCCTCCCTCTGCCAGAATTTTCTTAAAACTGGTCTTATCTAACCATCCTCTGATTGTAAAACTTTAGAAACTCCCTGTTGAC
>NW_011888843.1:5359718-5361780 GCF_000151845.1 Pteropus vampyrus | reverse complement strand
ACTGAACCACGTTTATTTAAATCACATTAGCATTCTATATTTGAGCATATCTTTAATATGACTGATTGTTCTTAAATGTTGAATTATATGGAAAAATGTTAACATTTGAATTATGTCTTTAACTAGATTTTTTTCCTTATGTTGTCTTTATTGTACTTAAGACTCGCACTCGCAATACTGATATACCGCTATCATTTTATTGGCCAGACATTAGTGGTATTCATGTTTTAAAATAATCAGAAGTTGCAGTGTTTGGGATTTTTGGCAAACATAATTTTCAAAGTATAAGTCAATAAAATTGATCATTTCAGCACACCAAGAAAGGACATATCAGTTGCGTATAATTTGAGTATTTTATAGTTACTTCATCCTGAAAATATTTGGCCTAGTGAAGCAGAAGAAGGGTGTGGGGGGTTCAGTGGGTGGTCAACCCCTGATTACCAACAAGATAAGGACAAAGAAGCACTTAGACATTAATTGTGAGACATACGGAAATTGATTCTTTGAATCTGAAAAAGTTCCTTAGTTGGATAGAAGGGGAAAAAATTCCTAAAACCAGTATATATTTAACAGAGGTTGCTGTTATGACTGTAACAATTTAAGATCAGAAAACAGCTATTGATTTAAATGCTTATTCTCTATCTGTTCATTCATAGACCTTTTTAAAATTAATTTTAATCATTTATAATTGATATTAGTGAAAATAAAAGCCTCAGTGTAATAAAAATCTGGAATTATTGCTATTGCCTAAATTACCATTGTGAAACAATCTCTTGACCATTAATGTTGATTCTTACTATTCTTAGTAAGCGGGTCGTGCGTGCGTGCGTGTGCCTGTGTGTGTGTGTGTGTGTGTGTTGTGTGTGTGTGTTCACATGCATGTTGGTGTATAATCCTCCACAAAAGCAATTTCAAAAACTATTGCTTGTTTCTAAGGATTACCAATATGTAGATATCGAAAAAGCTCCTTTAATTCGTCACTGTCAGTTTATCCCCAAGTGACATGTAAGTAACATTCAGTAACTGAAAATAGAGAATAAATGCTGCAGCTGTTTTTAAGGAATAAAGAAAGTCTGTTTACTTGAGGCCTTATATTTTATAATAAAACTTAAGATAGCTCCCTTTATTATATTTATCCTTAAATCTATTTTCCATTAAGATGTTAAAATGATACCAAATCTACTAGTCTTTCGCCCCAAATGTATATTCTTTTCAATTAGATAGCACTAGAAAATAATTCATGGACTAGTTCCAATACTCCTTGGATTGAAAAATGCTGCAAAGGGTTGACTCTATAACATAGAGTTGGCATAATGTGAATAAAAAGCATCACCTGGGCCCTCCATCAAAAAAAGAAATTGTAGAGATAAACAACCCGTTTTCAACCCTCAAATCCCCGTTCAGGTTCATTGTAGAATCGCCAAAGGGCAGCATCTAGGCTCCTGTGCTGACCCTGAGACAGCACAGCCAGCGGACGAAGCTGGGCTGTCTGCAACACTAGAGTTTTAGGAACACGTTTACCATCTACTTTCATTTCGGTCGATACCTTTAGTTTTTCTATTTTGGGTCTCAAGTAAGAAAGAGCCAGTCTGCTAATTTTATAATGATCCTTTCCTCAAGAAGTGCTTATTTATGGTGCCTGTAGGTAGGTATTGCCTCTTTGGGGCACAGATGAGTTGATGGGAGGGTGAAGACATTCAGGCACGCAGGGCCAGGGTGGTGGTGAGGTGGGGAGAGAATGCTGATGAGAGAGACTGGGCCCCCCCCCGCCCCTGCCCTGGGTGTCTCGGGGAGCTGACACAGGCCATCTTTCTCCCTCCTAGATGATGAAGAGAGAGGGACAGGGCAGCTTCTGATCTTTAAGCCTCTGTGCTAAGTGGTTTAAACTGCTAGAGCTGGGATGAGGACAAGAGTTTTCTTCATCTACCACTGTTGCAGGAGGCTGGGGGGCCCTGCCTCTCCCCACGGGTCAGCGGGACTGCCGAGTGAGTGAGCTCCCTGGGGAGACCCGTGCAATGCTGTCATTCTGCCATCCTCATGAGGATGGTGGGAGGGGAGATGG
>NW_011888843.1:5351231-5359668 GCF_000151845.1 Pteropus vampyrus | reverse complement strand
CCCCCCGCCCCTGCCCTGGGTGTCTCGGGGAGCTGACACAGGCCATCTTTCTCCCTCCTAGATGATGAAGAGGGAGGCACAGGGCAGCTTCTGATCTTTAAGCCTCTGTGCTAAGTGGTTTAAACTGCTAGAGCTGGGATGAGGACAAGAGTTTTCTTCATCTACCACTGCTGCAGGAGGCTGGGGGGCCCTGCCTCTCCCCACGGGTCAGCGGGACTGCCGAGTGAGTGAGCTCCCTGGGGAGACCCGTGCAATGCTGTCATTCTGCCATCCTCATGAGGATGGTGGGAGGGGAGATGGTGATGGACCAGGACAATACCAAGATGTGAACAGAGGTCGGACCATTCCAGGGACCCTCCACTGGACCTCCCCTGAAGGTGGGGCTGAGGAGTCTAGGGGTCCCATAAGGCCCCCTGGTACTGAGGGTACCGGGGGCGGACGCTTCCCCCCGTGAGGCCACGCTCCACACGAGCTCAGGCTCTCCCAGTAGCTGCTGCAGCTACCTAGGCTGAGGCTGCGCCCAGCTCCCGAGCACCAGCAGGCATCACCCCAAATCTTCATTATTCGGCCTGGGAAAGTCATTTGGGATTGTTGGTGCGTAATGTACAAAAGCGCCAGTTATATGAAAATTAAGTGTATGCAAGTTGAAGACTGGCAGTTTATAGTTTTATTTGACCTGGTATTCTGTGAGGCCATAGACTCTGGCGCCAGACTGCCTGGATTCTAATCAAAACGAGTTAGCCTGCCTCTCTGTGCCTCTGTTTCCTCATCTGTAGAGTAGGGGATAATATAGTATCCTTACGTCATAGAGCTGATATATTAAGATTATGTAGTTTTTGTAAAAGTGTTTACAGTACTTTCGGATTCCCTGCAGTGCCTACCGTGGTAACGCACACTTACATACCTTTTAGTGTATAGGTTTAAAATTCTTCTGAATGATGACAAAAGCTGTTTTGCAGTTGACTTTTGCTAAATCCTTTTTTTAATTTTATTATTTTTTATTAAGTTTATTGGGGTAACATTGGTTAATACAATCATATAATTTTCAGGTGTACATTATCATTTGACATCTGCGTATTCTATTGTGTGTTTACCACCAAGAGTCCAGTTTCCTTCAGCTACATATATTTGATCCCCTTTACCCACTTCACCCTCCCGTTACCCCCCTATATTGGACCCCCTGTATCCCATCTACCTACCCCTCCTCCCCCGCCCCACTAGGAACCACTAGTGTATAGTCCTCTGGTAACCACTAGCCTATAGTCCATGTTCATGAGTTTCTGTTTGTTTGTCCTGCGCATTTGTTGCTTTTAGGTTTATAGCCCACATATAAGTGATATCATCTGATTTTCAGCTTTTTCTGTCTGGCTTATTTCACTTAGCATGATTATCTCAAGTTCCATCCATGTTGTCGTAAATGGCAGTATTTCCATTTATTTAAATTTTAAATTAAAACATAAAGTTTTATGATTCATTTTTATCAGTGATCACAATGACGAGACAAACTATTCTCTCGGGCACCTAAGTGACGTGATGTACAGATTGAGAATTAATAAACCAAAGAAGTAGACAAAGAAATAGAAAAGGATCCATAGGCAGCAGTTGAATGGAAGTGCACTTTTAAGTGAAAATAAGCAGCCATAATGCGAAATTAGTACGGATGACTTTGGGAAAGTATAGTAGATTAGGATTAAGAACAGGAACTGGTGACCTGTGTTTTGTCAGTGGAGGCCTCTCAGGATTTGAACACAACCAAGACTATCCACTGGGCTCAGGTGGCCACACCCTGGTCTCTTAGAGGTAACTGGAAGCATTTTGAATGCCAGCCATCTGCATGCCAGCAACTTCACAGCTCTTCCTTCCCAAGAAATTCTAGTAAATTATCTTCTGGCAGCATCATCAGCCGCATTGCAGTTTTCTGATAAAATAAGCATAAGGCCGGGCCTCCTGCATGGTGTTATGAGAAACTATAGCAACATCCAGTTGCTTGCTCCAGTGCTCAGTAAAGCTGGAAGTTCCACGATTTAAAAGCTTGGAGAGAGTTAAGGAAAAGCCACAGAAATGATTTTAAAAGTTGGAAAGTGAAACCCGAAAGGAAAAATTATAGTCTCTGAGATTTTTTTTTTTTTAATCCTGAAAATAAAAAATAAGTGAAAAAAGGGCAAGTTGCAATAACAGTCCTCACGTCTATAAAAGGTAGAGTCATATGCTAAGGCTGGTGACCAGCTGGTCTCCACCTCTGCTGAGGCTAGAAGGAGAGGAGGCAGGCTGCAACTGTAGCGTCTGGGATTTAGATTTGATACAAGGAAAAATTTCGTGATGGGGCACTTTGTTAAACACAGAAAAGGGTCCTCGGGGGAGGTTCTGGAATCTCCTCTAGAGATATTTTTTAAAAGAATAGATTTTCATCTGTCTGGCCTATTTTAAGGCCACTCTGTCCGCATACAGAAAAGAATGGGTGACCTTTGAATGTTCTTGGCTACATCATATGGCCTTAAGAGCCCATGCCCAAAAGGGCTGCAGAAGGCTTAGTTCATAGTGATAATTAAATTTTACTCGAGCTTTCTAATCGGCCACAGATGAGACTGTCTTTTTTTTTTTTAATATCATTATCATCTGCCTGAATTATTTATTGAATCTATAATTTGTTTCTTTGAGCAGATGAACCTTAAATATATAATAAAATTCTCACAAATTGGTGGCTTCAGAGACAAGAAAGGAGAAGTCTTTTCCTTGAAAGCAATTAATTCCTAACTTTTCAACTCTTTTGAAATGGCTCTTTTCTGATGAGTCTTCCCCTTGCCTACCAAACAAAGCTGTCAATCAGAGCAATGTCTTTGTCCTCCCTCTGCCCTGAGCAGTTACCTCCCTGCCAGTCAGCCATGACATCGGTGGCCTCCTGTACTGGGATGTCAGAAAGCATGCAAGTCAGACCCTGGTCCTCCCTCCTTACCGGCCCTGATTTTGGCACAGCCTGTGACAGAAACCAAATGTGTGGGTGGTGCATCAGTTACCGAGGGGAGCGTGCCCTCAAGTCCCCTGGGACCACCACTGGGAAGATGGAGGTATTCGTAGGTCTCTGGAATTACCTCTCCCTTTCTTTGGGGGCTCACCCTCACTTCCTAGGCACTCACTTCTCTGAATATCTGGCCCATCCAACCTATTTCCTGCCTGCATAAACAGATGGACACTTCATTCAGGCTCACCCCAAACTGCAACTGCCTACTTCCATCCCAAAACAGCCATGCTGCTCCCCGAAGACCTGACACCAAGCAGCCTTGTTGCCTCTCAGCCCCTCCAGACCTCAGAGCCATGATGCTTCAGTTGAAGTTCTTTTATTTTTCACTTTATTTTAGCAAATGTTGTACAAAATACATGGGTCACTACTTTACAAATCATTTCCCCGTGATGGTACTTATAATAGCAAAGTTTCACCTACTTCTGGAAACCTTCACAGTTTACATTAAAAGTAGGAAAATATTTCCTTTGGTTGGGTGTTATTCTTCCTTTTAAAGAAGTGATGAGACTTGCAAATAAATATAAAATATTCTCTTTGATCTTACTCAGTTTTTAAAGTGGGTGTAATAGAGTCCTACTTTTGGGTTTAATTCTCAAATTGGTCATTTGGAAGCTGGATATCAAGAACTCCAGGAAGAGAGAGACCACGTAAAGAGCAATTTTAAAGAGAATATTCTAGACAGTTATAGCTCCATTTGACGCTGACCAACTCATTCTAGAAATCCATGTATGACTGGGCTAATTATATTTCTTTGCAGAGCACACTGAAAGTGGCTGTTTAACACTGTCGGGTGAGTGCGCCCGTTGCTCATTATTAATCCGGCCTCTCAGTTCCTTTTCTTTCATAAGAAAAGGAAAAGTGGGTGTTTAACAATTCAACACTCTGTCTCCTGCTAGGGATAATTGCTTGATTTCTCTTATTGTTCATAGCACTTCTTGAATTAGATTAATTTCTTTATATTCCATTTCTGTCTATTCAAGACAGCAATTTCTTTGACTAAAAATATAACAAGACATGATACTCATTCGCATATAAAAAGTAGACCAAACCTCCTTTCATTCCAAAGCCTGTTATTTTGGAAAATGTTCTCTTAGCATTTAAGATCCCAGCTGTTGGGTTTGCCGCATCCCAAAGCACTTACAGGTTCACTGTGATCCCTGCACAGCTGCAGCTCTCAGACCAGAGTGGAGGTTAAAGTCAGTTCAGGTGGTGCCTGCACAGATCTTAGGAGTTCAGAGATTCCGAACAAAGGACAGTGACAACATTTCCATTACACTGAGGGCTGAAGCACCTCTTAGGCTGAGATTGTAATGAACTCACCAGATGCACCAAACCATTTAAAACCACGAGCTTCCCTGAGCCTCCATGAGTGGTGCTTGCTTTCTTATAAGACAACAGGTCTGTCTATCAGCTGACACCAGTCAGTACTCAGTGGTTTTCCTCTGTATAGCTTCAAAAAGGCCCTGTGGGGTACCTAGCGGTATAGTGTGTGTGTGTGTGTGTGTGTTTATGTTTCGATCTAAAGTGTAGTCCCCCTTTGTCTAAAATAGACTTTAAAGAAACTAACAAATTAAGCTCGGTCTCTAACAGGACCTCAGCAACAATAACAAAGGAAAATAGGACAGTGATTAGTGCCATGAGTACCAAGTATTTATTAGTAAACACATAGAACGAGCATAAATGTAGTCTTGGCAGTAAAGCAAGCACGCGTTAAATTATGTAATTATTGTTACATGATTTTTAAGACAATAAAATTTATTTGGAAAGTTAAACATTTTCCTGGCAGAAAATTTCAAGATGAACTTGGAATTAATTCACAGGATCTTCTATTAGACACTAGATAACATAACAAAGAATGTCTCCAGCTGACACAGAAGTGTTCAAGTGGATGTTTTAAATACCAGCTTTCTAGAAAATATGAAGACGTAATATGAAGTATTTCATGAAGATTTTTCTGAAGGAGGCTAGTCTGGTTTTCTGCCTTTATTTACATCCGGGCTAACTTAGCTTCAGAGAGACACATCAGTGCAGTCATTGGGCTGGTACACCCTCTGGACCTGCTGGTTTCTAGGCAACTCGTTGTTGCATTCTCTTACTGTCTGAAGCACTGGTGAAGGAAGGATGCTGATCTGAAGGAGGCAGGCTTAGCGTTCATTCTCTTTTGAGATTTAGGGGCCCAAACTCCAAAAGGAGTATCAATCCACCTCTACCCTGAGTTGGGCTCTAGGGGGCTTGCAAGAAGGGCCAGCTTCTTAGAGGGGCTTTCAGTCTACTCAAACTTTTAGATGCAGACTGGGATCCCAGAGCATGGAAGAAACTATTGTAAATCAAATATTTTTATTGGAAGGGTTGCCTCAGCTGCCACGATGGACCGGGCATTGCATATGCAGGCCCTTTCTCGTGTCAGGGCTGGGACTGGTGAAACAGAGGTCGAAGGGGCCAGCTTTGCTCAGCCCTGATGTTGCCACGTGAGAATGAAGGCCCAGAATTGCCAGAGCTTCCAGTTAAGAGAGGCTAGAAATTGATTTTACATGCTATC
This sequence comes from Pteropus vampyrus, assembly GCF_000151845.1. Lineage (NCBI taxonomy): Eukaryota > Metazoa > Chordata > Mammalia > Chiroptera > Pteropodidae > Pteropus > Pteropus vampyrus. The sequence goes on along the minus strand of NW_011888843.1, from coordinate 5,354,110 downwards.
CGATTAATTAGAATATAGGCTCAGAAACATTTTTTAAAAACATTTTGCAGGCCAAACCAAAGCTTAAGGGTCTTCGGTTTGCAGCCTCTGTTATGAAGCAAGGCCTTACTAATCAACTTCCTCAACCATTAATAGCCTCGGGTTGGCCCAACAGAATTTCACATTTTTAGCATAACTGAATCTTGATTTAAAAAAAAAAAAAAAAATTAAAGCTGCTTTTCCCAATGATTGCTCATTAAGCTGACCTAGTAAGTGGGAATGGTCAGTTTTTCCCCTTTTAATTGATTACATTTTTCCTGCACCTACAATAATTTTCATTCTGACATAGACAGTGTTAAGCTGGCTTCTTACAATAATTATTCAGCATGCTCGCTCTGTTGGTTCTTTAGTACCACATTTGTGGGCTAGTACCATGGACAGTTACATCTGTTTCATAAAATGCCGCAGTCTGGAATCTGTTTCTGGACCACCTTGAATGTTAGCTGGTGCCGATTCTGGCATATATGATTAGGGCTTTTGTGTGTGTGTGTGTTTTTCATTAAATGGTGTATTCAAGTAATTGAGTTCTGTGGTTGTTTACATTTGTTTGGTCATTTTTTACCTGCTTTTTTCATATAATTGGCATATAACGCTGTGTAAGTTTAAGGTAATGATTTGATACACTTATATGTTACGATTACCATCATAGCTAATACCTCCATATAGTCACATAATCACCATTTCTTTTTTGTGGTGAGAATATTTAAGATCGACTTTCTTAGCAACTTTCAAGTATGTATGTCTGGTCATCTGTAGTTAAGGAGGAGTAACACTAATATTAATAGTATTTATTGAATTCTTATTCTGTGCCATGCATTGTGCAGAGTACTATATAGAGATATTAAATCATGTAATTGTCACAAAGTTCTTTGAGGCAGGTATTATCAATATCATTATCACCATCATTCCTACTTTATAGGCATGAGTACTCTGAGATTAATAACTTAAATAACTTGACCAAGGTCCCATAAGTAGTGGAGCCCAAATGCAGCCAGCCAGTGACTCCAAGCAGTGTTCCCCGCCAGCCCCCAGGCCCACTGCTACACTAGCGTAACATTTCTCTCTGCTGAAGAACATGCATTATTTCGGATCCCACAGTGCCTTGAAAGTCTAATGACAGGAAAGCACAGAATCCAAAGAGCACTGGGGAGCATGCTTGTGTCCACATCCCTCTCTCCTCCTTTCCTTCCTCGTTGTAATCACTCAGATGTCAATTATGAAAAGAATCTTACAGAAATTTACAGTGGATCACAGAATGAGCCTGATGCTCCCACCAAGACGCAAGGTTCACAATTCTCATCAAGAAACAGCAGATGGAAACAAACCTTCCTGGCATTGTTGTGGTTTAACACATTTCTTCATTTCTTTCCAGACAAAGGGAGGAGACCAACCTACAGCTTGTGAGCAGACTGAATATTGGTCTTTAATGGTTGAGTGTAGGAGCATTAATACAATATCATACTAATTTGCTTAGTATCGCAATGTTTTCAATAGCATAATATCCTTAAACTTTAGTATAATTTTTTATTAGTAAAGACTTTCTATCAAAGACCTAGTCTAAAATACAACATCCTTTTTTTTAATTCATGGTTAAATCAATGAGAGAGATTTGGCAAAGGCTCAAAATTATCCTTGTTAACTTGTTTTTAATAGTAATTGATTTATATGTGTGCTCAAACCTACAACACGTGTATGTATATGTATGTTTACTAATTGCAGTCATATGCATTCAAACACAGTGTTATCGCTGGGAAATGAAACATAAAGCATGAAAATATATCATTATTAAGAGGTTGAAATTATACTGTTTAACTCCTTCCAGAAGAAGGATGTTAGAATACAGCTTTGGTTGTTTTTTCATTAAGGTAAGTGAGGTTCCTGGATAGATTCAGTGATCAGTTTCTTACCTTCCTAATTAATTGTAAAATTCTTCTCTCTAATGGACATAAATGAAGTAACATATTGGTTTGCCCATTAATATATGCTTTTCCTTGGACTCATGCTGTCTGCCCAACTCAGAGACAGGTAGACTCCTCAAAACAAGATTGAAGCCCCTGGATAAAACAGTGAGAGAATTTTGGGTGCTTTTCTGATTTTTCTAGCCTGGTTTTAAAAATAAAGAATGTTACAGCACCTAACATCCATAACGTAACTCGGTCAACATCGAATGCATTTGGGTGTGTGTATCATAGTTCTGTGGAATGCGTACAATCAATGGCTCTGAATTTTATTTTAGACCATCCATGGACACAAGGGACCAATCACTGCAGTGGCCTTTGCTCCCGATGGACGATACCTTGCCACCTACTCAAACACCGACAGCCACATTTCTTTCTGGCAGGTAAGCGTAGATGCTAGAGGGTCTTCGGTATACGGCACGATCTGTTTCTCCTAGAGAAGTCCTCCCGCTGTGCCTGCCTGCCCTCTCTCCCTTCTTTCCTCAAATATCAAGTTTGTATTGCTTGCTGATGATGTCCCGGATGCTAGCGTGCGGGTTACACTGAGAATACGTTTAGCAACCTGGAAAGAGGGGTATCTGCCCTCACAGAACTTTCGGAGGGAGAGACAAGTAAACATGCACGCAATTACAATACAGAGTAGAACCCGAGACTAGGTTGTGGGGTGGCTGCTCAGAGGATGTGAAGTGACATCTGAGATGGTGCCGAGGAAGGGCAGGGGGGAGTGGAGTTTAGGGAGAGGGAGCAGCAGGTCAGAGGTAAGCAAGGGCACGATGTGTATGAGGGTGTAGCCTGAAAGGAGTTGGGCAGAAGGAAGCCATGCTTAGGCTGTTAATTTAACACAAGGCGATGAGACAGCTCACACAGGGCCTAGGGCCTAGG
>NW_011888843.1:5332548-5350086 GCF_000151845.1 Pteropus vampyrus | reverse complement strand
GCCAGATTTAAAACTTTTTCTAATAATTTCCTGAATTTCTATGTGGTAAACATTTTTCCCCTTATCTAGATGTTCAAGCGTCTGTTTGGATATTCAAGGTCCCTTCCTTGAATATTTTTCTATTTTTATCAAAGTTCCTGTGCAGCTCATTGATGGCATTGTGGTTAGCACCCTTTCTTACCCTGGAGATCAGGGTCATCCGTTAGATGACATCTCACCAAGATACCTTTTGGTCTTGCAGTTCTCTTCAGGCTCGGGCTGCTGTCCCTGGGCTTTGCCAAGTGCGCCAAAACCTACCTGCCTGCACATGAGGCTTTGCGCACACTGTTTTCTTATTCCACACGCTCGTCTACCTCAGGGGCCCTTGTGTCATCTGCACGTGTGGCTGTTCTGCGGACACAGCCCCAGAGCAACCCAGGCAGCGCCCAAGTCCTTCTTGCCTCTAAACCCAATGCCCAACTTTAAAATGCGGCCCATTTCTCAGATGCTTAAATTAGACCCAGCGTGGTCTTGAAGTTTAAGTGGAAGGCACAGAAACATTATTTCAGCCTTATCAAGAAAATACAATTAAACCTCTTCCAGGCATATAGCTGGTTTTTATTTGAATTGAAGAGAATCCAGAAAGCAGTGTTGGATCTACCACTGCTCTCCCCAAATGGACTTTGCTGATTTATTTAGATACATATTGTTTAGTTCTAATGATGTATGATGACACTTTTATATTATTCCAGTAAATGTACTGCAATATATTTTGAAAACTTAATGAAGTCTTATTAATACAGAACCTTACAAAAGCTATCAGCTATTAAAATCTTTGCTGAGAAATGAGTGTTAATGAGAAATATTGGTTGGATAATTACTCAAGTGAGACTTAGTAAAAGGTTTGTGTGCAGCATTACTTATACTGAGAATAGCATTAAAACACTTCCTGTTTTGATGAATTACATCTGTATGTGTTTCTATGTGTTCAGAAAATAATCTTCACAGAACTGGTTTTGTGAAGCACTATTTTTAAAGAGAAGAGAAAAGCCGAAGTTACATTTTAATCAGTTTATATACCCAGCTATTAAATGATGTAATTTGGCAATCATTTCATTCCTTTGACTCTCTAACAATATATTTCTATAACTTGAATATTTCACTTCAATGTATTCATTGATATTTGATCAAGGGACATTTAGTAATGAAATACAATGCTAATTCTCTCACCTAAATTTTACCACTACCCTCCAACAGATAAGTATCCTCGTTCAGAAGTGACAATAACAAATTAGAGGAATATTGGTTTCATTTATTTTTATTTATTCCATCACACAGAAAACTATTCAACCATTTGAAAAGGATGATGTCAGTCCGTACTCATTAACATAAAAAGATCGCCTTCAACATTTCGTTGAATGGAAAAAACAGGTCGTGAAACTGCCTTTTAATATGAGCCTGTTTATGTAAAATTCTTTAAACTAGCTTTTCCTTATCTGTATATATACTCGGAGATCTGGAAGGTGTTTACCAAAATGTTAGTTATTATCTCTGGGAAATGAGATTCCAGGGGATTGCTTTCTTTTTTTTAGACTTCTCTTTCTTATTTGAATTTTCCACAATGAGTATTTCTTTATCTTTGTAATCAGGAAAAAATTTAGTGTTACCAGATATTACAATTCCAGGTAGTTTTCATTCATTCAAGGCTCTAATTGCCCTTACTTTAGCATAGTTTATAGCCAGTCACTGGCCAAGAAAACATTAATATTGAATAACAAAATGGTTAATTGTTTCGGTGAGAGTTCTTTGAGCTTATTGGAAAAATTAATACTCATCTTTACTACTTCATATTCATCTCTAAATTGAAGAAGAGGTCATGGGGAAAGGATGGTCTGAGCAACAAATTATAGTTAACACGACGGTCCTCATCATTCCAGCCGTATGCAGCTATAACAGTTATATACCTTGCAGAATTAGGCATCGCCTGTTCAGAGGCAGGAAAGCTGACCCTACCGAAGGCATTTGTCAATCGATTTATCAGTCGTTTGAGGGATGGCTCAGCTTGTAAAAGGAACCCAGATATAGTAATGGGCTTTAAAAAAAAAAAACAACTTTCCATCTGTAGTATTCCAATAAGATACTCTCCCTGTCCCCCTTTACCCCTCAGCCCACTTCTTATATGTGGCTAAATTTGAAGATAAGAATTGAAAATAAGAAAGTGTCTGAACATATTGGATACCCTTCACATTTTAAGCCGCCAGCAGAAATCAAGCTTCATACATATTTTCACGGAAAATCCATAAAGAATGAAAAATACTTTGTGGTTATTTATCAACTGAGAAATTAGATTTTTTAAAAAGCACAGTATGCCTGTTGATGCTGGTTAATTTTAACCAGCGATTTTCTGGATCATTCGGATATGCTCTGTAAGAGGACTAAATTATTATGTGCTGTTACTTTTTGTACAAGTGAGAACTATCGAATCAAGCTCACCATCATTATTTATATGTAAAGTATTTGGGAACCTCCAGAAATCAGTAAGTCATTGATTTTTATTTTTTATGGAGTTTTTGGAAAAGAAGGGAAAGAAAGGAGGGAAGGAAGCAAGGGAAGAGGCTTTTGGAGGATGACAATAAGGTACTGCCCAGCTTTAAATGTTAACTGAACTTTCACAGAAAGAGTTAATGATAACCATACATTTGGTTTTAAAATGTGACCTCGTACACTAGTGATTTTTTTCACCTCTGTGTTGTGTTCGGCACTATTATTAATGCAGTAAAATCAGTAACATTAGTCATCTTAAAAGGGTTATTACTCAAGATGATTTAAATTGTGAAAATGTCAGTGGAGCCTGCACGTATCCTGCTAGAGATGCCATGATTTACGCCCTCTGACACCATCCTGCTGCTGAGAAGGGCCAGAAAAAGGAATGGCTTATATTTTGTACTGATCCAGATGCAGGGCATGATATCAGCAATAAGACATCTTAAATGTCGGAGGATTTGACAAAGTTTCATGTGTCAACTACTGGTGTACGTTGGATCATAATCTGCATGCTTCATACAAATCCCCAGAACCTTACACATTTAGATGGAGATTTGACTGGAGAGAAGAATTGGAAACAAAAATTGATGTGAGGAAAAGTATTATTTCCAAGACCCCTTTCCTGACTTACGGTATACTTTCCATGCGATTCGTAATACTACAATATATGTACGTTGAAAGAATGTTAAGTAATATTTAAAATCTAAAGGATTCACCAGGTGTAGTCGCTCCGATAACAGTTCACTGAGATAACTGCCATGCAGAATTTAGCACTTTTTTCCTGAATGCAGAGTTGTTCGTGAGCCATAGTTTCCATGTCGTTTTCCACTTACGTGAGTAGATTCAGAGAACTTAAACTTTAAATCAAATCCAGAAAAGCCGCCAAAAAACAGAAGTCGCCAACTAATAAAAATGTATTACCAATACACGTTAAAGTATATTCTCCTGAGCACGGCAGCAAAACAATACTGAGCTGTAGTCGATTCTTGTTTTTCCCTTCAAAATAAACTAGAGCTTTCCAGAGACTGAATTTTTTTTAAAAGCAGGTGAGGAGGGCAGGTGTTGGGAGATAGAGAGGGCGGGGGTGGGTTAAGTTCTGAGCTTTGATCCAATAACCTCTCACTCTGTCTACTGCTGGACTTTGCTTCATTTTCTTGAACTAATTATAAGTCCTCAAACTTGTCTTCGTAGATTCACCCTTCAGGGGCTGCAGTTGGCACTGTCGTTGAAGGACAAAAGGGTCTACAGTTTGAAACACCCATAATTTCCAAATATTGTCTGACTGCACCGTTTTACCGCATGTGCAGTTTAGCTCCCCTCTTAGAGACTGGACGTCCCTGCAAAGTGAAACTTCTCGGGATTTACGCGTGGACTGTGACAGCGTCAGAACGCTTTGAAATGCACTGAAAGGAACCTTTTCGAGGTTAACGATAAACTCTTAGACCATGAATAAGCTGTGCGGAAGAGAAAATGACCAGCAGTGTGTGTCACTCGAACCACTGTGTGGTAGAGAAAGGGAAGCAGGGCTTTGTATGACGCGTGTGCACTCATGTCCCTGTGTCCCCCGCAGATGAACACCTCACTGCTGGGAAGCATCGGCATGCTGAACTCGGCACCTCAGCTGCGCTGCGTTAAAACCTACCAGGTGCCCCCGGTGCAGCCGGCCTCCCCCGGCTCGCACAACGCGCTCAGGCTGGCCCGGCTCATCTGGACTTCCAACCGCAACGTCATCCTGATGGCGCACGACGGGAAGGAGCACCGCTTCATGGTCTGACGCCGCGCCCGCCGCCGCGACCGCATCTCGGCGCTGTCGGCCCTCTACGCAGAGATCCCCCGTCCTAACTTCTGCTGGTCATTCCTCAGTGCCTGCCCACGCCAGTGTCATCCAGGGGCGCGGCCAGGCCCGTGTCACTTCTGCATGGTTCTCGGGGTAGATTCCTGCTCGTGCCACCTATTGATTCAGAGGCATGCCCACGTGGCTCTGCAGGATGCGGCCCTTCTGTCACTAGGTCTTTTTTTCCTGCTGGAGGGGGAGGGGAAGCCGGCAGTCGGCCCCAGGAGCACTCCTGTGTCTGGGTGCACCAGCAGCCCGAAAATCAATAAGCACTGTGATTGCACTCCCAGCCCAGGTCAGCGTTTTCCTCGAGCTAAACCCCATTTCTAAAGCACTGCTTGAGCCTGGTCATTTCGACGTTGGATTTTGAAGAAACGTGGTAGTCCTAATTGTCGAAATTATTTTCCTTTGGATTTCCTAAAACATACTGTTGTTTACCAAAAAGATTCTTTGTTTACATGGGGCTTTTTTTTTTTTCCTTCAGCTGGTAGTTAGGAAATCACTCAATCCAATTTCCTAGGGCTTAGCCACTACCTTCTTTATTAACACGTAACCAACGTGAAAGGAATGAGAAAATATACCAAAAAATTTTTTTTCCTCGTGGAGAACAGTTTCCCAGACACCTTGCCCTCTAAAATGCTCATATCCTGCTTAAGCGATGCTGTATTTAATAGTTTAAAACAAAAATCACTACTTATGGTCTAGTTAATATAACTATCAGTTGCTATAACTAATCTCTTAAATAGACTTTTGTAATAACCCAGTTTGGAAGCATAACATATCTCAAAAGAAGACACTGCATCTATCACAACAGATCTTTTGAAGCAAGAGCTTACCCCTTTCTTCTAGAAACTTTACAGATGTGCAGTTCCCATGTCATTTATCACATAATAGTTACAATTCAGCCTCAAACTACTACTGGTCAATTAAAGGAAAACTAAGCATTTCTTTCAAACATGTATTCTAGAAAATTAGTAACTATGGCACAAGCATTCAGGAGTATACATAGAAATATGAGGGCTCAATCAATCTGAGCAAATATTGCAATGAGAGTGTACATCACACTTTGTAGTCAGCTTTAACGAGGTTGCTTTCTTATGTCAAATTCTGCTGTTTCTTGCTCATAGTAATGGGGAAAAAAAATCCATAAAATAATATTCTGTATGAATTGCTCCTAACAAACCTTGATCTGTATATTATTGGGGAGTTAGTTGGTTGTCGATTGGTTGGTTAGTTGGATAAAATGGTTTATTAATGTAAAAATAAAAAATGATTTGTGAAATTCAGAGAAAATATGTGAAACTTACAGAGGAACCAAAACGATAATGGGGAATTTAATTTAAAAAGCATAGCAGTCAGAGTTTGTGTAATATTACAAAAGAATAGGATGACGGTCCGGGAACAAATACATCTGTTATTTTATTGAAACAGATTTTTAAAGAACATGTTAAGAAATGAAGACCGCTAGAACGTTTCTTTCATATTAATATAAAGTATGTTATTTCCATTGATGGCAAACCTGTACTATTCCTTGGTTGTAGACTTTGGGTGTTCTTTCAAAGTGAATTTATGCCACATGCATGTACATTGTATTTATAAAGATTATATATGTAGTTTCCAGGAAGAAACAGAACTATACAGTGTAGACTTTATTTGTTTGCTGAACATACTGTTGTGTTCAATATAGGTAGAGAAACCTGAAGTAAACAAAAGATGAACTTGGCTTTTCCAGTGGGTTCCCGAACCCAGCACATGTTTACTTTATGAACTGAAAGGGGGATTAATTTATTCTAGACGACACAGCTGTTTTGGAATGATGAAATAGAAGTGTACATTAGAGATTTTTTTGAAACAAAATGCTCAGTGTGTCTGTGGAAAGGTGTGAGACCACCACACATACGCACAGGGTTGGCACACACTGCAGAGATGTAGAACAAAGCGGTGGCAGCCAGAGGATCAACACACCTGGGCAGTGGGCATCGGCCAGCCTGTCACACGTTGTCGTCACAGACAACCGAAATTACTGGCCAGTAGAATATTACAATTACAAAACCGTGGGGTGGGTGATAGTTGATGGTTGGACAGATAGCTCTCACTGCTAAACTAATATTTGCATTCTTGTTAACACAAATCTCTCCTTGGCTATTTCGACGACCACAGTCCAAACTTCTTCACAGCTTGGATTTCACAGCACTGAGGTAAACTTTGTATTGTCATCCAGTGTACGCTTTTAGTATTTTATTAATTTCCTTGGCCCCGTACTTGGACCTGTTCTTGTAAATGTAGAGACATATGTGGCTTCATTGGTAATTTACAAGCGAAGGATGACATGACGTGACACCTGCGTGAAAGTGTAATGATCGAACTCACTGTGTACAGCAAATGAATTAAAATGTCTGCCTCTCAAGACATTTCTCGATTACTCCACTTAATAGATTCTGTATGTGCTGAATGTTGCTCTGTACATATGTGTGTTAAATAAACCGAATTGTACTGAAGATTGTTTTTCCCATTAAAAACATTGTTCACTCTTAAACATTCTCAGTTGAAATCCATATGCTTTCTCCCCCACCCCCACTCTCTTTAGCACCAAATTAAGCCTTCTATTTCCATCTAATTATTCATTTCCCCGGAGAGCTAGAAAGGCAACCTTGTTCACAGAGCACAGTAGGAAATCCCCTGGCTACCCTGCCAGGGCTGGAGAACCAGGCACGTGCTCCTACCAGAAACTCAACAGCACCCTCTGTGGTTTGGGCAGGGGAATTGCATGCATGTTGCTTTATCCCCATCGTTTCTCTTTGACTGTTAATTGTACCAGATTATATCTTGTCAGATTTGATGACATGAGTTGTCTGCCCCGGGGTGGGGGGCCAGTCTGAAATCATTAAATTCATTTCATTTAATACTACTCAGTTTGGAGTTGAATTTGAATCCCTGAGGTAAAAGGTGTAATTGGTTTTCAGGAAAAGCAAGAATAACAAAATAGGTCATCGTGGCTCACAGGGGTTTTGGTGTATTAGTAGTGAGTGTACTTCTTTAATTTTCAGATAAGACTATTGGACATCTTGAATTGAGTCGATCATCGTGTAACTGTATAATTTTTCTTTAAGAAACAGATAAGCATTAAAGGAGTTGACTGCAACATCTTTGGCCCTATTCAAACACCCAGTGTTCATCTCAGGAATTGTGTTAACGTCTCCTGATGGCTTCAATGTATCCTTGTAGGGAAGACGGGGGCAGTACCAGTTCTATATGATTGGTGATTACATAAACTGATCAAATGTGGAAAGGGCATGACATTAATAGGAAGGTAAAACCAAGCGGTGCTGGGTGAACTTTCACCTTTCACCCCTTCGGCTGACTGACAGAGCTGAGTGTTGAAGAAAATCAATACCTTGGAGCCAGGAGGGAAATATTTCCAACCTCTAACTAGAGAATGTATTTTGACAAGGCCAAGATAATCCAAGCTGCACAGGAGAAGAGAAAAGAAGACTCATTTTTAAAGCTTGACACTTCAAGGTGTTTTTGTACAATGGTTTAGAGATCGTCAATACATACAAATACCAAAGGTCAAAAAGAAAAGCCAGAAGAATTTCAAAAATTAAATGTTCAGTTCTTTTTGCTGTTTACAAACTAAAAAAGACCACAGAGAGGCTTGTGCTGGTAATTGTTTAAAGGGACAGAGCGCATGCTGTATGCTTCCGGGTGACCGTCCCTCTACTCCGTCCTGAAATTTTATAGAGGCAGCTCTGTGTAGAATGGATGCCTGAAAAAGGCAATTAGACTTCTTGTCTCCGTACATTTTTTCTTGGTTCCATCATTTTGTGCTAACATCTCAGGATCCTGTTTTTTGATGGCGTAGATCCTGCCGTGATGGCTAATCCCGGACCCGTTCTTCGCATTTGCTTCCATCATTTGCCCGAGAAAGGAGTTCATGTCCCTTTGGAACTTGAATTGTTTCTAGTTTCCCAAGTTCCTTTAAGCAAATTCCTTATGCAAGTATTCTAATTAGTGTTCTTCTAAGTGAGAGGCTTATGCATCTATAGGAAATAGGTAAGCAATTCACAGCACTCTTATGAGCAAGATGAGATCCATTCATTCTGTTGACAGTTACCTCCATCAAAGGGATACAGACTTTTTTCTACAGATAAGAAAGCTGCCTGTACTTCCCCCGCCAAGCACAGAAGAACAAAGGAATTGTGAGTACACGAAGTATCTGGAGTAACCTTCTGTCTTCTCGTGGACTTGCATCATCAGATTTGCTGTAAACCTATATTAATTATGATTTTTAAAATAACATAGCCTTAATTCACATACCCTCTCGCTCATTGAAAAATTCCTCTACTGTATCCCGAGAAGATAGAACTGGTGGAGAATTTTAGTTTTAGTTGTTGCAAAAGGAGAACACAGCCAGCCAAGACTCCTCAATGTTCTAGGATTTCCCAGAGCAGGCCAAGTATCTAGCACATGCCTGATTTGTGGGTATCAAATCACTGTTAAACCCATGAAATTTTCCCTGTGAAATGCTTTCGAGAGCTGTACTTAGTAAGTACTCGATAGATGTGAGCTAATATTTTTTAGTAGACATTTAGACATCCTTACTGAGCGTAGATAAGATTATAAATTGTGTCCTTTGGAACTGTTGGATTTTTGCATTGTTGTGTTTATCTCTAACAATAAGGCTGGACATCCTACCCAAAGAGGAGGCTCTGGTTCCAACAGTATTTACCAGACTCTTCACCATGTTGCTAAGTGTTGCTACCTTCTGAAGAAATTCCATATATGTATATGGAATGTTGAAGTTATGACTGATTGCTCAAAGAGAAAGTAGTTTACCACATTAAATTTAAAATGTGTATTAGCATCGGGGAGGTCTTTTACTTATATGAGTATCTTTCCAATATACATCTATCAAGATTGGACAAGACTCTGGACAAAGGATTACAGAGCAGGTGTCGTGGAATCATCAGAGCGAAGGAAACTCTATGTGTAGCTTCTGTTGCCAACACCTTCTTGTTTTGACTCGTGTCAAAATGACTTAGCACTTTGATTTACCCAAACATGAAATGTTTTGTCTAAAACTGGCCCCACCCATGGCACTTTAAATTTTAGTAAAAATGTATGAATAACTTAAAGATGCTGCAATGAAACTTTTTTATTCAGTCTGCAAGCATCTATTGACTCTCAGCATATGCCAAACATATGTTCTGTCTTCTATTTTCTTCTTGCTGATGAGATCACAATCTAGCAAAGGACTATAACGCTATGGAATAAGTCCTCCAAACAGAGATGGGCGAAGAGAACACACGGAGGAATGAATTCTAAAGTAGTGTCAAGGTGGGCTTCACAGAGAGGAAACATTTTAGCTGAACCTTGAAGAAGAAATAGAAGTTAATTAGGTAGGTGGAGGAGATGTAAAAAGATAGAAATTTATAGGAGTCCAAATTATTATGTGATCTGAATAGAAATGAACTACTTCAAACCTTACAGACTGAGGGGTGTTGATGGGCACTGCCGGCAACCCAGGCAGCTCTTCACTGCAACTCCAGGAGACAAGACAAAGGATACTTGAGATATAGGAGGCAAAAACCCTAAAAAAACAAACAAACAAACAAAACCAGAGCAAAAACCTTAATAAATGATTTCTCTGGCTTTTACTGTTTTTTTTTTTTTTCAGATTTTGTTTTCTTGTGTATGCTATTTCTGCTTCAAAAATCAGTTATGCATCCTCCAGACCCTGTATTAGTGTGTAGACAGCCTGTGTTGGGTGCCTGCCATGAGCACCAACCAGATTTCCACTCCCATGGCTCCCACCCCAGAACTGAAGCGTTTATCCCCGCAGCTGCTGGGAGGATTGGCGTCTAATAGCTCTGCTCAGTCTTTCCCTGGGGATTGCTTCACAGCTAGAGAGCTGTCTGACCCAAGGGCATGCTCCCTCTCCTGGGGTGACCGCATTCAATGATGAGTCGGGAGGAGGCGTAGAGGCCCAGCCCCTGGCTCCATTTCAGAACAACTTGGAAGGTGGCTGAAGGCTTCCCTGAACCACATCCCAGTTTAGCTTCTTCCTCTGCCCAGTCCTGCTGCTTTCACTCCCCCATGGTGTTGATCCTGAGAACACTTTTCCATAAACTTAGTATATGCAGGTTTCTTTCTCATAGTCTGCATCCCCCAGAATGCAACCTACAACAGTATTAGAAATGGTCCAAGAAAACAAAGTCTAAAATGAGATTTAGGACCTGGGTCACCCATTGAGCTACTGGCAGAGAGGATCCTATCACTGGTGATAGGTGATCATGGGTAGCCTCTGGCATGCTGGGGCCATGCAATTGTTAGCTTTCAGGGATGTTAAACATTTGATGGTGAACTTAGGATGGCATACTGACAAAAGGGGATGCACTGGAGGGTACAACGTGGCAGGTATTCGAGGAGTAAGGGAAGATAGAAAATTTAAGGGCAATGGATTTGGATGGCTGTTGGTGGGCACACTAGAAAAAGACAACGAAAAGCTGAGGGTGATTAATCACCAATTAAAAGCTAAATACGAAAGCCAGAGAGAGTCCTTGGCAGCATCTAAGAAAGCCTTATCTCCTACAGCCAAATATAAGCTGAGGATCAGGCCCAGGACTTGTTTTGTGAAGAGAGCTCCAGAGGAAGCTGCAGTCTTAGCCTCCAAAGGTCCGCTACCCCAAGGTCAGAGGCCTGATCGAGATGGATGGGGTTATCTGGATTGATGCACTTGAATAACCTTGAATCTTCATATTCTGGTGAACCCTCCTTGTCCTGCCTGCATGGCCCACTCCTTTGATTGAGGATGATATAGAGTCCTCTCCCTTGCAAAAAACACATGGTCCCCACCTCCTTTCCTAGTAGACTGATCTCTCATCAGACCAATCAGCTAGGGCTAAGTCACAATAGAGCCTGGCTGTGGAAGTACTGGGCTTGCTAAGGCAAAGCAATAGATCCCAAAGGAGGTGTAAGACTGAGCCAACATGTACCTGCAGGAACTGAGAGAATTATGGGACTAGATTCTGGGGGTGTTGGGTCAAGGGGAGACAGAATATAAACAGAGACAAAGGAGAGTTTATTCATATGGGATTTAACACCCTGGCAAGGACCCAGGGACAAGGTACCGCTCAGCTTGGAGAAAACGATGGCCGATGCGAAGTCAAGAAGAAATGCCAGAACCGCCTTGGCAGATGGTAGGAGGAGTAACCCAAAAGCTCAGCGTGGTGGGACTGCTGGAGAAGATAAGCTATGCACGGCCAGAAACTCAGAGATGACGGCTCTACGAGAAAAACCAGCGGACATTCTGTCAACCAAGCAACAAGGACGGTGCTGGGGAGAAGGGCCCAGCAGCACTGCAGGCCCCGGCCTAGGGCGAGAAGACAGCATTATAGTCCTGGGCCCCTCACAGCAATGGAGACGACAGGGTCCTGAAATAATAGAGACCCAATGGGTGCAATTACCAGAATGAGCAGCAAAGCTGGAGTGATATCCAGAGGGGCCTGAGCTGCAGAGATCTTTGGAAATGATGAATGAAACATGTCATCCATTCACCTCAAAGAATGTATAACAGGAGGCTGAAGGCAGCTGCCCCCAACAAGTCAAAATCACTTGCCTAGCTTGTGGTTGTCAGGAATTCATAACCTTCATGGATGAGGATCTGGTCAGCAAAATGGTAAGCAACCAAAATTAGCAGAGGTTCTCGCCAGGAGGGAGGAGAATTTGGAATGGATAGTAGAGGACATAGTGTGTGTCGATGGTGCCGTCATCACTAGCTGCCACATGAAGCATGTGATTTGCCCTGCAGAATCCTGGAAGAGCTGCTCCCAGAATTTATTCAAAGCAAGTGGACCTGAATGGGGCAAAGGGTGACCATAGTGGATGCCGCGAGTCCAGGTACTGGGCGATTGGCAGTTGGCATCTCTCACTTGAGTCCTTCTTCAGGAATTGCCTGGGCTGAAAAGAGCCATTTTCTCAAGGCCCATCTCTTTCCCAAAGGCAGTGGCATCCAATGGCTGGTCATGGGGGTATAAAGACTCAACCCTCCTGACCTTAATTTGGGACATCTCTGCAGAGCCATCCCAGCTTCGTAGCACCCAGTGGGATTGGCCGAGACCAATCCCAGCTCAACTTCTCCCTCTGCCTATTGATCGATCCGGGAGCACCTCTTTCGATCGAATCTCAGTCTCGGGGGCTCCTCCCCAGAAAATGAGCCCTAGTTAGTTAAACCTCCTTATGCCCCAATCTCCTCATATGTTAAATGGAATTAATAATCACACCCACCACATGGTCTTGTTATAAGAATTAAAAGAGAAAAGCATTAATATATGTAGAGCACTTAGAATGATATTTGTCACATAGTGACGATAAATGCTAACTATTATTATCATAAGGTATGAATATGAGATTTTTCAGGTCTTCTACTTCATTTCTTGCTTCTGTGTCACAGGGAACTATGCTTTTCCATTCATTCTTTTCTTGTGTTTTATTCTTTTCTTCAACCCCAATCAAAGGGCTCACTTTTAAAAAGTGAAGCAGAAGATAGAAGGAAACTGGCATTTCTAAGGACTTATTTTGTGCCAGACACTATACTAGCTGCATTCATTATTCTGCTTAATTCTTGATCCAAAAAACCATGAATTATTATCTCCCTTTCACAGATGAAAAAATTGCAGGTCACATAATATAAATGGCTGAGATCACACAGCTAATAAAAGGCGTGTCTAGTATTTAAATCCTAGATTCTGTCATCAAGACCCAGCCTTCTCTGTTATTCCAGGGTCCTTCAGATGGCAGGAGATGAGGGCAGGCCATCAGGAAGCTGGCCAGCCATCCTCTTTTAGAAAAAAGTGGTAGGACAGAAAAGGTCCGGGTTCATTTAAGCCTTTAAAGCCATTATTTTTTTCCTTTGGATTTATGGCCATTGTGCCAAATTTTAAAAAGACAGCAGTTATATTGATTCTCAGCTGCAAATACTATGACTATTTTACCATGAAATGGTTGAGTTAAAAGGTGTGAGTTTTAAAATGTGCTACATTCCATGGAGTGATTTGGTTATTACTCAGGAACCAGTGTTTTCTCTTATGAATCGGATGTCCTTGGGTAAACAGAAATGGGCCCTCATCTTCGTTGATTACTCAGCAGCATTTGGTGCTACTGGCCAGTCCTCCTCGATGTGCTCTCTCTCCCTGCCTTCCTGGGGCCATGTCTTCCCGACTTCTCCTGCTTCTTCTTCCTGAGATTTCTTCTCTTAGGATACTCTTCTCCAGAGAGGTATTTTCTAACAAGTTAAGAGCCACTGACATATATAAAACATACTCCAGATACTTAAGATGAAATCAAAACTCAAACTTTTAGAATACCTCTCAGGAGACTCGAACTCCCAACTAGACTGAAGCAGCACAAAACTTACTCGCTGCACGTGGCCAGCATTGACTACAGAAGACACCCTGCTACGATGAGGGCCACTCTAGTCTCTACTATCACATATTGGGTTTTCATAGCTTAGATTCCCCTATCCCTGATGATTTCATCCCAGGGAACATCGGAATATATCAGAATTTTCTAGAGCAAACCAGAACACACCACCATACCCATACCCCTTAGCTCCAGAGCACGTGTCAGGCCCTGACTCCATGCTGTACCAATCTTCGGTCTCTTTCCTAATGAGTCAGGGGGTCCTCTGGGAGGGTCCACCTGTGCTTGGCCTGTCTCTTTATTACCAAAACATCTGCTCCTGTATCACCCACTTCCTCCCCACCCCTCACTTAGTTTGCTGCTTGTCTCTAAACTTTTAGAGGAAGAGGATGGTCGAGGCCGCTGGAGGGTATCAGTGAGTGGTAACTAAAATTTACCTTTCAATCAGGCTCTAAATTTCATAGCAACTGAAGCAGAGGCAAATTAAATCGTCCCAATTACCTGATATGAGGAGGACCGATGTCCTATCCTTATATTCTCAGTGGAATGTATTGCCTGGATCCTTAAAAGAATTTGAAGGCAGAAATAATGTTTATTGAGCCTCTGTTAAGCATTTGATATATATGATTTCATCTGAGCCTCTCAAAAATTCCTGTGAGTTAGTCTACATTCTATAGGTGAAGAAACTGATACACTGACAGGTAAAATACCTGGCCTACCGTCACACGGCTAGTTAGAGGGGGAGCTAGGATTCAAATGCAAAGAGCTCTTTCCTCTCCATCGATAGACAATATCTTCAAGGCCAGTTTTATAGTAGCTGAAGAGACATGCTTCATTCTCATATTGACCTCAATAAAAACCCAAGGACCTCAAAATTCAATCTTCATTTAGTTATTCCGCAATGACTCAATGAATGCCTATTATTTTCCAGGCATTTCTAGAGACGGCTAAATTAATACAGCCTGGGCACTCACATCACTTATGTATCTCAAAAGCTATCTAGCTAATGTAGTGTATTTTGTAAAGCCCATTATACATATTGTACGTACACACACACACACACACACACACACGCACACGCGCGTGCACTTTCTTCATATGATCTAACTTAGAGCAATTCTTAATGCTTGTGCTCAGGCAGTGTCCCGCACAGGCACCCAGGCGCTGGGTTCTGGGTGCCCTCCCCTAGTCAACCAAGACTGTCTGCTTTCTTAAGTACTTCGGACTGTGTGTCCCTGGATCCTGGCTGCCCGAGCCCCGCTGATCTCTGACTTCATTTCTTTCCCTTTCTTCTTTCTTTTTTCTTTTTTCTTTTCTCTCTTTTCTTTTCTTTTCTCTTCTTTTTTCTTTTCTTTTCTAGCCTTTGTTCCTAGAGCCTTTATTTTCCAGAATAGAAAAGAGAAAGGGAATAAATATCTGGCCCTGGGAATGTGTCCTTGACTGCAGACTAATGAGACCAGTGAACCATTAAGACAAACACGCATTTGAATATAAACGTTCTGGTAGATTTAATTGGAAATTAAACTCGTTTGTTCACTTGGGAAATATTTATTGAACATCTACCATGTGCCGGGATTCTGGTGGCGAATAAAACTACTGTGATATCTTCCATTCTAGGGCTTCCATTCTAACGAGGCAGGACAGGGGCCATGGGGATGGGAGGATAAACTAGTCGCAAATCGTGACACAGGCTGTGAAGAAAAGAAGGAGACAGACGAGACCCAGTAGCCCAGGGATGGGGTGATAAGGTCAACAGCAGGTCTCTGAAGGAAAAGAAGGAGGAGACATATCTGAAGGGCAGTCAGGACGGGCAAGACCTTCTAGCAAGGAAAAGAGCACATGTGGAGTCCCTGAGGCAGAAAGGAACGGGACCACAGCTGGCGAGCCGGGCAAGTTGTCACAGGACCAGAGAGTCCCAATTGTGTAGAATCACATAGGCCATAGTCAAGAGTGAGTTTATAGGGATTTAAAAGCTACTTAAAAGTTATAAGTTAGAAGGAATGATAGGATTTAGCTGGAAAACTCAGCCGCCATGTAGTGAATGGGTTGGGGGTGGGTTTGAGCGAGTGGCAAAATGAAAACAGGGTATATTATCTATTTTGTATAATAATATTACCACAAACTTAGTGGTATAACACCACACACATTGATAACCTTACAGTTTCTGAGCACCAGGAGTCCAGGCCCAGCTCAACGGGGAGCCTCTGCTCCAGGTCTCTCTTACAGGCAGTGATCAAGGTGTTGACTAGGACTATGATCTCACCTGAGCCTTGTTTGGTCTCACCTGAGCCTTGTTTGGTCTCACCTGAGCCTTGTTTGGTCTCACCTGAGCCTTGTTTGATCTCATCTGAGCTTCATCAAGCTCCTTAGTTGCTGGCAGAATTCAACTCCTTCTGGTTGAAGGGCTGAGGATCTTGCCCTCTCGCTGGCTGTCGCTGGAGGCTCGTGTAGGCCGTTTGCTGGAGCCCGCCCTCCGCTCCCATGGGTTTCCCATGGTCTTTGCCACGTGGGGTTTCCCAGCACAGCCACATCACACAGATGGTGGCCCTATGGCTGGATCTTGAAGGATGAGTAGAAGTTGCCTGGGGTGTAAGAACATTCAAGGGGAGACTATGAATGAGACATGGGGGTGTGAAAGTGAGTGACGTTTTCAAGGAATAGCAAATACAGTCGACTGCTTACCCAAGGGCCATTTTCCCTTTCTTCTCTGATAATCAGCCCGGATCTGGTCGTGTTCTTCACTCCGCTTGACCATGTTCTCAGGGTGGAATCTCTCATAAGTGTTGGAGAATTGAAGCTTGATTAATTTAAGCCAGTAATGCTAAGTCAATTGCTGGTGGTGGTGCGGGAAGGCCCTGAATGCCAACCTGGCCACTGAGATATGAGGGGAAGTTGAGGGGTGGGGGGCGGTGCTTTGGGGAAAGCTTTTCTTCTCTAGTAAAAAGAGACATAAAGTAGAAATGTCTATCATGGACACAGATGGGTGAGTATGTGATACCTGGGATCATGCAAGGCATCTTGGGGCCACTTTGGAACCCACCCAGGGTCCAAGCCAACCCAGTGGGGATTGCCGAGCAGAAAGATGGGTGGTACTGGAGTCTTTGGTGACACCACTGGGCTTCTCGAGTACCTAGCCCTGCAGTCACCCACCTCCAACGTCTTGTTATATGATGGCATCAGCTTCCCCATTAGTTCAGCCACTCATGACCAGAGCTTGAAAACAGACTGTACATTGTCCAATGACCTGGCAGGAAATGATGTCAGGCCCATGAGCTGAGGCCAGCGTGACACTCTTCATAGCCAATGCTGAGGAATTTGGCTTCTTCCTGTGAGGTCTGGGTGATTTTAAGAGAGGGAATAATCCTACTTCGTGGCTGATCCTGGTGGCAGGGTGAAGATGAGGTCAGAAATGGAGGAAATTGTGACAGGAAGGCCAGGTAGGTGATTGCTCCCTGTCTAATAGAAAGAGTCTGAGAACCGGAACTGTAGCGGGTACAGCGGGCACCAAGAGGAAGGGCTGAGGGCCGTGTGGGGCAGAAGCTACGGGATTTAACGAGCTTAAATGTCAGAAATAAGAGAGAGGCGTGGGTGTCCCCAGTGAGAGACGGGTAGCCAGCTGTGCCTACCAGCCCAGGCCACTCACCATTCTTAGAAAATACCATTCCCATTCACTCCTCAATTTTTTTTTTCATTTTATTATTATTTCTAGAAGGTATCGATGCCTTTTTTTTCCTACCATTTTCTCCCCCGTGGGAGCCTTG
>NW_011888843.1:5328954-5331323 GCF_000151845.1 Pteropus vampyrus | reverse complement strand
GGTCTGCAAATTCACAGTTGATTGGGTATAAAATTGAATAAGGCTGACCACAGTTTTACAGCTTCCATAACTGTGCATGGGTCGAGGATAACGCATGGTGACTTTGAAGACAGACAGCCAGCACCAGGGTGTGTGTGTTCACGTGGAATGGCTTTGCAAACTTCAAAGCAGAAAAGTCGTTCAGAAGCAAAAGGCAGGATGTTTGTTTCAGGTGTGTGACCTGGCCCAGAGCTTTCTTAGGTAAACTGAAGCATGAGAAGGTGTGGGAGCTATTGAGAAGGAGATAAACCTCTCCATCCAGCCAGGACTCTGGATTTCCATCCGTTATCCAGGGTGGGAATAGGAGGAAACATTTTCCCGGATGGTTTTGATAGATGTCTGGCTGACCAATGAGCTAGAGTAAGGTCAGAAAACTGTAGCCCGTGGGCCAAATCCAGCCTGTCTCCTGTGTTGTGTACAGCCCTGGAGCTAGGAGTGGTTTTTACAGATCAACGTTTGCAATCGATTTGATGATAGTGTGTGTTAACTGTGAACCCATTTAAGTGAAATGCATTTCTCCCCAAAAGAAGATTCTAGCATTTTCATTAGTAGACTTATATCACACACACAAAAACTATTAAATTATTGTTATATTTTAATTTCATCATTAAAATTTTTTTGTGGAAATGCAAGGCAGACCAGTGGGAATAATAAAACTGGCCTTGTGACTGTTGTGAGGGTTCAGTGAAATGTTTGTAAATGACCTAACCCAGGGCCCGGCATACAGTAGGTGCTCAAACAATGTAGCTTGTTGTAATGTCCACACACTCGCCTATCAGTTAGCAGCAATATCTCAAATCTACAGACAGACACACTCGATTCCACCTCATACCCCGAGGGCCCTTCAGAGCAGAAGGCCTTCGAGAAATGGCAGGATGATTTGGTTCTATCTGTTACCTGCTATAATTTTTGTGTTTGGAAATTCGTTAAGTATTCATTTTGATGAATCCCAAATGCATGCACCATGAAAAACAATTAGCATTAATAGTGTAAAAGAAGGAGATCAATAAATAGATTCATTTTTAAACTGTAATAATTTATTTGCTTCCTGACTTTTGGGAAATACTGCATCTTCGGGTGACATGTCGACCATTAAATAGCCGAAGCGCGATGATTTGTGAAGGCGCTTGATGTGCAGGACGGACCTCGCTCTCGAGTTCACAGCACCCACACCCAACCAGAAGCAAGGGAGCCACCGTTTTTAGGAGTCACTGCAACTGGACAAAATGTTCATCGGGCATTTCTCATCCTTACGCGCTTCTCAAAGGCTACACAGCAGATGGGAAAAATTAAGAACACCGATGAACCAAAGACCGGAGGAAAAATCTGGCATTCATCAGACAATGCGCAGGGAGGAGGAAGAAGGACGTATTTGATGCTGAGATGGTGAGCTCTCAGATGCAACACGCCGTGTCCACCCAGCAGCAGGAAGGCTCAGGAAGGAATGTCCGGGTGAAGAAACGGGAGGTAATTCTAGCCGGAGGAAGGAGGGAAGGGGCAAATGAAATGAGAGTTTGTAGGTGTGGAGAGGAAGAAGGGCAATAGTGAAGGTCACTCACTTGTCACTCTCTGGCGGAACAGAGGGCTACTACCATCATCCTTTCTCCCCATCACAAATCGAAGCAATGACCTTTTACTCCTTGTGCCTAAGAAGCTCGAGCAGGCATTCAGCGGTGGAAGGAGGCGAGGGCTCGCTTAATGAAAAGGGACAGTGGGATTGAAAGCGAGACCACAGCCCTGCTCTCTTACGGCCCCCTGAGGGATGTCATGAGGGACCGCAGTGGCTGGACAAACGTGTGGGTTCTTTGCCTGGAAGGACAGTGGCACCAGCCTAGGGCTTGAGAGTGTGGACAGACAGACACACAGCCCCCGATGCCCGAAGGCTGTCTGCCCAGCTGCGGGGCCGAGCTGGCAGCATGGCTGAGAGCAGCTTAGTTTGGCAGCGACTGCAGACGGTCAGCAGCGCCCACCCCACCCACAGGGTTTGGGGCTGGAGGCCAGCACAGATTACATTTTAAGGTGATAGTCATCTTTGACCTTTGGGACCTCTGGGGCCACTGGTCATCCATCTTAGAGCCGCTGACCAGCAACCTCTGGGCTATTTTTATGGCCAGCAAACATTGCCCATTGATTGAATTGATTGAAATCTGCATCTGGTTCGGGAGGAAGGACTCGGCCTCACAGCCCGAATGTTTTCTGCTATTGTCTTCAACCCTCTTCTCTCCTTTCCCACCCCCAGTGCTGAAGTGTGCGTGGAAACAGGGCACACACAGAGACACACACCTACCCGACACACGCGCACGCACACGCAGATACACACTCGCCACATT
>NW_011888843.1:5324873-5325374 GCF_000151845.1 Pteropus vampyrus | reverse complement strand
GAGACTCAGGCCCTGGAGCCTTTCCTGAGCCTCCTTAGTTCTGCTTCTAAAGCAGGAACCCACCAGCTCCAAGAAAACACAGCACTCAGTACCTCTATTTAAGACCCTGCCAATATTTTTCTTTCTTTTTTTCCAAAAAGCCCTAGTTAAGCTAGTCAGGGTTCTTAATAGCTTCATTTGCAACCGTTTTGCCCCAAGACTTACCTAGGGCACAAGAACAACTGGCTGCAGCCCTCCAATAGTGGCTAGGGGGAGCCCCCTCCCGACCTTGACCCGGGACCTCTAAGCTGCATCTCTGGTCTCTGCTGTGGGGGGGGCGGGGTGGGGGGGGGAGCAGATGGGTGGAAACTTCTCATGGGATCAGAGGGAGGGCAGCCTGAAAAGCCGCTCTGGGCTGAGGGATTCGAGCCCCTCGTGTGGACACACACACAGGAGTACGGGCTTCAGACTCACTCTTTCCAGGAACCATCTCTGCTCCTACTAAGTCAACACCCTTTTCTG
>NW_011888843.1:5324206-5324532 GCF_000151845.1 Pteropus vampyrus | reverse complement strand
GACTGGTTCAGGACTGGTTCATATGTGAACCCTGGTTCAAGTCCCAGCTCTGCCCTTTCTAGTTATCATGATCTTGGGCATGAGTCACCTCTGCTACCCTCCATCTTCCTTTCTGTGAAATGGACAGGAAATGTCCCGGTGAACGTGTTAAACGCAGGCCTTGTCCTGCCTGCGTTGCAAGGTTTCTCAGCCACCTCGCCTCAGACGGTTTGGAGGGGTGACTCTTTGTGTGGAGCTGTGTCGTATGCTGGGATGCTGACCAGCATCCCTGGCCTCCACTCACTAGATGCCAGTAGCACTCCCCTAGTTGTGACAACGAAAAATGT
>NW_011888843.1:5321926-5324156 GCF_000151845.1 Pteropus vampyrus | reverse complement strand
GGATTCGAGCCCCTCGTGTGGACACACACACAGGAGTACGGGCTTCAGACTCACTCTTTCCAGGAACCATCTCTGCTCCTACTAAGTCAACACCCTTTTCTGTGTGACACGGCTCCATTTACAGGGACAAGCTGATGCTCTTTGTCCTCACTTTCTACCTTATCATGTTCTTTACTCATAAACATTTCCAGGCATTCCTGAAGCTTTGCAAAATACATTGGGTAGAAGAGAAGGTTTTCGGAAGAGGTGGGCAATTGCCCTGGTCACCCTCTGAATCCTGTCATCCACATGGCCAAGCGGAAGGTGTTAACAGCATGGCTTCGGTCCCAGTACCTGAAGGAGTGGAGAGGGGTGGGGTTCGAGCAAGAAACTTCTTCCTGCTTCTGAACCACACTCAGTCCCCTCTGTGTCCACCCAGAAAAGTACGAAGGGCAGCAGCCTGGCCCTCAGACCTCCTGTCCTCCAGGTCAGGACTTGTAGCTCTGTGTCAGGCACTTGCCACCTAAACCTGGGGGTGGGATCCGGAGGTGTTACCCAGAGGGACAGAGACAGAGATGGAGACAGTTTCCCAGGCAGCTCAGCCCTGGAGGTGGGACACGGCAAGCGGGGCCAGCATCAGAACCGAAAAGCCAAAGTAGATGATGTCTCCTAACTTAAACCTCAGGGTGGCAGAGCTGTAAAGGACTCTACGGATCACCTCGCTCAGCCTCACAGACCAAGGCCCGTGGAGACCGGCGTCTTAGCCGCCACGACTGGTGGCCTAGGGGCTCTTTCTCATCCGGGCTCTCTGCTCTGCCAACCCCGATGCCACTTTACATGACGAACATCTTGTAATGACCTCTTCGCTAGCTTGATATGAAGTTTTTAGATAACATAGCTTCCTTATATACATAATAAAAAATCAATATAATGTCCTACATAAGGGTAACATAAGGGAGAACTAAAAGGGAAGTAGTTTGATGAGAAAATATTCAGGCACAACTACACTCAAAGACAATCCCCATGAATGCCACAGCTGCACATGTGGACAGATAGAAATATGCTGTATTGGTGACTTAAACACCTTACGTATCGCTCCTATTGATTATGTGATTCTCTGGAATGATCGGCCTTTCTTGGTAAAGTTGCACCCAAGGCAAAGCACAGTCACCCCTCTTTAGAAGAATTTTAGCCCGAGTTCTCTAGAAAACAGCATGAGGCAGGGATAGAGTAACGATGCTTTCTCTAGGAGGTTCAGTCTCGGGGCAGCGAGAGTGAAGGGAAAGGTAAGAACGGCAGCGACGGATGGAAAGCCACACAGGACGCCGCCTTCCTGGGTGGCCCCACTGCTAGCTGAGTGAGGATGCTTCCGGAGGAAGTCTTCTGACAGACCACATGCAGAAGCCACGCGGGCCACCTGGGAAAGGAACGGAGCGGGAATCCTCATGCCCCTTGGCCAAAGTTGGTTCCAACCGAGGAGTGAAGTGTCCTGCCCTCTGGTTGGCCTCAGGTGCTGGCCCCCCGATGCTCTGCAGAGAGTCCGGTGGAACAGGATGCCACCATGGACGGCCTGAGAGGCCGGTGCAGCCAAGATGAATACCACATAGTGGTTGCATTCTTGGGAGAGTCAGTGTATATTAAAACCTTTAGAAATATTTTCGTGTTTACGTATTTATTTAAAAAGAGTTATATTTCAGGCTCAGGTCCTTATGAAGTCACTTTCCAACCGCCTTAATTTAAATGTTTAGTGAAGCGTTTGAAAGACACATAGAACACAAGATAATTATGTTGTGAGTGGGACTGTCCCTTAGAAAAATGATAACTGCTGTTTATAAATTCCAGGCATTGTTCTGGGGGCTTAGTACAGATTAACTTACTAAATGTGCACAACAGTCTTAGGAAGGAGGAACAATTACTGTCCCCATTTTACAGATGAGGAAAAAAATTTACACGCCCAGCAAGTGGCAGAACTGGGAGCTGAACCCAGTGGTCTGGATGCAGAGGTTACACTCAGCCCCAGCCCTCGACCACTAACTAGTGTCACCCACCAATCAGGTGACAATCAAAGCACTCCCAGGAATGCCATCCCCTCCCCATGGGAGCATTAGTTCACCGCAGGCCTGCAGTTCTCTTCATGGACACACGGCCTCCCCGCTCAGTCACTGACCAGAGCTCCAAGATGACTAACCTCAGGCAGGATCAGGGAGGGGGCGGGGGGCACGGAGTGAAGGGATGGATTGAGGAAGAAGTG
>NW_011888843.1:5321597-5321876 GCF_000151845.1 Pteropus vampyrus | reverse complement strand
GGAGGCTGGTCTGACAGTGGTGTGTGCACAGATCCTCCGGGGCTTGTCAGACACCCAGAGCCCAGGCTTCGCTCCTGAGAGTGCCACGCCGTGGGCGTGGGGGGCCTGGGAACCTGCATTTGGATAGGTTCCCCCTTATAAGAGGACTCAGTTGTGTCCCCACTCCCGGGGGAACAGTGGCCTCCCTGGACCTAGGGCAGAGGTCCCTGGCCTGGGCTCCCCTGTTAGAACAACAGGCAGCTTTCCGGCTTAGCCCTCCGGCTACGGCTGGGGGCCTGC
>NW_011888843.1:5319601-5321177 GCF_000151845.1 Pteropus vampyrus | reverse complement strand
CAGGTGACAATCAAAGCACTCCCAGGAATGCCATCCCCTCCCCATGGGAGCATTAGTTCACCGCAGGCCTGCAGTTCTCTTCATGGACACACAGCCTGCCCGTCCAGTCACTGACCAGAGCTCCAAGATGACTAACCTCAGGCAGGATCAGGGAGGGGGCGGGGGGCACGGAGTGAAGGGATGGATTGAGGAAGAAGTGCTTGGAACACCCTTGTCAAATCCATTTCATTATACTTCTAGATGCAAGGGCCGGGCCTTTGGTCAACGTGGAGGCTGAAGATTTTCAGGAGTTTTAACTGTGGTCACCCACATTCTGGTGAGGCATCAGAAAAAATAAAAAACAGAGAAACCCCAAACCCCAAGCAAGCCAACCTTCCATTTGTGCCTTCTTGCAACTCCGTTGCGGCTCTCTGTGGCCACAGCCAGCTGGGTGTCACCAGCCCTGGAGCTGCTGGCATGCGGTTGGATGGCATCTGGACCTCTGTCCCCTCAGTTCTCAGGGCAGCTTGGAGACACGGCGGCTGCCAGACACAGCTGGTGACAGTGACAGCAGCGAGCAGAGTTGGAGGGGTGGTTTCTCCCCGCAGAGCTTCCGACAGGCCTCTGCACCGGGAAACCGAGCTCGCAGCCTCCTGGCGGGCGGTCTCAGATCTGCGGGGCCACCAGGCACGGGCGCCCAGGCCAGTGGGGGTGGGAGGGAAGCGACGAATGAGCTCGGAAATTCCAGCAGCTGACTCTGGCCTCCGGCAGAGACGGCCCAGCTTTGCTCTGGAGCCAAAGCTGCCTTTCCTTTCTCCACCAGCCAAGACGACCTCTGAGACCCTCACCCTCTCACTCATGTGACAAATAAAACAATAATAATGACAACGGCTAATCCTCAGCTGACACTCGCTATGTCCTGGATACTGTTCTAAGCACTTGATATATATCACCCCTGGCAAAAACCCAGTAACGTGTGCTTTCACCATCACTGTCCCCGTTTCACAGATAGGAAAACTGAGGCACAATGAATTTAAATGATTTGCCCAGAGTCATACCATCCAGTAAGTGGCTCTCGGGCATGTGTTTCTCGCCATCTGCCCGGGTGCTGCAGTGCAGCCCCAAGGCTCCGCCCCTGCCTGGCTGTCAGCTCCCCTGCCCTTCAGAGCAGGGGACACCCAATCCGGCAGCCACAGAGATCACAGAGATCACAGTCCTTTTTGAGTTGAGCCACCTGCCAAGGGAGTGGCCTCCATGCCGCATCCCCGTCCAACCTGCCGAGGCAGGATCGCCTCTGCATCCCAGCTCTCTTCTGCTCAGGCCAGACTGCCTCCCGGGTCTCGGCATTTCAGAGGCCAGCGCACATCTGATTGGGTCACCACCTCGTTCTCCGGGCTGACCCCTCTTTCTGCCCCGTGCTGGTCTTTTGGACCTCCGAACTCCCTTATCCCTCATCTCACTGCTGCGCCCCTTCACCCTCTACCCACAGGGGCCCTGGCACCCGCTCCTCTTCCTCCTTTGGGCTCTGAGCCTTCACGATGCTCCAACTCTGTCACCCTGGCCCTGGAATAATGGACTTCTTGGCCTGGAATGTCCT
>NW_011888843.1:5306725-5318556 GCF_000151845.1 Pteropus vampyrus | reverse complement strand
ACCCATTGTGGGTTTCCTGTGCATCTGAACAGAGCTTTGGGTCCCCAACCTTTTGGCACCAGCCAGGACCAATTTACAGCTTCTTGAGTCCTGGAGCTCATGGCTAATTGCACCGGAATAATACCCTCCAAATCCCCATCCTAAGCTTGTCCTATTTAATGAATCCTTTGAGAGACAGAGTTAGGTCATCTCTGTGCTCAGATAACACCTCCCCTCCCCAACCCCACAATTTTCCTGTCTTTAGTTTGGTCACTCTAAACTCTTTCTGGAAACACCCAAACTTCTCCCCAAGGAAGTGACGGAGGAGCATCTTCTGGGCAGAGAGAGGACTTTAAATTAGCAGAAAAGAAACGTGATCCCCAGCCACGGCCGCCACCGCAGCTCTGAGTAGCTTCAGCAGCCAGAAACAGGCTCCATTGACCATTCATGAGATGTCAGGTGGGCTACAGATGGGAGCACGGCGTTATTGATTTTTACTAGCCCTGCTAAAATTAAAAGGGAAAAACCCTCCTTGAAAGCTCCCAGTTAAGCTTTGTTCCCTAAATGATGATTTCAGGGCTCCAAGTTTGTCAAAGGAAAATTTAAAATATCAGGGCCATTGGAGAGATAATAAAATGAAATCTTCTTACAGTCATTAACTTCAGAGAGGAGGGATCCTGCTCAGGCTCAAGGGGGAGAGACTCCCAGGGGAGGGAGGGGGAAGCCAGGGAACAAAACAGGCAGCTCCTCCCACCACCACCGTAGCCCCTTTGTAAGATGGCTGTGGGTATGAAGAAATGAATCTGAACCACAAGGACAGGGAGTGGAATCTGAGAGCCCAATGGGCCATCAAGTTCACTGACTTGGAAAATGAGGGAAGTTTGGGGTAATTCCGATGTGCTCTTCAGGGAAGAAGCCACAGTGAGGAGGCCAGATCATCGCCCCCCCCGCCCCCCATTACTTGGAGGTTTTCTCTGTCGTTCATCTTTCTAGGGGACTCTCTTTCCAACAATGAGGGCTGCCCTCTTCCTGTCCCACTCAGGGCCCAGTCATGTCTATGGAGGAGGCCACACTTCCTTTCAGACTGCCAGCATTGCCAAGGTGCTTGGTGTCATCTTGCTGATCCTGTGCTCTGCTTGGGTCGCTTTCATCCAAATCTTTGCACCCAGCACAACCTCTCAGGAAGACTTCCTGTGAGTCCACTACAGGATGTGTGCTCTCCAGGTGGCCTCCTAGAAACGAGATCCCTGCAGGTGATATATCCACCTGGGTGTATGCGTGCATGCATATAGGTATGTGTGTGTGCACGTGTGTATATGTGCACTGTGTGCACATCTGTGCATTGCTGGTGTGCATGCATGTATATATGCATGTGTTTGTGTGTGCATGTATATGTGTGCACATGTGCGTGCATGTGTGTGCACGCATGTGTGTATTGTACATTTGTGTGTGCGTGTGTGCACATGTGAGGATCTTATCTGCCTGTCACATTGAGGCAGGGGTGCTATTTGGCTGGTACTGACTTCCTTCCGAACGACACAGTGGCACTGTGGCATTGCAGAAAATATATTGATTGATTGACTGACCTTTTTGAAATTAAAAGAGCAAAGAGCTGGGAGCCGTGAGACCGGGGATCTGACCAGCAGGTCGATCAGCAGCACTGGCCTGCACTGGGCTGGGCACTGCAGGGATTCACGACACAAACCACATCCTCCCTGCCCCAGGGAGAGACATGTGTGCATCGGTCTCCAGTTGCTATCAGGCCGTTGGACTATGGGTCCTGAAATCACAGCACTTTTGGGGTGGACAGGACTTTGGGACCCCTTGCCCAACCTCTGCCCTTGTGGACGAGGAAACAGGCATTGGGAGTTGAAGTCACGTAAGGTCCCACTGGTGTCCTGCATTCCGGTCCAGGATTGTTGTTGACCAGCTGGGCAGCCCTGACTCTCACAAAGGATAACATTGGCTCTGTTCTCAAGTTGCTAACAGACCCAGCAGTAATGCAACCTACCCGTCCTCAGGATTTCTCTTCCATCAGATGGGCGTGGCAATCATTCACAGGTGCCCGGTCCACTGCCGAGGAATGGCGAGATGACCTTAGTACAATGACACAGCAGTTAACTTCTGTCCAGCAAGAGCTAACTTCTGTGTCCTGTACATTCATCACCTAATTCTCAGAATAGCATCATAAAATGAGTACTGTTATTATTTGTGGCTTACAGGTGAGGAGACTAACGCTCAGAGAGGTGGCGTGACTTGCCCAAGGACACACAGACAGAAAGTGGTGTTTTTGCATGCAAATACAGATTCCAGTGGTCGAAGTGTGAAAAATTCAGCAGCCTAAGTCATGTTTGGTTCCTGCCGACTATATAGCATTTATTTATTGCTGAAAGCACAGGCTGCTTCGATGTGAATGTAGACAGAGTATGTTCCAGCACCCCTCTCTAAGCCGAGCTTGGTGATTCCCAGTGACAAACCCGGTTTCATTAAGGGTCGGCAGCATCTTGTCAGACCTCCTAGGCTTGTGGTGAGAGGAGCTGTCATTAAGTCTGTGCTCTAACAAACTACTAGAGTCTTATGGTTTGGAGTAAATCTTCCCTCTCCACTCCCAAGAAAGACAAATGAGTTTTGAAATAATAATTTTTTTCCATTTTAGAAATAAAAAGTGAAATAAGATTCTAATTGCCTATCATATGCCTCGCACACAATTTCAAGGTAACGATCAAGTTCCTTTCGTCTCTGGTGATGAAATCTGTTCATGGTCAGGGATGGTCACCTCTTAGATGTCATGACGATTGTCGAAAAGACACAAACAGTATCCTGTGTTGTACACTCTTGCTCGTCTAGCATTTCCATCAATTATAGCACCTGAAAAGCAATAACATCGAGATTTGATGTGACTCTGGGTGGGCTATTTGTGGCAGCGTCTTCAGGAATAATGGCATTTGGCTACATATAAAGAACTATCCCGAGAGAGCAAAGGAGAAGTTAGTTGGTCCTCTAGCAAACTGGGGACTTTGACTCAGACTCTACTTTGAGGAAAGAATTATGGAAGTGCTAGAAATTTCTAGGGAAATATCTTACTCACCCTCCTCTTACCTACCCCACCCTTGCCCCCTTAATTAGGTTGTTTGGTTTGTCCCTGACTGTAACCAAGGAAACCAGGCCTGGCAGAGAGAACACTTCTTGGTTTTGTCTCTACTGAGAGGACGGGCTCCCTGCAAGGGTTTAAGTCAGAAGGGAGCCTGGTGCCTGGGGAAGGAGGTGGGGGCAGAGGCTCCTTTCTTGGAGCTGCTGTGGCTGAGTGACAGCTGGAAGGCTGGAAGTGTCACCAGAGACAGAGAAGAACCGGGCACTATGGATAGATTTTTATCACTTTCTGTGAATACTTCAAATTACAGCATTAGTTCTGAGGCTTTGTTTAGCAGTTGGCACCACTGCAATGGGTGTCTATGCATTGATTTACATGGACGCATATCGTAGCTGGCTTCTCGGCATACAGAATTTGCCTTGTGGGGTTGCTTTTGTTCCTCGGAACTCTTTAGGGAATGTGGGAGAACTAAAATATCCTAGAGAGGACACTCTCCCCTCCACGCCCCCCTCCCGTAAGTCTGATTAGTTGGGGTGGGGCAACACGCAGATTCTCCCAGGGCAGGGGACAGGCAGGGAGCAGGCACCATGTAGATTTCCCTGTCCTGGCCCCATCCCCCGCCACGACACTGCTCGGCAATGACCCCGCCAACCCTCAGGGCTTTCTCAGCCTCCACAGTGCTGACATGTGGGGCCAGATAGTTCTTTGTCGTGGGGCTGTCCTGTGCCTTGTAAGATGCCTAGCGGCACCCCTGGTGTCCACCCACTCGATGACAGGAGCAAAATCCTTAGCCCAGTTGTGACACTGAAAAAAGTCCTCCAAGGGCAAAATCGCCCTGGTCGAGAAGCCCTGAGAACCCCCCGGCTCAGGGTAATCGGGACTCAGAAAGGTCCCGCTCTGCTGCAAGCTTTGCTGTAGCACTTAGAGTTTACGTTTCCTGGGGACACGGAGGTACGTGAAGATTGGGGAAGAGGATGACACTGGGCAGGGTCACGTGTTAGGAAGCAAAACGTCTCACCAGGAAGATATAAATTTAGCCAGCCCTTCTAGAAACCGAGCAGCGGCCCAGCACTTCCCTTCTATCCCCTGATTTAATTTCCACGAATAACCCAGGAGGGCAGGACTCTCATGCTTCTCCCTCTGCAGATGAGGAGAATGAAGCATAGAGAAGTTAAGTCATGTGCCCAAGGTCAAAAAGCTAATTAGAAGCAAAACTGGGATTCGAACCCAAGCCCACGGGGCACCTCCTATCTCCCACAGGATTGTTTATGAGCCTGGAGAAAGCAGGCCCGGGACCTCCTTCCCACCGGGGGGACCCTGCAGGCCCCGGGGCACCCTTTCATGGCATCTGCTGCAGCTGTGCGCAGGGCCAGGGGAGCTGCTGGGCAACCTTTCTGCATAGCAATGCTCAGAAAAAGAGCAGAGAAGACCCTGAGCACCTCGTTGGGCCCACGGCGGAACCCTGTGAGCGCTGCTCGCAATGACCCCTCCCGGGCCCCGGTTCCTTCCTCCTGGGCTTGCCAAGTGGGTCCGTGAAGAGCGTGGGGCTTCCTCAGAAGATGCCACTGCCGGGCCAGAATCCTGTCTTTAGCTTCCCCCACTTGGGGAATCGTGTTTACTAAACAAGCTGCTGCACAGAGCCGGCACCTCTGGGGAGCTCAGCTAGCTGGAAGGGCAGGGGTCAAGAAGCAGGGTCAAAGGGCTGAGACCGTGGGGAAGACGGGAGATTAAACATCCTCCTTTTCAAATCGGGAGGTTTGGATAATTAATTGGTGCTGGAACATGAACGCCTTAGATGACCGGGCGGTGGCCGTTCAGGTCCTGCTCTTCATTCTTCGAGTCCAGGTTCATTTCGGCAGCACCCAAGCCAGACCCAGACCAGCCCCATGACCAGGCCGTGGTGACAGTGGTTTGTCTTGAGGGTGGCCTTTGCCAACGGCTCTCCCCACACAGCCTTTTCCTGTTCTGGTGGAAGTTCCCCTCCTGCATGGAGGGCTGTCTCTGGAGAGACTAGGCAGCCCAGGGCAACGCACCTAGCATGGGGATGAGGCTGCGTCCACGGTGGGGCCAGCCCTCCATCCGCGCCTCTCTAGCAGGCATTGGCCTATTCGCAGCCTGGCATGGGAGGAAGCAGTTAAGGGGACACTTCGCTCACATGCTCTGGGCTAATCTAAGGGTTTCCTTCTCCCACGTTCGGAATCAGAAACATCCCCAAGAGCCCTCTGGCTTCAGGGTGATGAGTGATAGCCAGATGACTGTTTCTCCCGCAGCATGCCTGTGGGAAAATGAGAGATTTGTACTGTGAAGTCTTCAAAAATTCCTTTCCTCTCCCCAACCTCTGCTTCAATAAGCACGGTGAGCATGAGCATCACCCGGGACCATCCACACAGATGCTCACTCACTGCCCACTCAGGTCCCGCCTATTATTATGACCCAGTCTTACCAGTGAGAAGACAGGCTCTGCAGGAACATACTGACGGAGCTGGAATTCATGCCCCGGGCTCCTGGCTGCATGGTTATCTCTCTCCGGACAGGCAAAGCCATCTGGACAGCCATCTCCACCTTGGAAAACAAGTGGCTACAGGACCAAGCCAGGGAAGGGTGGTGATTGTGGGGACAAGGGCAGGGCAGAGGGTCTACTGTTCCAATGGCTGGCCCTGCCTGGTCCCTGCAGGGTTCCGACTAGGCTTGGGAACAGAGGATCCAGGCTGGGAGCAGTCCTTCTGGGCAAGACTCCTCAGGCCAAGGGCCAGCTGCGCTAGAGTGGGTATGCCTGCTGGAAAGCCCCAACGGGCGAGCGCAAAACCAAGCTTTGGGGATTGGGCAGAGAGCGCTGACCCTAACCTGGGGCCAGAGGCCCCTGGGGGACAATGCTTAGCCTCCCTGGAGGGAGCAGCCCTGCCCTCCGCTGGCCAGTGATTCTTTGGTCAGGGTTGGAGCAGAGGGTGAGGGGACTAGGATGCAGTTGGGGTGGGGGCCAGGGCATCCTGAGCGGCTACTAAGTACCCTGGAAATGAATTGTAAAGGGCTCTTAGTCTCCCCTTTCTTCATCTTGAAAGAATCTCTCCTGAGCTCTCCCTCCGCTCCCATGGTGGTCCTGCTGTGAGGTACACCTAAGGAATCAAGGTGGCTAAAATTCTATAAATCGTTATTCTGGCCTTTCCCCGACCCTCTCCAGAATCATTCCTCTACTGACATACTTAGTGATGCGCGTTTGTCTCTGCAAAGAGGAAGGGGGAGCGGGGAGGGGCTTGGCACCTGTCTCTGCACCTGTTCCCTGCACTGTCACAGCCCTCAGCAAGGGGTTGGGGAGAGCCGTGGTGTGCTGAGGGTCATCTGGCCTGTGGTGTGCTGAGGGTCATCTGGCTGAGGGCCATCTGGCCTTTGAGGTGGGCACGGGAGGGTACAACACTGGCCCTTTGGTGGACTCGGTTCTTTCACAGTGACAGTTTGGGCCTGGTTCCTCTGCCCCAGCCAGGTACGTTCCAGAAATTTCCACCCACTTCTCTCACTCCCCTGTACGCAGACACCCTCACACGTGCCGGGGCAGACCGGAACAGCCCCAGCTAATGTCCCAAGGCAAGGCCTGATTGATTTGCAGCTGTTGATCTGTTTAATGTCTCTTCTCCCCAAGCTCCCATCTTAGAGGCCGAGGTGCTACATTACCTGGCAGGCCTGGCTGCCTGACACCCCGTGCCCTGGAGGATGCTTGGGGAGGTTACAGGTGCAACAAGCAAAATGAAAATCCATAGTTTTTAAACCTTTATGAATTGAGAATGTAAACCTGGAAAATGGAAGTGGAGTTACTAATGGACAATCGGTTTGACCGGCCCATCCATCCTCCGGGCTCCTGGCTGTAACTCCCATTACAGCCGCCTCCAGAAAATGGAGCCCTCCCTGAGCCACCCTTCCTCCCGCAACTCAGAGGCAGGAAAACAGGTGCAGGCGAGGGAGACGGATCAAAGGCCTGTCAGAGGCCCCCCGTGCCTGGCGGAGGCCTGAGGAAGGTGTGGGTTTGGGGAAGGTTCAGGCCTCCTGGGCTAGGCCAGGACTTTGACCAACAAATGGGAGAAACAGAGAGCCTGTCTCACGTCTTGCCCCAGGCTAGACCCAGACCCAAGCATGAAAATGCCTCCTCTGGTAGAAAGCGAGACGATATCCCAATCAAGCTCTTGCACTTGATTCAATAGCTGAGCTACTGGGGAGAGGGGTGTCCACTCCTGGTCCCCGACTGGTCCCAGCCATCGTCCATCAGAGTGTGTACTGCCGCTCAGGGCCTGCACGCTTACAGTCCCCTTGCCACCCCCAGGAGTCACTTGCCTTTTCTGACCACTCCCTCTCACGTGGCCCCTGCCCCATCTCTGCTCTCCGACACCCTGGCTGCTCTCTTTTCTCCATGGCAGGGGTCACAGTGCTGTGTATTTTAGCTCTTTGTTGGTGTAATACCTGTCTCCCTGCCAGGCCTTACGCTCCAAGAGGGCAGGGGCTGTTGTCTGTTTTGTTCAGCATTTTTTCCGATTACCCAGCAAAGTGCCTGGAGCATAGTAGGTGAATAATACGCCTTTGCTGGATGAAGGAACAAACTTCCTGGAGGTGTGAGGCTCTCCTGAGTTTTACCCAGCTCCTCCATCTCCATCTCCAGGGGGGCAGGTCCCCTTGTTTGCTGCTCCCTGCGATAAGTGACCTGAGCCTGCCGGGGTCCTCCTGCTTAGCTGCCCCTGGTTCGTGCTTCTCCTGCCCAGCCCTGCCGCCGCCTCCTCCGGCTCTGGGTGCAGGACAGTTCGCGACATGCCCCCACCTCTCTCTTCTCTCTTTTCCTTTTGGCCCAAGGCCACTAACTAAGTAAAGGGACTTGGCACCCTGTCCCCTGCACAACCCCATTCTTCAGCAAGTGTCCCTGCTCGGAGCACTCGCACGCAGCTGGCAAAGCTGGGAGTTCCTCACATGTCAGTATGGACTGTCCCTCCAGGCAGCACACGAGCCACCTCTCACCCCAAGAACATGGGAGCAAGGGGACCAGGTCAGCCATCGGAGGCTGAAATTATGAAACCCACGCACGATTGATCAGGGGAGACGAACAGCCCTGAGAAGTAGGAGAGGCACAGAAGAGGTGATCAATAAACGGCAGTTTCCTGCCTCTTCCCTTCTTTCATCTCCTCATAGGCTGGGCACTTGTTAATCAGATGATTTATCAGTCAAGATAAGCTGGGTCATGCTGCAGTAACAAGGGTTATTTTTAGATCGTGCTGCTGTAACAAAGGTTTTTTCTTCTTCATGCTCCACGTGGCCCATGGCAGGGTGGGCTTCGCTCTACTTCATTTTACGCTGCAATACAGGCTGATAGAAGAGTTGTCATCTTTAAAATACATCACAGATCGACGTTCTCTCAGATCTCATACTTGGAAGGGACACCATTACTCCAACTCACTTTTCATTGTCCTGAGCAAGTCGCATGACCATACTTAACTTCGATGGAGCAAGAAGTGCAATCCAGCCTTATGTGTGTGGGGTGGGGGGTGGAGGTGGCGGGGGAGAGACAGAAATACTTGATGGATAGAGCTAATCGGTCCCAGATGAGGCTTTCTTCCGAAAGAGCATGTGCACCACTGACCACTGCTTGAAGACCTTGGGAGTCTCTATCTCTGTCACGAGGACAGACCTTCTGGGGGGACCCAGCTAATCCTCTCAGATTCTGCTTGGGCCCCTCCACATCCACCTGCTCTGAATGCAACCGATTCTTTGCCTCCCACAGCTGCCCTGACAGCTCCAGAGGACAACCACACAGCGATATGACTGTGTCTGAATCATTCGTGCTGGATGCTCAGCAAGTCTGCTCAGCAGACCCCTCAGTCCCTGCCTGCAGGTGTCCCAACCACTCACCTCAGCCCAGCTGTAAGGTGCTGAGTCCAACTGTAAGGTGCTGCTGCACCTGCTGAGCAAAGGGGAAGGGGGGAGGCTAAGGCTGCAGACCTCACGCCCACTTCCTGCAGCATCTGGGCCACAAAGAACAAGTTCTGATATTACTGTCGCAGAGCCAGCTTCCCAGACTCAGAGAAGGCAGTGAGTGCCTTCTAAGTGTCAGACTTGCCTTTTGGGCTTTACTGCTTTATTTTTGCTTTGTTTTGTTAAAAAGAAAGTGGCTTCCATGGTACATCATTTCAATGACACCTTTTTCAATAGATCAAACTCTCTGGTTCCATCTCGCCCCGCCTACCCCAGTTTTATTGACGTATAATTGACATATAACATGTTAGTTTAAGGTATACGACATCACGATTTGATACATGTATATATTGTGAAATGATTGTCACAATAAGTTTAGTTAACATACATCACCTCACGTAGGCACGAAGTTTTTGTGATGAGAACTTTTAGGATCGACTCTTAGCAACTCTCGATCACACAATACAGTATTGTTAATATAGTCAACTTGCTGTACATTACATCCCTAGAACTTTTTATCTTGTAACTGTAAGTTTGTGCCTTTTGATCACCTGCACCACCCCCTGCCTCTGGCAACCACCAAATTGATCTCTGTTTCTATGAGTTCGGTTTTTAAAAATTCCACATGTGAGATTATACATTTGTCTTTCTCTATCTGACTTATTTCATTTAGCAGAATGACCTCAAGGTCTATCCATGTTGTTGCAATTGTAGGCTTTCATTCTTTTTTATGGCTAAATAATACTCCATTGTGTATATATATATATACATATACGTACCATTTTCTTTATCCATTCTTTCGTTGATGGACACTTAAATTGTTTCCATGTCTTGGCTCATCTATCTTTTTAATGCATGCCGACCTTGGATGAACCCCATGACCTGCTGGCGTTC
Organism: Pteropus vampyrus; assembly: GCF_000151845.1. Taxonomy (NCBI): domain Eukaryota; kingdom Metazoa; phylum Chordata; class Mammalia; order Chiroptera; family Pteropodidae; genus Pteropus; species Pteropus vampyrus. The sequence continues at coordinate 5,308,649 of NW_011888843.1, read as the reverse complement.
GTGTAGCTGAGGACAGTTAGGGAAAGTCTCACAAGAGGGCCAACTGGTACCATTGTATTTACAATCTCCAATCCCAAATGAGCAATCGAAACCACCAGCATTCTTATGATATTTCTCCAGCCAACTCTCATTTTTTCATTCTCCAAAATTATCTGTTCAGAACTCTGCCATTCCCTTCAAACTGTCATTCTCTCCTGGCCCTGCCTTCCCCCTCACTCTTGACGGTGTTTCTCAGTCTTGTTATACTGAAGGAAACCTGTGAAATAATTTTCAGGCTGAGGAAACTCCTCTATAAAAATTTAACCTACAGTTCATGGTATATTAGCATGATCAGTAAATTGTAGATATTATGACCTAATAAAATTGTCAATGCTTTTTTGAATTAAAAAGTGGGGAGTGGGACAAAATAAGAGAGAGGTGGGGGGAGAGAGAGAGAGAGAGAGAGAGAGAGAAATGGCTACGGGCCACAGAAGCCTTTGAGTATGTGAAGTTTCTTTCAAGTCAACCTTTTAATGAACGATATGAGGATAGAGCAGATGAATAAAGAAGGATGTGCAATGTAATCAAGGCAAATGTGTCTACTTGGCAGATGCTTCTTCTAAGTTGTGGGTATTACAAAGCCCCTGTAGAATCTGTTTCCTCATAAGACTTTTTGTGGCCTTGAACCACTTAGCATTTCAAAATGCAGCCAGAAAAAAAAGCTCCATAGATGACATCAGATTTCTGGACTTTTGAAGAGTGAATGTGTTGGCAGGCATAAATTGATTAAATATTAAAAATAAAACATTATTCCTTCCTGACCAAAAAAAAAATATATTCATGGGGAACTTTGCTTTCTTATTGTAGAAATGTTCCGTGTGGCTCCTTTTCCCCCTTTTTTCTCCACTTTCGTGGCAGAAAAGGTATGAAGAGGACACAAAGAAGCAGCATAGATGCCTTGGTTGATTTGGAATCTTAGAAAACTTAAAAAAAAAATCAAAACAGCTGCATTGAGATTAACTTATGTATGGAACAATTTATCCATTTAAAGTGTACAATTCAATGACCTTTAGTATATTTACAGGTTGTGCATCCATCACAAACATCAGTCCTAAAATATTCTCACTATCCCCCCAAAAAACCCCTTATTTCTTATCCATCACTTCTCAAACCTCCCCATCTCCCCAGCCTGAGGAAACCACTAATCTACCTTCTGTCTTTATAGATTTATTTATTCTGAGTACTCCATATAGGCAGAATTATATAGTACGTGGTGCTTTGTGACTGGTTTCTTTCATTTAGCACAATATTTTCAAGGCTCGTCCATGTTGCCCCATATTTCAGTACTGCAATCCTTTTTATTAATGAATACCATTCCATTGTATGGATATAGGCCATTTCTTAATTAGTTCAAAAACCTAAGTATGTGACTTAAGAGGAAAAGGGTCATAATAGGGGAAGAAAAGAAACCTGCAGATAGTTTAATGCCAACCTGAAGTCCTCTGGTTGGAGGCTGGCCTCCAAAAGGGAATCATGGTAAATTTTGAAAAAGCATTTGTATCAGTCTTACTGATAAAATTAGAATAAGGTTATGTAAGACGGAACCATAGAGCTTTTTGAATATCATGTTTTATACGTATGTTTACTGCTGTTTATTTATTCAGAGAGGAAAGTAGGAAAAATACATTTGTTTCAATGGCCGTCATCAATTTTCTTGGGACCATGTGGTTGAGCACAAAGTAACTCCACCAGCTCCCCGGAGAAGCAAAATGTCTTTGGGGGCTCCGAGACCATAAACCTGAAGCTCTAAGAGGGCACATTCACAGCCTACACAGATGCAGCTTCTCCTGTGTGCACTTTGCTGGCATATCACTTGCTAACATCCAGGTTCTCCAGCCACATAATGTCTCTGTGCCCATCAGATGACCACGTCTTCAGGCCCGGC